>NC_090881.1:5879417-5894417 GCF_036669935.1 Montipora foliosa
CCATGATCATCCAACCACATCTGCGTCTGCTTTCTTTGTTTTAAGCCGTGCCCTCACACCCCCTCAACCTTACCCGTGTCTTCCTCGCGTGTTACTGATCGTCCACCCATGTTTATGTCCTCCTTTGCATTTCCTGTTGGCTCCTTGAGTGCCTTCGCCCAGCCTTCCTCTCATGTTCCTGGTAATCCTGGTCTTCCACGTACCGATTCATGTGATCCTGCTCCATATCCCTATGCTAACACCTTTCCAGCACACCTCTACACTGCTGGTCCAGTATACACCCACGCCACACAAGCTTTGGGTTCCGTTGGCTCAGCTAATTGCGGCAATGTGTTCTGCGATGCTAGCGCTGGTGCTCAAACTCCATCTCCACTCGTTGAAGACCCACGTCACATTTCACCCTCGCTTCAGCCGACGAGCGAATGTTTTCTTGCAACCATTCCTGCCACAATGGAGAAAATGAGGCCAACCATGGTCTGCCCCCACTGAAGGTGCTCAAGTTTAATGGCTCCCCCGAGAGATATCCACTATTCAGACAGAGGTTCCACCAGATGGTAGAATCGAAAGCTTTAGACGAACAGACCAAGATGGCTTGCCTGTTGCAATTCCTTGAGGGCCCTGCTCTTAGAGCCATTCAGACACGAGGCCATACCAGAAGGCTTAGCAAAGTCATTGGAAGTCCTGCAAAATTGCTTTGGTCAACCATTCAATATTGTTAGGCTTGTATAGCTACCTTGACTAAAGGACCAGCTATTGCCCCTCAAGATTAGGAGGGCCTCCAACGCTATGCTGACATAGCCCAAGTTATGTATGACACACTCGAGTCTATGGGATGTTTAGGAGAAATGAACACGGACAGTCTCAAGAAAGTGGTTTTAAGGTTGCCCAAATGGCTTCAAGACAAGTTTTGGGAACATTTGAAAAAGTTGGAAAGCCAAGGAAGAATTATGCCTATATTCAAAGACACTGTTGAATTCCTGAATGATCTAGCTGATTTGGCTAATCATCCGTTCTTTACAAGCCCCTCGACCGAGGTGAAATCCCTCAGGCAGAATGAAAATCGTGACAAGCTGACCTTGCTTCACCTAACTACTCTTACCACAAGCAGCATTTGAAAGAATAACGACGCCAAACCCAGCAACTGCCTCTTGTGTACAGAGTGTGACCCCCTCTATTGTTGTGAAGTATTCAAGTCCAAGCCCATTGAGGAAGGAAGAGAGCGATAAGTTTATGAAAAACGGATTTGCTTCGACTGTATCAATTCTACAGAACATTTATCTAAATCATGCAAGTCACCCAGACGGTGTAAAGTACCGGGAAGTGGGAAGTCTCATCACACGCTGCTTCACCAACCAAGTCCTACCTGGGGAAATGCTGATCATCAAACGAGCAACACTGAAATCACAATCATCCCAGCCATCACAGCACCCTCGCCAAGTACGGTATTCAAGATGCCCCCTCGAGCACATGCGCTACTGCAATCGAAGCTGAATCCTCCGAGATTTTCCTGCAGATTATCCCCCTCAGGATTATTGGCGAGGATGGAAGACATACGACTACTTGCTGTTTGTCCGTCGATACGACGAGGACCATCTTCACATCTTATGGAGGGGTGAAGGTGAAGATAATGACGATGATAAGGGTGATGATGATGCCGATTTTCGAGGACGGCGTTGGGCATGCGGAGCAGATGCGATGTGATGAGAAATTCATTTTCTGTGCATCCGCAAATGGCTGGTAAGGTCAATATGCCCCCGGAACAGTCTTGGGCAGTGGGGGCAAGGGATGACGAAGACAGATGCTGGTGTGGCGGTGCCTTTCCTGACTTGTCTGTGCTGCTCAGCTGCTGTGGTCCTGTTCCCTTCACAGGCTTTGGCACCATGCTTGACGGCTCCACGCCACTTGTCTCTGTCTTCAGCTACTTGCTCCCAGTCGGTGTGCTCGATCTCAAAGGCCTTGAGGGAGACCTTCAGGGTGTCTTTGAATTGCTTCTTCTGTCCTCCTTGGGGGCGTTTGCCTTCTAAAATTCCCCGAACAACATTTTCTTTGGTAGTCGGTGGTCTGCCTTGCAAACCACGAGCCCGGCCCAGCGGACCTGTAACTGCATCAGGATGGTGTAAACGCTGGGGAGGTCTGCACAGGCGAGGACCTCGGTGTCGGGAATCTTTTCCTGCCACTTGATGCCAAGAATCCTCCAGCTGAGGCAGGTGGTGTGGAAGTGGTTCAGTTCCTTGCATGCCGCTGGTAGACTATCCATGTTTCGCAGCAGTAGAGAAGGGTGGTGAGGACTACAGCTTGGTATACCTTGATCTCGGTTTCGGCTGTGATGCCTCTCTCGCTCTCTTAGCGAGTCTGGCGTTCAGCTCATCGTCCATGATGACGGATCTCGAGAGGGTACTGCTAAGGGAGGTGAACTTGTCCACCACGTTCAGTCTCTGTCCGTTGATGGTGATGGTGGGCTCTACGTATGGGAATAGAAGGATCAGCAACATCCCTGAGGACCACAACGAGGTTCAAGTCCAAAGAACTGTCAAGATGATTGACTGCAGATCATCACTGGACCAACTTTAACGGCGATGTTCATCGTGGCCATGCTTGTTAACTCTTGTTGCCTGTTTATTGTGCTTCATTAACTATATCCAGCACAAAGGCAGGGAGAAAGGAAGAATATCTCTGTCGGAGAGGCGCAGCTCCTCCAAGAAAATTGTGCAGTTGGTACAGCACCAAGGGTTTTCTGAAGAGATTGATTCCTTGAGCAAGGGACGTTCAGTTAAATGCCAAAGCAAGCTCGCCAATCTTCTTCCTGTGCTCATAGAAGGAACCCTGCGCATGGGAAGAATCTGTCATGCTCCTATTACATTTTAGGCTGCTCATCCAATGCTACTTCTGAAAGATCATGTAGTTTCTTCCTTAATTGTATGTCATTACCATGAACTCCTCGGTCACACCAGTCGTGAGCACGTCATAATTTCTGGATTATTCAAGCTAGATCACTCGTGTGCAATATTCTGCAGAAGTGTATCAATTGTCGTAAACAAAACGAAGCGCCCATGAAACAGCTGATGGCTGACCGCTGTCGGAAATCGGATATTAGCGACTGTGGAATGTAGTGAATGTGTAGTGCAAATATGACTGAAATGTGAACGATTTTGACCAGTATCAAATGACAAGCAAAAGATTTTGTACGACTGAGTATTGAACGAGATTGTGACTACGCGTGTACGAGTGTTTATTAAAGAACGTATACAGTCCTCTTGAGTGGAGTGGAATATTTTGTACACAGTGGTCCCCTCGAGCCGGACTTGGCCAGATTTTGGATGAGACAAAGCTAGAAAGTCGAAGAAAGACAACGCAATGGAGAATGCTGATGGGACGGTGCCGCCAACAGCTGGTACAGAGAATATTAACATAGCAATCGAAGTTAGTCTTGCAAAGAAAATAAAAATTAGAGGATCCTTGAGAGGAGCGGCTACGAAACTCCGTAACCGTATTGGCGAAGGATTAGCAGATGGAACTGTCCCTGTGGACGCGTTTTATTTGAAAGATAACATTTAAACAATTCAACAAAAGATTGAATCACTAAAGAAACTGGACGAAGAAATTATTGATCTGATGGCGAGTTGAGATGATGACGAAGTAGAAGGGCGCATGGAATCGGAGATTGACGGGAGTGATTCTGTGGGAACTGATTTGAACAGAATCATGGACAGAATGGAAGACGCATTGAAACAATTGTCGCCACCGCCTCCAATTCAACAACAGATGCCAACTCAAGGTCAGAATGTTTTCCCCGGGTTATACGCGTCGACATCACAATTTCCCGCTAGTTCGGCGTCACCTAAGAAAACAGCCAAATTGCCTAAACTAGAAGTTAAGAAGTTTAGCGGGAGAATACAAGAATGGCAGGAATTTTGGGATTCCTTCGAAAGCGTCATCGACAAAAATGAAAGCCTCGCAGCGGTAGATAAGTTTGAATACATGCGGAATTTAGTTGTGGAACCGGCGAGATCGACAATCGCTGGGTTTTCTCTCACTTCAGCCAATTACACAGCGACCGTGGAGGTTTTAAAGCATTGATATGGGAAAGAAACTGCCAATCAGAGAGAGCACATGAATGATCTGCTCAATTTGCCACAGGACACCCCGCGGTTGAGAAAGTTGTACAATAGTTGTGAAACACATTTCCGAGGACTAAAGACTCTCAGCATAAATGAAAACACACTCGGCAGTGGTTGTACCGGTCGTACTGCACAAATTGCCTGAGGCCTTCCGACTGACTATCACACGGGGCACAGATTTCCTAAGCTAGTCCATGGAGTAAATGCTGACCGCATTTTTGAACGAACTGCAGCTGAGAGAAGACCATGACCACGTGGTGACCACGTGGTGACCACGAGTGCTGGATCTCAGGACCAGAAACAGGGTGCATTCCGGAGCAGGGACAGCAGAATGAGAGGAACCTCGACGAACACTACCTTGCATACGAGACAGGAGATGGATAATTGTGCCTTTTGCTTGGGAAAACACGCCCATGAACACTGTGTGAAACTAGTTGATGTAAACAAATGTAAGGACATTCTATACAAATTCGCTAGATGTTTTAAGTGTTTGAGGAAAGGACATCGTGTGAGAGAGTGTAAATCGTTTGAGTTGTGTAATAATTGTGGTCGAAATCACCACATTTCTGTATGTGACAGCCCTTCTAGGCCTGTAACTAATGCATCCGAAGTTGCACCAGTTGCGAATCCAATTAACGCTAGTCCCAGTAGCTTACATGTGGGTACGGGTGGGCGTGTAGCCTTACAAACAGCATGCGCTGCTGTTAGCGGGGAGGGAGAACCATGGAAGGTTAGGGTTTTGTTCGATGCAGGTAGTCATCATTCCTTCGTGACCACCAGAGTGGCTCAGCACGTGCAGCTGAGAGTTTGCTCGGGATTAGTACGTTTGGACAAACCTCCCAAGATATGTAGCTTACAGATGTCGTACACATGAAGAAGGTAAGTGCACTAAGGGGTCAGAAAGTTATTGAAATAGAAGCCTACGTAGTGCCTGAAATTTCAACAATTCAAAACATTCACGTAGAGATTGCAAATATGAATACCCCCTCCTCAAAGGGCTGTGGTTTTCAGACGTGAGCAAGGGAAGGGAAGAAATGTTTATCGATGTATTGATTAGCGCAGATTACTTGTGGAGCTTCCAGAAAGGGTGCACAATCAGGGGCAAACCAGACGAGCCTGTTGCCGTGGAAACGGAATTGGGGTGGGTACTTTCAGGTCCCATGAAGAGCTCGGGGAATGAGAGTGAAGTCGTTCAGTGCAATTTAACTTGATTGGGAGTGCTCGCGAAGAACGCTTAAATTTAGAAAGTGATGTACATAAGCTATGGGATATGGAAACGCTAGGCATCATTGAGTCTGAAGACGAAGCGCACGAGACGTTTGTAAACAGTGTGTCATTTACAGGAAACAGGTATTCCGTTAGATTGCCATGGAAGGAGGGGCACCCAGAACTACCAAGCAACTATGCTACGAGCTTGCGCCGCCTCAAGACCCAGGTCCCTAGACTGGAAAAGGAACCGGAAGTGTTGAGCGAGTGAGCGTCGATAATTCAAGATCAACTACAGGCTGGGATAATAGAGAGGGTGGTTGAGCTGGAGAAGGCGCCTAAAGTTCACTACTTGCCATACCAAGCCGTGATTCGTAAGGAGTCAACAACTACTAAGGTGCGGGTTGTGTACGACACGTCGTCAAGGGTAGGTAAGGTAGACACTTCCTTGAATGATTGCTCACACGTTGGGCCCTCGCTGAATCCTTTGCTATTCAACATATTGTTGCGATTCAGGGAGACCAGAGTGGTACTAGTCGGGGACATAGAAAAGGCGTTTTTCAACGTTGAAGTAGATGTGCTGGATCGAGATTGTTTGCGTTTCCTGTGGATGGAAAAACCTCCCGATTTGTCTCGTATTGCTGTATACCAGTTTTGTAGTGTTGTATTTGGAGTGAACGCATCGCCATTTCTGCTTAACGCCACAATTAGACATCACCTTAAGAAGTATGAGAAACCTGACCCAGAATTTGTGCAAAAATTGAGGGATTCGTTTTATGTAGATGATTTTGTGGGGGGTGGAGTGAAGTCGGCAGACGTTTTAGAGCTGTACTGCAAGACCAATGACCGAATGGCTGACGGAGGTTTCAATCTTAGGAAGTGGCTAACCAACGATTCCCAGGTCAGAGCAATGATAGCAACCAATGCGAAAGTGGACAGTGCACCAGTAAGAGAAGAAGACATCACCTATGCCAAATCATCGGTGGGGATGCGGCTAGGCTATAAGGGTCAGAAGGTGTTAGGATTAGCGTGGGACTATGAAGCAGACGTAATCAGTTTTCATTTGACGGAAATTGCTGAACGCGCAAAAGGCCTACCTGCCAAGAAACGAAACACCTTAAGGCTGCTAGCAGTGATCTTTGAGCCGCTGGGAATTATGGGCCCGGTTACAGTGAAAGTTAAGATTATGTTTCAGGATATATGTCGTCAAAAGAGTGGTTGGTACGATCCACTTCAAGGTGAAGTCAAGCAAGGTGTTCAAACTTGGATCAAGAGTCTCATAGATTGCCAAACGATCACGATCCACCGATGTCTTTAGGATCATTTGCCCGAAGAAGTACTGCATTGTTCACTTCATGGCTTTGCGGACGCAAGCAAGAAAGCTTACTGTGCGGTTATTTACCTGGTATACATAACCAGTACTGGAAGATACACGAGGATGTTGACTTCGAAGACGAGAGTCGCTCCATTGAAAGAGCTGTCGATACCGAGGCTAGAGCTCATATCGGCGCTGATGCTGGCAAGGCTTATGAGTAATGTGGAAATGGCGCTGTCTCATGAGGCTGGAGTGAAGCGGTTGAGATTGTGGCTGGACAGCATGACTGCGCTACATTGGATTATGAGCGATGGGGAATGGAAACAGTTTGTCCGACATCGTGTCAATGAGATTCTAAAGCTGAGTGAAAAGGAGGATTGGAGTCATTGTCCAGGGGAAGAAAACCCAGTGGACATTGGATCGAGGGGAGTGTCCGCACTGGAACTTAAGCAGAGCGAGTCGTGGTGGCATGGTCCAATGTGGTTAAAGGAGAGAGAAGACAGTTGGCCGACAGTAAAAGCAATTCAACCCACGACTGAGAGCAGTGAGGAAGAACGTAAAGCCGCAGTTTTGGCACTACAAGTTGACACGCCTCTCTGTTTAGACAGAGTTGCACAGATTGACAAGTACAGTTGTACAAGAAAGCTTTTAAAAGTGACTGCGTGGATTAAACGGTTTTGTTTTAACGGTCAGAAGAAGAAGAAAGAAAGCAAGAAGCCCTCACATTACAAGAGTTAACAGAAGTGGAAAATGACTGGACTAAAGTGGCACAGAAAGAGTTGAAACGGGACGACAACTACAAGCAACTTGTCGGTACATTTGGACTGTCGGTGTCCTTCGATGCAAAGGGCGTTTGGAGTACTCAGATTTGCCACATGATGCGAAAGTGCCGATAATTTTGCTTAAGACCATCGCTTAACGTACCTGCAAATTCAACAGTGCCACAAGAGAGTCTTGCATAGCAGAGTGAGAGGCACACTGGCGGAATTGCGCTCGAGGTTCTGGGTACCAAAAGGAAGGCAGGTGGTGACGAAGGTGCTTAGTCAGTGCGTTGTATGCAAGAAATTGGAAGGAACATCGTTTGCGCAGCCATCGGTTTCTAGTTTACTGGAATTGAGGGTGGACCGTCCCCTCCGTTTTCTAAGGTTGGCGTGGATTTCGCAGGGCCATTGTACGTGAAGACTAGAGGTAAACAGATGAGAAAGGTATACATCGCCCTGTTTTCGTGTCGTGTGACGAGAGCTTTGTATTTGGATGATCTTTCAGCAACAACCTGCGTTGTTTGAGAAAATTTACCGCCAGAATGGGAACACCCACTTTGATCGGGTCAGACAACGCCAAAATGTTCAAAAGGACAGAGAAAGAACTGGAAACGCTCTACTGTCACCCCGAGATAAAAGCGGAACTGGAGAACAGACGAATTGAGTGGCGTTTCAACCTGGAGACGGCCCCATGGTGGGGTGGATTTTTTGAGCGAATGGTTGGGAGCGTTAAAAGGTGTCTTCATAAGGTAATCGGTAATGCCAGGTTAACTTTCGATGAGTTGCTGACGGTACTTGTGGAAGTGGAAGGCACTCTGAATTCTAGACTGCTAACGTATGAGTATAACAACCCCGAAGGGGAAGTTTTAACTCCTGCACACTTGATCTACGGAAGAAGACTTCAGTCATTGCCAGAAGTCACTGAAGAGGAAGACAAGAGTGAGAGCACTTGTGCAAGGAGATACAAGTATCTGAACCAGAAGCTGCAACATTTTTGGGAGAGATGGCAGCGAGAGAGTATTTGACAGATCTACGAGAGTCACAGGATGCAAGGTTCTTCAAACCGAAAGTCGCTTAAGGTAGGAGATTTAGTTACAGTTTATGATGAAGGCACAAAGAGAGGTAGTTGGAAGTTAGCAGTTGTAGAAAGGCTCATTGCAGGAAAGGACAAAGAGGTAAGAGGACAAGTGTGAGAGTGATCACAAAGGGGAAAAAGGTCCGCATGAGCAGGCCTGTACAAAGGCTATTTCCCTTAGAAGTCTGCGCAGCATCACTGGAAGACACACCGAGAGAGAATAAGGGAGGTGATGCGGAAACAAGGCGGGACAGACCTCGCCAAACTGCCGCGCTACCGCTGCCTGGAAGATGAAGGACATGCTACTGAATTCTGAACAGGACTAAACGAAGCAGTTCATCCTTGACTCAAAAGTGAGTCAAGGGTGGGGGGAGTGTCGGAAATCGGATATTAGTGACTGTGGAATGTAGTGAATGTGTAGTGTAAATTTGATTGACAAGTGAACGATTTTGACCGGTATCAAATAACAAGCAAAAGATTTTGTACGACTGAGTATTGAACGAGATTGTGACTATGCGTGTACGAGTGTTTATTGTACAACCACTGAAAGAACGCCTCACAACTTAAGAACCACATGATTTACCTACACAGGAGTAGATTTCTTTGGACCATTCTATGTGAAGCGTGGTCGAGGTACAGATAAGGTCTATGCTTGTCTTAATAATATGCGATCAATAATATGTGATCTGCTAATCGCCCTTTCTCGCAGTCGGAGACTGAATTACTAAGGGCGCAGCTCAACGAGGTCGGACCGAAGAAGCTGTGCTGCCGGCTAGGCGCTCGGCCCCTGAACACGACCCATGTATGACCTTGGAGCACAGCACCACAGCCTGATGGAATAGGCTGGGAGTCGATTTTGAGGAGGGAGGAAAACTGGAATACCCGGAGAAAAACCCTCGGAGTCAGATTGAGATTGAAACTCAGCCTACATACGACCCGAGGCCAGAGTTGAAACTGGGTCACAGCAGTGGGAGGCACGGTTGATGACCACTAAACCACCCTGACTCCCCTGTCTTTTCACTTGCTTTACAAGTCACGCCGTTCACATAGAAGACGTGAGTTCATTAGAGACCGATTCCTTTATACAAGGTCTCTGTAGCTTCATCTCAAACCACAGATGCCCCAAAGAAATCTGGAGTGCCAATGCTACAAACGTCTCAGGAGGAGACAAAGAAATTCGCAATTGTATCTGTCAATGGGATCAGGAAGACTTGAATAAACGGCTGCTAAAGAACGAGATTAACTACTCACTCAGTGTCCAATAAGATAATGAAAGCGATGCTCGGCAACCCAAACCCGTTGATTGGACTAGAAGCCTTACGAACGGTCTTTGCAGAAGTTGTTATCATACTCAACAGTCGTCCGCTCACCCACAGTAGCGATGATCCAAACAACTTCAAACCACTCACACTGAATCACCTCTTACTGCAAAAGAAACACCTCGCTCTGCCTTCAGGTCTATTTGTTCGTGAAGACCTTAAGTTACAGAAGAAAACAATGGAGAAGAGCCCAGTTCCTTGCTGACTGCTTCTGGAAAAGGTGGATCAAAAAGTATCTTCCAACATTACAACAGTGGCAAAAATGGGTTTGCGAGAAAGGAAGTTTGAAGGTTAACGATCTTGTCCTAATCGCCGATGAAAAATCTCCTTGTGGAAGATAGTTCCTTGGCAGAGTTCTGAAGATCTTCCCCGGCGACGACCAACGTGTCCGAGTAGACCTGAACATGTCCGTGTCCGTGTCCGTGTCAACTCTTGTTAGACAATATCAAAGCTTGTGTTGCTGGAAGAAACCTAGCATTTGGTTACTGTGAAAAGTTCGTAGCCTCATCGCAGTCTCAAGCAGGTAAACCAAGGAGTTTTACTTCTCTCCAGAAGTTCAGGAACTTTAATTATGTGACTGATTAATTTACTCTGTTTGTCACTGAACCCCCCCTCTCCCCCCCCCAGGATGTTACGGTTTTATATTTTTCACCTAGTTTTCTGCCCTTTGTTCTCGTTCTCTGTTCCATGTGTAATTGCACACTGTAGTTTTCCCACCAGATGTAAATTCAGGTCGCTAACCTTGTATATATATCAAAATCGTTTTCAATGAATCACTTGCTCTCCATCCTAATCCAGGAATTGGTAAGTGTTTTTTGTGTCCTTGTTATAAGTTGTACTCGTGGGATTCGTCATAAAAATTCACTCACTCTGTATTTTCTTTACATATTTACCAACCTTTTGCATTTAACTTAAATACAATTGCCGGTTTTAAGAAGTTGCAATCGTTTATCCCTGGCCTTCGCCATTTCAGTTAACAAACCCCTTTGGGCGGCTGGTATGTCAGCTGATAATGTCCGCGGGTGAGAGATTGTCTAAAAAATGAAGATTTGGCCAAGAAGCAAAGCTTCCATGGCAAATATGAAATCTTGGAAACAATCTGTCAGCCATTAGGAAATTATCAGCCAACAGAGTTTGCCTAAAAGCCAAAATCCGGAATCCGGAATCCAAAATAAGAATCTGGGATAAGAGCCTCAACCAAAGGGTTAGGGTTAGGGGTTTATTTTTTCAATGCACTGTTCAAAATTTGACTAGAAAGAAGCCTGTCGGACTCAGGAAGAAAATCAAACCATTTTAATGGTCACTGCGAGTTGAAAACTCAAAAACAAGGCTCTTTTTTGCTTAAACTGAAAAAGACATTTCAACAATGAACTGAAAGACAGAATGTGTAAAGCCTGAATGACAGTGTTTTGAAGTGCAGCTGGAATTTTTCTCTCCTTCGAATTGGTTTAAACAATTTTTATAGTTCGTATTTCAGAGTGTATTCAATTCTGTACTCTATAAAATGATTCAGTTGAACTTTGCATAGGATTAAATCTCCAAAGTCTGCTTCTAACTTTCTTCACCTTAAAAGAAGTTGAGAGCATATTTTGTTGACTTTCTTGTACTTTCCGGAACAGCATTGTGAACATCCTTTCAATGTCAGTAACTAGACTCCAGAAAATGAGTTTGGTTTTCTTCCATGTAAAACAAAAATTCTTCTGCTGCCTTTTTTCTACTGGCATTGTTTCTATTCAAAGGAAATGATCGCTACAACATTTCGCAGGAAAATATCCATGCAAACAGGGATTATTCCGTGATAACTGTCCTGTGAGTTTGCACCATGTGACAATTTATTTAACTTTGGCCCCTTTTTTAACCCTCCCAACCACGATACACAAGAGAAGACAGACCATTAAAGACACTCACAGACAAACAGACTATTAAATTAGCCAATAAAATCGCCCGAAAATTAATTGCGTGGTTATAAAAGGGAATAATCAACATGAATTTACCTTATTCCAGTATGGCTAATCTTCTTTTGTTTTCTTGCAAATTAGCCCCTTTGTTCCTGGTTCTTATTAACCAACAATATTTCAAGGCAACATGGGCTAATTTGCAAGACTAAACTGGTAGCCATGAATTACTTAATAAATAATAATTTAATCTCTGCAATGATTTTGTTACGCTCTTGTGTCATTTAAAGGTGCCATGTACATGTATGTACACAGATGCCACATATCTAAAGCCAATCTCTTAAGAATCATACAAACCAGGGTGGCTGTGTCCTCATGTTTCATAGGTACATCCCATATGTAAAGTTCCTTCACATGCACGTAACGGTTACTGCGTATTGCTGCTACCAGAGGTGGAACTTTGACTGGTAATTCATCTGCTGGGCCAGGTGTTAATATGAACTATTGAAGCAACATTTATAACAAGCTTTCAATGTTAAGCAACATACATGAAAACTGAGTCTTGGACCTGATAATGTATAAAGAGCCAGCAGTGATCCTCAGCAATTTTGTCTCTTGTAGATACCTGAAATATTTAGGTGGCTTCAACAAGATTCAAACTCATGACCTCTGCAATGCTGGTGCACAGCTCAAACAATCGAGTTATGCTTTGGTAGCCTAAACCAGCTTATGGAAGATCACTAACAATAAAGAGAATGCTGTCATTGCAGTTGCTTCTTAAATGCATTGAAAACTGTCAATGCACCAGATCTCCTAAATGCAAATTGAAGCATAAGTTATAGAGGATAGAGAGAAGTGATCCAGTGGTACTTTTCTGGACAATTTAAGCAACTGTCTCTGATATATTATAGTTCACCACTAAATTTTCTCCGATTCGTATTGGTTTAAATTGATCACGTGACGCGAAGAGATGCTGCGGATGCGGAGAGACACTATCAGGCCATAGTGCCCGTCCGAGGAAAATACCCGGATGGATAGTAGTGGTTCGCTGAAAATACCTCTGTAAACAAGCGGCCTTATGGAAAATAAACAATCGAAATTGTATTAAGAGGGTTTTTGTTTGTTTTCTTTTTCAAATTTTACATTGGCTGACATGGCTTTCATCTAATAAAGTTGAAAATAATTCAACATGATTTTTGAGCTGGCACGCGGAAGAAAATTTAGTAGTGAACAATAAAGGCAATAGAGTGTTTATGTCTCAGAACTATCGGTCTGATAGTTGCCCCTTGGAAATTTGATGTTCTTAAAACTAGCATATTTGCCCTCGAAGCTTCGCTTCTCGGGCAAATATTTGTTTTAAGAACATCAAATTTCCGCAGGGCAACTATCAGCCGATAGTTCCTCGACAGAAACACTGTATTGTTTAAATAGACACCTGCAAAGTTCAGGTGGTGTCAACAGTATGCGAACCCATGACCTCTGAGACTGAGCTATGATTCCACTCAGTTGGGAGCAGGTCAGTTTGTTGGGCTCATGTGTTCCTGTCAAGGACTCCGAACCATGACGGACTTGAAGAGTGCGTTAAAGACGAAGGCGAGAAGTGATCCTGGCACTTACAGTACTCTGGACAATTTAAAGAAAATGTCTCTCATCAACACCTGAAAAATTGACCAGCTCTAACTGAGTAGCTCAGTTGGTAGAGCATTGCACCAGCATCGCAGTGGTCATGGGTTCAAATCCTGTTGAAGTCACCTGAATTTTTCAGGTGTCAAATAGAGACAATTGCTTAAATTGGCCAGATAACAGCCACACCTGCTTAAAATTGTCTTTAACAAAACAATTTAGCCAAAACACATTGGACTGTTACAATGATTCTTCACTCATAGGTCTGACTACTGACCTTAGCCAATAGGGAATTGTTCTCAGCATACTGGTTGATGAGTTTTTTCACTTCAGGGTGGGGATAGCTGTTAAACTCCTTGCTTTTCAATTCATATTGCTGTCTTACTGCCTTGAGTACATCAGCAATACTCTGTAACCCCTTAAGGCCTTTCTTTGCACTTCTTTTTGCACTCTTCTTTTTCTTCCCCTTCTTAGAAACAGGCATTACCCCTAAAATAATAGAAACTACTTGTTCTAAATAAAAGACATGATCAAGTGAACTATACTGTAGAATGGCAAGATAACTACACATACATGTATTCTCACACTCAGATAGTCAGTTAGTGTCAAGGACTCAAACACAAGTAAATTATGACAATCATTGCTGGAGTACTTTTTGCAAATTTAAATATTGAATGTGCATTAATAATAATTATCTTTAAAAGTCTTATAATCAGTCATGTAGTAGATGCCATACATGAAAGTAGATGCCTATTATTGTTGGCTTAACTGATTAGAGTGTAATGTGAAGTGCTAGGTATCCACCCCATATTGAACCATGTGAGCATTAGGCCTACTGATGGAAATGGGCACACACAAGGCCAGAGAAAAACTCTGACCAGGGTGGGAATTGAACCCACGACCTTCGGGTTAGATCACCGCCGCTCTACCGACTGAGCTGCAAGGTCAGATGGGGGCCGGCTATGGGAACTGAAGATGTTAAAGTCACGGCCATGAACATGACATTTGTACAGGTACAAGGAAGGATTACGTTTTTGCAAATGTTGGCCATGCAGCACTTATATTTAAACAGACTTAACTGATTAGAGTGTAATGTGAAGTGCTAAGTATCTACCCCATATGAACCATGTGAGCGTTAGGCCTACTGATGGAAATGGGCCCATACAAGGCCAGAGAAAAACTCTTACCAGGGTGGGAATTGAACCCACGACCTTCAGGTTAGATCACCGCCACTCTACCGACTGAGCTACAAGGTCAGACGGGAGCAGGCCGTCATCTGGGAACTGAAGATGTTAAAGTCACTGCAATGAACATGTACAGGTACAAGGAAGGATTACGCTTTTGCAAATGTTGGCCGTGTAGCACTTATATTTAAACACTTAACTGATTAGGCCTTGTGTGGGCCCATTTCCATCAGTAGGGCTAACGCTCACATGGTGCATATCTTATTAAGATCTTGTAAGATCTTACAAGATCTTGTAAGAATCTTGTAAGATGGGCATTAAGATGAAAATCTTAATAAGATCTTGTTTAAGATCTTAATACATTTGCTTAACAAATTTTGACAAAAAAATTTAAGGTTGCTAATGTTTTCGATCTTGTAAGATCTTAAAAGAATCTTACCAGATCTTAACAAGATCTTAGGACTACCTTACATGATCTTACTGAAAAAGATCTAGCAAGATCTT
>NC_090881.1:5899417-5931917 GCF_036669935.1 Montipora foliosa
GATTCTTGCAAGATCTTATCTAAGATCTTGACTAAGATCTCACACAATTCTTACAAGATTCTTACAAGATCTTATAAGATTCTTACAAGATTCTTACAAGATCTTATCTAAGATCTTGACTAAGATCTTATAAGATTCTTGCAAGATTCTTACAAGATCTTGTAAGAATCATGTTAAGAATCTTACAAGATCTTGTAAGAATCTTGCAAGATCTTGTAAGATCTTGACAAGAATCTTACAAGATCTTGTAAGAATCTTAATTAAGAATCTTGGTAAGATCTTAATAAGAAACTTATTAAGAATCTGGGTAAGATCTTAATAAGATTTCCACCTGGGGTTCATATGGGGTAGATACTTAGCACTTCACATTACACTCTAATCAGTTAAAGTTTATTACGCAAATTCTGCAAAAAGAAATTGTATTGTGTTGCCATCCAACATGGCTGCCATGACTCACGTGGGTGCAAACCAACAATAGGTGACAAAGGGTTATAAAAAATCGTTGTGAACTGTTGTTCAGAATTGACAAGTAAAACATCTGGCATTAACCACAGTACAATAATTTGTAGGTAGCCTTTTAGGTGAGAATTAAGGTTGCGCTTTTTTTGGGAAAATCCGAAAATGGCTTCTGAATCCAAAAACAGATTTTACGTTTTTTTGCCGAAATCCAAAAACGGATCATGAAATCCAAAGTATCCACACTCAAGGAGAGTAACTTCGGATCAAATCTAAATCTGGATTTTTGACATTCACCACTTCAGCATTTTTTTGAAAAAGGATTTGAAAAACGAATATTTGACAAGCGGTTTTCCATTCAAAAATGATACACAACAGCTACTGTACATGACAGTTTAGCCTAAATGTTCTTCTCGCACCATTTTTACCTTTCGAACGGAGACACAAATATTAAAGTGGAAAATAGTTAGGTTTCCTGCAAATTTCACACTAGAAATTACGCTAAAAGTTTCTTGACAGCAATAATAAGTAAACTGCAAAAATACCCTCTGTAATTGACTTTTACCTTAGCATGCATGTTGTTCGTCATTTTTTTTGTAACGATTGTTATTAAAGGTACGGTAATTTTTTTTCTGGTGGCATTTTCATTGAAGAATTTCCCCAAAACAAACTGGTTAACCACTTTTGTCTTATTTTTGTGAAATAATGCACACAACTGTGGGTTTGTTTGTTTGCGTTGTCATGGCAAATAATTCTTTTTCTGATTTTTACATTTTTTGATGCTGAAGAATCCATTGATCCGAGATCACATATCCTTTTTTGGATTTTCCCAAAAAAACGCACCCTAATTCAAGCTTGTCACCAGCAACTGTACGTTACCATGGAGATGTCTCTCCTTCCTTCCGGATTGATGACAAAGTTGAACAGCTCACCAGTATTCACAGCAAATCACATTAAATTTGGTAATATAAGAAATTCATATTTATTTTAGTTGGGAGTGAGGAAGGGGGTGGACTGGTAATTAATACACTGTTAATAGGATCTCTACACTTTGTAAAACATTGATGTACGTACGTAAGCTTATGTACGCCAATGAAGCTCACAGAATGGCTATAACATAGAGATCTACAGATACAAAGCTACGTTTGCCAAACACATGTTACCTCAACAACAAGTTAACGCGTGTACAGTGCATTCCACCAGAAGTGGTTCACTTGCGTGAGTTTATAATGGAACGGAGTTCAAAGTTGCTGAAGACCGTTCGGGTGTTCTGGAAGCCTATGGAAGAGGAGGACTGATACCTGGTAAGTGACGTCAAGGGGCAAGTCACAACAAAGATGGCGGACGAGGGGACTAAAAGATTAGAGCATGCTGAGGAAAGGTGTACCTTGTTGAAAACGCTAAAACATGCCGTGGAGACTCTTCTACCATCGTATTCGTCGGATAATTTGGACGCACGTGATGGCCTAGAAGAAATGATAAATGACTTGTTGCGAATCATAGGACACGGCAGACGTGAAAAGCAGGTATTAAATGCGTTAACACGAAAAGCGAAATTTTCACAGATCCGAGAAAATTCAGTTCATTTGGAAGTTAATGTAGCTGTATTTAGCCATCAAATGGTATATTTTAGGTGATCTATATGCAAGGGGCCACTTAATGGTGTTGTTCGCCGTCGCTCTTGAGCAAGTATAGAGTCAACGCTTTTAGACTTCAATTATTGGCGTAATTTCTGTACAGGTTCCTACTTTACTGTGCATGATGTATGCAGAATTGGTTGTCAATAATTGTAGACGTTTGTACTATTTTCTTTTGAAACAATGCATGAATTAATATTACTCCAAGTATTGAATATCTATAAGACATGTAGGTGCTTGTTCATGCATAATTATTCATTTGCCTGCACACAGAGTTGATCAGCATGAGCTCACTTGGGAGCTTTATGGTACGTTGTGTCTCAACCATGAGGAAGATCGTTAGAATAAAGAAATATTATTTTATTTGACTCTTTTATTAATTAACAGGTAAATTGTGAGGTGGACAAAGAAAACATAAATTCTCTTCCAGAAAATACCACATTCATTGAAGATAGTGACAAGTGCCTTCACCAGGCATTGCAAGATCACTCTTTGTCTTTGTATGTGTCAGAGCTGGTGAATAAAAGAAAAGAGATATTGTACTGGTATCAAGGTAAGATTTTATCATACTCTACATGAATAGTTAAGTGGAGAATGCATCCTTCTACATGTACTCCTACATCCTTCTACATGTACATGTACTGGGGGTGCAGGGATGGCGCAGTGGTGAAAGCACTCGCATTCCACCGATGTGGCCCGGGTTCGATTCCCAATCTGGCGTCACATGTGGGTTGAGTTTGTTGGTTCTCTACTCTGTATCGAGAGGTTTTCTCAGGGTACTCCGGTTTCCCCTCTCCTCAAAAACCAACATTTAACTTGACTTATGTTAATTGTTAATTTCAGTTTACAGTGTCCCCAATTAGTGCTCCAGCGCTAGAACGAGTAGACACTTAAATAAAGTTCCTTTCCTTTTACTATGCTAGAAACCATTCTTTCATGCCTAGTGCCCTTTTTAACCACCTTGCTGACTTTCAACTGTAACACCATCTTTGATTGCAGGCCTCATAGACTTTGTCCAGGGCTTGGGACTAACTTTTTAGCTCACTAGCCTAGTAGGTAGTAGCAGGCCTGATTTAAATAGCCAAAAGTAAATTTGCATAAGCCAGCCTTGTCATGCGCAGTTTCACTCCTTGGACCCATCATGAAAAAAATTTGGCATTTTAGTTTGCAAACACAACTCCTGCTTTTAGTAAATATTCTCATGTGTATGTTGCAGGTCATTTTGTTCCTTAGGTTAATTTACAACCAAACTAGGTCATTTTGTTTCAACCTAGGTTATTATGAACTGTCTAAAAAGGGGTTTCCCTTTTTTTGGGGGGATGTAATTAAAAAAAATGGGGCCTGGATTTTTAGGGGGAATAAAAAAGAAAATACCTTTCTCCACCTTTCCCTTGCCTTCTGTTCTTCGTCCACTTACCCTCTCTCCCTCTCCTTCCCCCTTACTGTCCTTGCTTACGACCAACAGACTGTGCCTCTTACCTTGAACTTTCACAACATTCCATGCTGCTCGAAGGATTTGAGCCCTCACACTACAGGACATCCGAGATTACATCTTCTCTGTATTAACTGCTAAGCCATGGAATCGGCAACTGAAGTCATTAAGCTATTTTCAAGGCTTCACGACAACCACCATTTCGCACATGCGTAAATGACATAAAGTGAGACTTGAAAAAATTAATAGTCAAATATTGTACAAAGTTTATTTACGTTGCGATGCAAAATACACCAGGAAAAAGGCATCATTTCTAGTCATGATAACAAACCGATTTTCGCCGCAAACACAGCATTCCCACAAAAAGATGGTGGCACGGACAAAATAATAGAACAACAAAAGATAACCTTTGCAGTTTAATCAAAGGAAAGAACTCCTCTCCGAACCACTGGTGTCATCATCTTGGAGAAACCGCTTGTAAGAAAACACATAACCATTCACAGAACAATTGGCAAAATGCTGTATGAAGTGGTTTTCGGAATCTCTCGGAGAAAAGAAATTAAAAAGCCACAAATGAGTGAACAAGTCACAGCTAGATGTACATCACATGCAGAGCAGGAAAAAGGTGAATAATTTGAAAAAGTGGCAGGATGAGCCTGACATTAAAGGAGACTGACCATGGACTGCAGGCTAACCCTGAATCACAGTTATTGAAAGCTAAGCGCTCAAAAATGGGTCCCGACGCTTACATACTGTTTATCAGCACTGTTTGAAATGGGTGTTTAGCTTAAAATATTATACTGCTTATCAGCTTTCCTGTAGGACCAATTTACTAACCAATATATTACACATACTTACTAATAATTGATGGGTTTTGTTGATGTTTCCTACTATCAATTTGAACTTAGTTTAAAATAAAATGTACTAGGTTGAAACAAAATGACCTAGTTTGGTTGCAATTAACCTAAGGAACAAAATGACCTGCAACATGTACAATCTCATCCTATGAGTTTGTTCGCTTTCCTTTTTTTTAAGTAATTCCCTGATACCCATCCTCGTAACAGCGGCGCAAATATGCTGTCGTGTACCACTTCCGGTATTTTTCTCACATGAGCAAAGTTTTCTCAGCCTTGAGGCCAATTCTCCTGGAACCATTACCAAAACTTTGCATTTCACAATTGCACTGGAGTATGGAAAGCGCTGAATAAAGTAAATTAACAAATAAACTGTAAATTAATACTGTAAGACTAAACTTCGCAGTAGGAACTCTGTGGAAAGGCTGTTCCTTTGATTACAAATTGGGCTTTCGGTATTCCACAAAACGAAATGAAACAAAACCAAATTCATTACACATGTAAACTGTATGCAAGAGTGAACGATACTGGGCTGTCCTCGCTAGATCCCCTGTTTTGCAAAATACCAATAGCGGTCAATTGGTAATCGACAAAACAAGGCTTGAAAATTACTTTTAGGGTTTCCCTACCTTCGTAAATCATAAATCCGTGAATTATCTGCAGTTTATGTGTGGGCTACTAATCTTACAGCATCAGTCAGCAATAGTGTACAGTAATTAGTGACCCACTATTCGCTTCACTCTGCAAACTTTGAAAGATAGGAAGATCACTTTCTAATGACACACCTGTCTCCAGGGATCCACATATCCCTTGTCTACAGTGTAGTAGACAGAAAACCAACTCACACTGATCAATACTTAGGATACAGGTGTATGATGCACACCACCATCAATCAGTAAAGTGTGGTTCTTGTTTAATATGTGTCTACATGACCGTGCAAAACATCTTGTCCCTAAACTATTTGATCCTGTTCACTATGCAAGGCTTACATACTAGGCTTAAATACTTTTATAGCTTAATTTAAGACTTGCTTTTTGTAATGCTTTCTTTAACTTGCAGAGTTTGCGTTTCTGAGAAGTGTTCCTCATACAGAAGCAATGTGTGTATGTGTTGAAGCATTTGAAAGGAGAGACCATGAACTCTTAAGTCAAATAGATAATGTCTTGGTGAGTGTGCATGTGATTAGGTAGCAGGTACAGTATGTGTAACTTTAAATTAAGTTGTACGTACATGTACAATATCACTATAATCAAGTTTGTGTAAAGTAATGAAGAATCTAATTTTAAAAACATCTACAATACAATCATCATGAATACATGTAACTGAAAATAAAACAAGAGGTGCTTTGTGAAGCCATATCAAAAACTTGTGCCTAGAGTTTCACCACTGTTTCCAAACACCTCAAAACAATAAAAGCATTCAGCCAAAGCAGCCTTGTGCTTTCATCTGTTTCGAGTTGTTTGGAACCGGGCCTGATGAAACCCTCACACTTATTGCTTATTATATTACCTGAACATACAAAACTAATCCTGTCTACAACTATTGTGCTGCTTACAAAATACATGTAATTATTTTGCAGTGTTTATTCCATTGAGTGTCGATGCCATTAGATGTTACATGTATAATTTATTGTTGTACAGAATTTGGCCATAAATTAGTAAAATATTAAATAAATTAAAATTAATGGCCACCGTAAGGGACAATGCTTCCCATCCTTTGTGCAATGATGTTCTTTCTTTTGCCAGTTGAACAAGGAAAAATATGTAGAGCTGTGTCTCAAAGTGGATGAAGACTTGCATGTAAGCCTACAAAATGACAGCCAAGGAACTGATTTAAATGAATCACCTTCCCAAATTCAAATTGTTTACTCAGACAGTGGCAGTAGTGAGCTTGAGGAGTTTGTTTCTTCATATAACCGTGACTCACCAGGAGATGAAGCACAAATTTATACCACTGACATTCCACTCCCTTGTAATGTAGAGGGGGTCAATGAAGATGATTCACAGCTATATTCAACAGACCTTGATCACAATTTTTCATTTTTACCTAACACTGGGACGGGTTTAATCAGTGAAGACATGGGGAGACATGCTTATCACAACATGGACAGAGTTGGAGAAAGAAATATTTTGCCCTCAGGAATTTTAAGGACAACCATGCCATCAAGAACTGGACATAATGTTAAGGCCACATTGGCTCATGCTGCACTCTCTGCTGTGTTAGAGAGTGAGGAATTAACAGCAAGTCCAGCATCATGGTTTGATGAACAGAGTGAAGACAAAGGTCACAAACTTAGAAAAGCAAGTAGTACTGGCAGTCTTAATGACTCTTCATTTCATGATAAAAATGACACGGTCGATGGAAAGAGTAGATTAGAAACCAAAGACTTCAAACCAGCCACACCTAACAATTCAATTGATGGCCTTACATCAGAACTTAATTCCAGGCAACTTTTGGGGCATAGTAGATCAAGATCAGATCAAATAGGTGTTCCAAAGACGCAAGAGAAGACGTTTATTGTTCAAAAACCAAAGACTAGTTACCAAAGACAGCAGAAGGCATTATCGGCAGTCAAGCAGTTGTCATCATCACTCCCTGCAAATTCAGGTATGGCTGCCATGATAATATTATTTCCTTTTTGGACCCTCTGTTTGTTCAAACCCAGAGCCAGGCCACATGCATGACAGTTTTCATCTACATGTACATGTAGTACACTACATACAAGTTTAATAGCCTACGTATGGTACTGTACCTGCCTCTACCTTATCAGGTAATGCATTTTAAAAAGTATTTGGAGGGTGATGAGTTTGTGTCCTGTTGGAAGGAAAACCCGACTAATCTTGCTCTTGTTTCTGATCGTTTGCGTGACCCTCCACTTACAAATACGTAGTTGTCAATGTGGCTCTCAGCAAACTTGACCAACAACATCAGAGCTACATGTACATGTATCTTGTATAGGTTCTTTAAATAATACTTACCTGTATAAGTACAGTTGACTCCTGATAACTCGAACCGTCAACTGAAGGGAAATTGAAAAAGATTCGACTTATCAGGAGTTTGAGTTATCAGGAGTAAGGAGTTAAGCAGCAACCCTTTATGAAGATACAGGCAACGACAAAGATTACATGCCAGGCTGCTTCAAAAGAATTGGAAGGTTTTGAACTGCAGTACACAGGCCTTCTGATAGGGTGCGATGAAAAAATGCAAATTCTGTGAATTTGCAGGAGTCAGATTATGCGATTAGAATGGCCAATTATGCGATAAATATTGTAAATTATGCGATTTTTTTCTGAGCAATTTTAAGCTTGTTTTTCAAGGCTTCAGGATTTAAAAAACCGCATTTTTACTACCCTAAAGACATTTTGAACAAAAGGGACCAGTAATAAATTATGAATCTTGATCGACATTAGTTGGGACAAGTAAAAAAAAATGACGTCTTCTGCACTATTGGTGCACCACGTTAAAAGTTGAAAGGACACAGCTAACATGCCAAATGAATGATCAATAATTATTAGTAATATTCCTGTATGCTACGACTAGCTTTTTACACTTTGTTTTGGTGGACTTTTAGTCTGAACAGAAAAAGGGCGAGTTTGCGTTACACCAATTGAATGAGACTTGTACCAGGCCCCCCACATGTAAAATAACACCTTGAACTTCTAATATTTACGAAATTGAAGGTAACAAAGGCTTTTTAGCCGTTTTCCAAGGTAAATCATCTTACAAATGGCGTATTTTTGCAGGAACTCCTAAGAAACTTGTTGATTTATGTTTTATTTTATGAATTTTGTGCGTTCTTTTGTGAATTATGTGATTTTTCGTGAATTGTGCGATCGGATGCGATTTGAGGTCGATTGTGCGGAATCGCACCATCGCATAATATCAGAAGGCCTGAGTACACTGTTTGTTTTGATCTATCACGTACTGACAGGCGTTGCTCGAGTTATCAAGGGTATAATAGAGAATGACCTGAAGGGAAAAGGAAATTGTTTTGAGTTAGCCGGAGGTTCGAGTTACCAAGGGTTCCAGTTACCGGGGGTACCAAGGGTAAAATTATTGCAGTTAAACTGTATGACAGATGTCCAAGGAAAATCGGGAGTCGACTGTACTTATCATTGAATGCCCACCATTCATTTTTAACTAAAGATATTAAGTGTTTAGCAGCACTGATTATCAGTGTTATTTAAAATGGCTGTTTATTTAATACTTTTAGTCATTAATTTAGTGATTTTAGCATACTAGTGATCTGGAAGGGTCATAATGAACAATGCAGTTTCAGCTTACAGTTGATGAACTTGGACTGTTGGGAGTATCTCAGTGTCACAAGCAAAGTTACCCTTTAACATTCATTTGTAATACTCATAAATTAAATAAGTACAGTACTGGCCACAGGAATAGAAGCACCTACACATGTGTTAAATGCGTGCAAGATGGCAGATTTACATGTACAGTGTACGCGCATGTAAATTTTACACAAACTATTACACGTGCCTGAAATTACACGCGGTCTGTGTGTACAGTGTAATTTGACATGAGTAAAATTGCTACGTATGTCCATTACACGCAGCTTGCATGTATTTTCCATTTAGCAATGTACAAAATCTGACAATGAAAGTTAGAGTCACAGAGTCTGTATTTCTCTTTGAGAAATTCAGCCTTGCCTGTGTGTTCTTGGAATAAGGCTGACTTCGGATTGCTGCCGTTATCCGTCAATAAATCCTTAGCTCTCATTTCAAACCACGCTAAGTAAAAATTTCCCTTATCTGGTTTCTCCTATTTAATCAATTAAAAATTAAAAGTTATAATTGTAACGAGTGTATGATCTACAAAAATGCTTGACAGCAATTGACATATGTGTATTACTGAAAAGCAAGCAAACTCAGAACTTGTGCTGCATTTACATGTACTGTATGTAAGCATTCAATTTGTTCGTTGTCCGGATTGAGCTATCGCACGCAGCAGAAAGGTGGAAGTTTGAATTGCTAAGGGATACTTAAACGTGTATTTTGATTTGCGCAGTCAAGCTGTTAGAATTCCTGCAGCCAGTACTGTACAAGACAAAACTGAACATTTAATTGTGTACACAATTTTATCTGAGGTTTTTGTTTTGTTTTTGCTACTGGGGTGTTTCAAAAATCATTTCTTATAGAGCCTTTGTACAGTAGTGATCCATTTTCTGAGGATCCTTACGAAGAACAATCTCTGGCAGAAATGCTGGCTTCACAAGACTTTAGCTCATGTGAAATGGATAAGGTATAGTGCAATAATACTACATATTAATTTATTATAATTATACTACAGTAGCGCTCCAAAGTAATTTGACAGTCACTCGTGCTTCGTGAGACTCAATTCTCAATCCTTGAAAATATAGAGAATCGAGTCTCCAGTCGAGTTTCGCGACTTGCGAGTTGAGTCTTCTGAGTTTCGAGTCAAGAAAAATAACAAGCTTGTTGCTTCAGTGATTTCTCGAGTAATATATTGGACAAACAACTTTTTTTTTTCATGTAGCGCAGTCTGTAATAATGTGTCAATCACTTACATGTATGTTGCCATCAACCTCTAAAATCCATACACGGACAGTAAGTTACTCTGTCTCTTGGTTGTTTACAACAAAGACAAATTACTGTATTTGTACTAATATTTCATCAGCTATTTTGCTCATCTTTTATTTCTTTTCGTAATTATAACAAATAATATTATAACTGTAAAGAACACAAGTTTGCATTAAACTGATGATGGTAATTGTGTCATATCTGTAGTCTAAACATGTCTTTAAAACGTTGCCTATGGTGAGTCTTCATACTAATAAATAAATAGAGTTGACAAAAAAAAAAAAAAAAGAAAAGTATTGACCTGGGGTCAGCATTTTTGCTGCCTGTAATGCTTGCTGCTTCAGCCAAGAGCATTGACATGAATTCTTAAATTACAATCATGTATCCTCAAACCCCCCTCTTCTAATAAGTCATCTACAGTCTCAAACCAGTTTCTACGCTTCCAAGTGACGCTCTTACCAATATTGTGGTACCAAATGAAATGTGAATTATTACTGAACAAGGTACGGTCATTATTGTGACATAATGCGTCGCCGTGGCAATTGGCAAGCCCTGTAAAAACACCCTTTCATGTTGTCTTTAGTTGCTTATGTCTCAAAAATGATTTTGGTGACCGCAGTTTTTTATTTCTGAAAAGTAATCAGAAGGGCAAGATGAACATTTATGCAAAGTTCAAAATAATTCTGTATAGCGGACTCAGAGCCACCTTAATTCTTTGTTTTTTTTAAGGGCTTTCCCATTGCCAAGGTAATTTATGACATCACATTAATGATCACATCTTGTTTGGAAACAATCGGTGTTTCATATGATACCATAACATTGCTGTTACATGATACACAATGTACAGTGTTGTTACAGCATCATTCGATCCATAAAAGAGAGTGTCTTGTTAGTGTTAAAACCGTTTTGTGCCTCCTTAAGCATCAGCAACTCTAATGGAACCTTGCGGTAAAAAAATCCTCATTTCTGCTTAATTTTAAAGTACATGACGTAAAGGAGGCTAAGCACTGCATTTATTGGGAGTAACCTGCTAAAGTCAAAGATATTTCTGGTGCTAAATTTATCAGATCTCAATGAGATCTGGGAAATTTTGAGACAATTGGGTTTTACCACAGATCTTCATGAAGGTAACACACAGGTCCAGTGGTCTGTGTTAGTGGTTCATTTTCACGTACATAATTGTTGCAAATGTTGGACTGGCCATGAATCAAATAGTGAATGTCTTACATGTAAAAATAATTATTTTTCATAACAGGAAAATGCTCATTTTAGTATATCTGAGGCACTGATTGCTGCAATTGAGCAGGTATGGAAAGATCCTAACATGAGGTAACTGTCTGCTAAACACTTTTGCTGGAAGTTTGTTCAATATTGTCTGCTTGCCCTGGGCTACCAGACAGCCTTTTTGTTGCGCTATGTGCATGTCTCAGTTTTGATAGATACACTTAATTTGCTCATCATTTATTTGTATCGTAATTATTAAAGTAAAGTACGATAGTCTGGGTGAGTGTACATGTATAGTCGTGACAGGGACTGTTTGAGATGACATTGACTGATTACATTTAAACAACCTGAGCAGAAGTCATTTTCAGAGTCAAGTGATTTGTGTAGTGTCATTATACTATAAAAACTCTGGTCGTAGATGTCACTGGTCAACTTATTTTTTATGTTAGGTATTGGTCGACTGTCAGTTGAGCCTACATCAGGGCTCGAAATTGCGACCAATACAGTCGCATTTGCGACTAAATTTTTCCCTTTGCGACTAAAATATCTGGAGAAGTCGCAAATTTGTGACTTGTTGTCACCTTCGCTCTTTCGAAACAAAAGGGTTAGCAGTTGCCACTAATTGCTGCTACTTTTGCTAAAATAAATAAATAAATGGCAAAATTATTTGTTTCTCGCTGTGAATTTTCTCTGAAGATAGCGTAATTGACTTGTAGAGTAATTTAGCTGCGATGTTTCGTGCACAGCTCCATTCCTTCGATCCTTCGCCATTTTCAGCGGTTTCTTTACACACAAGTATTGCGGGTTCACATTTTTTTGCTAAACCGTTGACAACACAATGCAGTGGGGTGGTTTTGCGACTAAATTTTCGTATCTTATCGCAAAATGCGACTGGATTTTTTCGTTAATTTTGATTCCTGTACATGTCGATGTAATATTGGCCGTGAAGACTAAACTGTGATTGGTGCATTTTGATCCGTCTATAGGTCTGAGGTCTGTATGTGTATCATACTAAAATATGCCGGGCAGTACTGTGATAGTCAGCGTAAATCAGTGTGTTGTTTGTGTGTTGTTGATGTCGTTGATAGCCATTTGTAGGGTGTGGGAAGTTGTAGGCATCCGTTTATTGGTGTCTGTTCTAAGTTACATGTAGTAAACCAGCTTTCCAATATGATCCTTTGGTATTAGCTAGTGCTGATGTCCCAGCTGAGTCCCAGTCGATTTTGTGGTTTGTCTGTATAGATGGTGTTCAGCAATGTTATTGTAGATGTCATCGTTCCTCGTCGCTCATCTGTGTTCAGTCAGTCTAGTGTACAGATAAAAGTGGTCTGGCAGTGGCCGCATTTGATCTTATAAACTGCTCCTTGTCTGTCCTTAGGTTGGTCTTTGTCTTTGACGTCAGTCAGTAGTTTTTGTAAGGTAGTGATGGGTCTGTGAGCAACACGGATGTTGTAAGGCTGTAAGATCCTTGCCCTAATCTCAGAGGTTCCTTTGAGTATAGTCACTGTAGTGGTAGGTGTCAGGTAGTGTTTGTAGCGTTTGGTTCTGTTGTAGTTTTTGTTCTGAAAAACGTTGTTTAAGTACTTGTGTTCGTCTCCTAAGCTGTCGTGTGAGTCAAAAACCAGTTGCGCTTGTCTCGTTAAGGTCTGTATTGTTGTAGCCTTGTGTGAAGTACATTTAGGGTTGTAAAATGATTCGTCAAGGAGTCTGTCAGTGTGGCAGCCTTGCATAGCTGACGGTTGTGTTGTTTGGGGAAGGCAAGGGAACTCGAGCAGTTTGCCCCGGGGGAAAGGAAGAGCAGGCAGATTGACCACCTTTTTTGATTGGTTAAGTACATGTCGTTCAAATATCTGGTTAATCTGATTAATCCCAAGGGATAAAGTGGTGTGTAATATTTTCATCCAGAATGCAACACAAATATTCCCCTCACAAACTATTTCTTTTAAGTAGAAAGTACAACCAAATCGTCAGATTTCGACCTCAGTAAGACTGATTCTGTTTCGTCATTGCAATATTTTTGAAGTTTCTTCAAATTTTTCTCGAAAAAAACGGCATGTAAGGATCATGTGCGAAGGACAAATTCGCTACCGTTGTCCTTTTCTTCCTACATAGATTCATCGTCATTGATTTTCTTTTATCCTGAAATGAGCTCAACATTTCCACAATGCTCTCTTGGGATGGCAATAACCACTTACACTTCGGTAGTAGGGCTTTTAATTAAAATCTTCTGTGGTTTGGTGAGAAGTCAAAATTTTAAGCAGCTTTTGGAGGCTGATGCGAGAATTCCAAATTCAGGACACTGGAAGCTTCCTATAAAATAATAGTGACTTTTTGGCTCCATCACATTACTCGATGGATTTGCAAGGAGAAGACACGTGACACAGTAATATTCTGTCACTTTGAAAAAATCATCTTGAATAGATAAGCTTAAATCATCTTGGCTCGAAGTTATTTCTTTTGCCTCAATATCAAATACATTTAGAACTTTCCTTCCACAGGCATGACATACACAATCAGAAAATATCATGTCTGATCATGCTATTATTTTTTAGACCAATCTTGACCAAACAAACGTTCTGCTTAAGTCATGTTTTGACAGTATCAGTAGGTTTTGCCAGGATCATTAGGTTTTGCATGGAAATGTACGAAGTCTTCTGGAAGTACACAATGAATCTTGAGCTGATAAAAGCCAATCTACAACAGTACTATTATTAACATACATGTAAGGTCGTTGGTAGGTAGAGGCAGTTGTAGAGTGGAGTTGATGGCGGTTTCAGTTCCAGTTGAAGTGGAATACTGTTGAACAGTGATTTCACATCAAAAGACACCAGTTTGTGTTTGTCAGGTACTTGTACTGTCTTGATGGCATCAATAAAGTTTTTGGTCGACTGTAGTTTGGGTTTGGATTGATCAGTCATAGATTTCAGTATACAATGTACATAGGACGCATACAGTAGGTATAATGGGTTTGTGTAGTTTGGGTAAGCCGTAGAGTTTAGGTGGTTGCGGTACTGGGCATCTCAGCCTTTTGCAGCGTCAGATGTCGATGGCGTCAGCTATTACATGTAGTTTACTGTTGAGTTTTCGTTGAAGTGCTGGAGTCAGGTCTCATTTAAGTACCTCGTAAATCTGTTTGTCTTTAACACCCTACAATCGACTCATCGATGACATCAACAAAAGACAAACAACACACTGATTTACTCTATCATATTATTGCCCAACATATTTTATGACACACATACACACCTTAGACCTATAACCTATAGATGGATCGAAATGCGCCAATTACATTTAGGCTCAAATGACAGTTTACCAATAACGTCACAAAATTAATAAGTTGACCAATGACATCTACATTGTACGATCAGAGTTTTTATAATATCTACTGAATGAGATGCTACACAGTCAAATCATTTGACTCTGAAGATGACTTCCACTCAAGTTGTCAAAATGTCAGACAATGTCATCTACATCTAGTCCTTTTCAGGACCACACTCACCTGGAAGATCGTACTTTTAATACATAATTATGATCTGACTCCTGGGTTCAAACCATTTACGATATTTATTATAATATAACAATACACAGTCACCAAACTGTCGTGCAGCTGTGACAAGATTACATGTTCATAAATTATACAAAGTGAAGGAGCTGAAAACTGATAATAATTATTTTTTGAGTCTTGTTTAACAAGTGTTGCTTTCATAGATCTGCTATTGGGCTCTTCAGGAGTACCCCGGTAGATCCAAAATTAGTTTTGATGATTCTCAGATATTGTGGTAGACAAGAGTGGTAAACATAATAATTATTATACTTTACAAGTATTAAATTATTATACAATTTTGAATTATAATATACTGTGCAAATGGTCTAATCAATAATTATTAATATTCTCATGCAAATGCAGTCAGTGCCAATTTAATAAACACCTGTTATGTGTAAATAAACTTAATTAACAATGCGCCCCTTACATAGTAAGTTTGCATATTTCATGGCATTTCTCTTTAAGCGGATTTCTCTTTGTGACAGTACTGTTTAGGACTTTGACAGTAGACTTGTTGCTTCTGTCCTACTTCTCTCATATTTTGCATTTACTTTTAAACCAAGGATGCAGGCCACGCAAAATAGATGAAGGTAGTTCCCTTGGTCGCCGATTACATCTTTTCCAAAAGTGCTTTCAATTGTGTGGCATGTAGATTACTTTCTAATTATTTTGTTTTTCTTCTTGTTTTTCTTTTTGTTTATCCTTGTATGACTGGTTTTCTTTTAGATGAAATGTGATGATGTGAACACTTCAGAAGAAGATGACGATGATGATGAAGAGATACGCAGTTTGAAAGAACAACTGGAGAGGAAAAGGCAAGAGAAAAAACAAGGCCGAAACCATAGGTATCAGTCTGCTTTCAGCGATGGAACAACCCATTCAACAACTTCAGGGCCAAGCACAGCTACAACTTCATCAAGTAAGTGATTAGTCTAGGAGTCAACATACTAAAATAAGCAAGCTCCTCTTTAAATGGAAAATGTTATTTGTTAAAAATCCCTCTAACTATTCCAGTCCACAAGGAACCAGAGATTCCTGGCATTGGTCGAATAGCATGACTCTTTTCTTCTTCATATGAATCTTAATTTAAACCTCTTTTGAGATTGTTAACAATAATTGACAAGTTTTTAATGTCCTTGTATAAAACCATAAAATTAATAAATTGTCTTGTTTAAAGATCTTGGTAAGGATCGTTGTAGGGTCTTTACCAACCCTCTAGGATCCATGCAGCAGGATCTTTGCTGATAAGATCCTTCAAAGATATCTTGACTCAAACATCAAGGATCTTCAATGATCCCGTCTAAGATTTTGTCAAGATCCTTTGAAGGATCCTTGAAGATCCTTAAGTTCAAGTTCGAGTTTATTTTTAAAAAATGACAGTTAAATTTTATAATGAACACTACACGCGTATAGCAATGCTACATTGTATTAAATAGAGGCGTGCAGTGTAATGGCGTACATGGCACTAAATTAACTACAGAAACGGTATTAAGATAAAATAAAACCGAACAATACATTGGGATATTACACAGTAGACAGACTGAAGAAATGTTTCTTAATTATTACAATATTATTAAAAATAAGTGAATGAAAAAAGGAGTAGAATAGTTAAAAACAGAATTTTAGGGTAGGATAGTAATGATTATTCAGTTTTGTTATCAATGAGTAGTTGTCAACATAAGCATCCTCAACTGCGAGTACTGTAAGCAGAAATTTCGTAATTTGTTTTTTGAATGGCCTTTTGTAAGCCTGCACCAGTCAGGATGAAGAGAGTTCCATAATCTCATTCCAAAGTTAGCCAAAGACCAAAGACCAGAGTTATCAAGATCCTTAAAAGGATCCTTAAAGATCTTTGTAACATCCTCAGTCAACATTTGAGGATCTTTAAGGATCCTGACAAAGATTATTAAGAACCTTAATAGGATCCTTTTAAGATCCTTGTAAGATCCCTAGTCACTCTTTGAGGATCTTTAAGGGTCCTTTTGAGTATCTTTGCAAGATTTTACATCTATGTGTGGATCTTAATTGTTACATTCTGTAAGATCTTTGCAAGATCCTGATAATTTCCTCAAGGATCTTAAGGAAGTATCACAAGAGTTCTCAATGTTAAAAAATCTTTGAAGAACCTTTAAAGCTCCTTCAAGGGTCCTGTGAAGACCTTCATCTTTAAAGATCTTTGTCAGGTCTTTGAAGATCTTTAAAGATCCTTTGAAGATTATCACCAGGGAAACACAGCAGAGGTGACAGAATTGATGAGCTATGGGTGGTCATCATGTACAGCTGCAGGTTGTTTAGTTGTAGATTGTTGATTAACTCTAAAGCCAGTTTGTTTTATGGAATTATGTAAAGCATTCGATTTTCTCCATCATCCTGTCTTTCTTTCCTGACAATAGCAGTTTAATGCATAGTGTGCTTCTTCCACACATTTGCACTGCTTTTTCACTGTTAGAGTGTTTTCAAGCTGTTGTTGGTGTTTTGTTTTAAGAAGATCCGAGCCCTACCAATACAGGTCACACTGAAAAAAATAACAGCATAGCTTTTAATAGTTGAGTGGGGAAAAAGAAATAAATTATTATTATTACTATTACTAGTTATAGCTGTCGCTAAAGTGCCAACGAGCCAAGCTTGCGTGATCTGGCGGCTGCAAACATCACGCGGCGTACTCGTGCGGCACTCTCATTGGTTATCGCTACGGTCAATATTTGATCGCTTTGGTCTACATTACAGCTTTTGGTCTACATTACAATTAAATTTGAAGCACTTCTGAGATTTCGTCCGCCTAAAAATCTTCTCGCGGCTCTATAAGCTGCCGCCTCGCCAGGCCTTCTGTCTTCAGAAGGCCTGACTCGTTGGCAATTATCTCACAGTATAAAACTTTGGAATGCTGTCCACATTATGAGTAGTATAGGGCGCATAACGTAACCTACACCACTTGAGAAGCTACAATTAGAAGTAAAAAAATTGGGTACGGAACCTAGTACAATTCTAATATACATAATGATATGAATCTCTCAACTTAGAGAGCCAATTCAGAATATTATTAAATTCTATACTCTGTAAAACCTGCGCAAAAATATGATGATAACATTATCTCTACTAAAAGCCTATTTAGAAAATTATTATTATTATTATTATTATTATTATTATTATTATTATTATTATTATTATTATTATTATTATTATTATTTACGGGTTGTTATTTACGGGTTATTATTTACGGGTTATTGAAATCACAAATTCAGTGCAAACTAAATCATGGTTACTTATTACAAATATGTAGATATAAAAAAATAATTGTAAGAATAAATATTAAGTAATTATTTCAAACACAAGCACGTGTACACAAGTGGACTAATTGCCAGGAAAATACAAGATAAGAGGAGAAACGATATTTTAAAATGTCAATGTTTACCAGATGGTAAAATCTACTGTTAATCTTGTTCCATAAACTGGTACTGAGTTATTTTGGGAACAGTTGTTTTGTAGAGACATGGTCATCTTCACCTTCAAGTAATTTTCCTAAAAGTGTAGCGGTTTGGAGCTCAAATAGCCAAGAATGGAATTCTACGGTTTTGCACCAAGGCTACAATGCAGGTCATAAGTGTCGGGACACTTAGCCCCCTCCCCCTTTACAATGTTACATTTTACTACAGTAGTTTGAGAACGTAAGACAATTGTATAGAAGGCCAGACATCTTTCAGTATTGTTTGAGAACGGGAGGGGGTGTGTGGATAAAGTCATCATTAAAACTTTAAGAGTCAAAGATTCGGTTTTAAAGGAATAGAGCCATTAAATGAGCATTTGCATGTAGTTACTTTAAACGTACAATGTGCACAATGTAGCAAATAGACTTGTTACCGGTATTTGAGCCTTAATTAAGTTATTTACACAAAATTGCCAGCGTGAGAGAATCTTGTATTTTGTGAATTTGCCGAGATGAAGCGAAAAGAGTGCATTTGAGGGGCGCAATACTAGAAGACAAGTACAACATTAATAGGTTAGATATTAAAAGAAGGAAAGAGCAGTTTAGTCCATTAATCGTTCATACATGTATATAAAGCAAAGGACACTCACATCCATCAACCAAACCCTCTGCTCTTTCAAACTAGAAATTCTTGAAGCGGTTGTGATTTTATCATTGTTCAGCCCATGGGCGAATGAATATGCATGGTCATTTTGACAAAGGGTTACCTTCTCTTTCTTCTCTTTAGTTGGTTATTATTTTCGTTTCGTCTGTAAATGCTACAAGAAAAAAGCAGCCATTTGGCTGCGTATTTTTTGTCACTGGCGATCACACACTAAACTTTCCATCAGGTTGTGTTACTCGGTAACACACCTGATGGAAAGTTTAGTGTGTCTTGGCCATTCTAAACTACAGGACCTTCAGTTTGTTGCCTGAACCTGGAAACACTTACAATAAAAATTATAATTTTTTTAAAACTACATTGATAAGGAATAACAATATTGAGCTTTTGACTCTGCTGGTCTTAATCAGAATGAAATTGATCAGGTTAGGTGTCACATGACATAGATTGTATGACCTGACCAGCCTCTTCCAGTTCACCGGAAGATTGGAGTACCTTCCCCTGTCTCTGTCTATGGTTGGTTTGTGAGATCTGACATAAAGTGGGAACATTTTGTTTCGGAAGCATCATTTCGTTCTGGGAAGCAAAAACATCTACACCTGCTTGCTTGGCCGAAGTGGTAATATTGGTATCCTCAGCAATGTCTCTTAGTTCAGGTATTCCTTTCTCAACTGACCAACGACGATGGGTCTGTGTTTGTTGCTTTGCGCTTTTCCATGTGCGACAAGTGAAAGCTAGCTTTAAAGAATGAGGCCACAACAGATTACGATACAACACATACTTAATTGACTGCTCTCCATAGGGGCTTTGTCAGGGCCAATGAAACGCAGTCAACGAAACAGCACAACAACTGTTAAGAATCAGTACTGGTCGGAGGCTAACCAGTTGGCAGTTGAGAAGTTGATTACCAGGATCAAATTCAACGAGTGGTCAGAACCTGGGATCTCTGGATCTCAACACAATTGGCTAACCACTGGGCCGCAATGCCTCCTCTACCAACAAGATGCTAACGTGTTTTATCATGCTTTATGTTCCCAACCCATGACAACAAGTGTAACAGACAACAGTTTCTGGGGTAATGGCCGGGTCGGAGATGAAGCACACCATTAGGAGGTCATTAAAAAGGCTGGTTAACTAAGTTGCATGGGATATTAAAAGAGTGTCATTGACATGCAAACACTGCGTTGAGTCCATGTTAAAATAGCTCATTAACTGTAACAAATCCACAGATAGTTTACAACTGACTAATTCCCCATGACATGGCCTGGGGCATGCTGTTGTCAGGCACAAGGTTTGAAAGAGGGAGGGAAGGGAATGGATAATTTCACTGTAGATGCTTCTTAGCCTAAGTGTTTTTGCAATAAAGACAGAACTGGAATGACACCGTAGGAAAGGTCAGACTAGACATACTAGTCCATAAGCACGAGGCACCTAGAATGTGATTGGATAATAAGGTGCATGGTGTGACATTCACGTGCGACAAGGTTGATCTGTAACAGACAGCAGACTTGGCTCAAATGTGTATCCCTCGCATAGGTCATGGTTGTCACATGAACTTTACTTTACAAAGTTTCATAAATTGGCTTTATTTTGTTTTAATGTACATTAACGTGCAGTCACATGCTCCTCGAGTGTCTTTCTTTCTTCCGTTCTTTCCTTCACAGAATCTCTTTGTGAAACTGAAGATGAATTGAGTCATGATTGGGAAGACCTCTCTCCAACAGATGAACAACTACAAGAATTAAATAACGATTTGCATGCAACCAAGTCCACGTTTGTGTCGTCAACAGAAATAAAGCCTTCCTTACAGCTGTCAGCTGAGGCTGTAGCCAAGAGTCTTCTTCAGAAGTTTGGTAACACCAGTCACCCAGCTGCCTGTGAATTACAGTGGCTAGTGTCATTTCAAGATGCTCCTCAGTCATTGCTTCCACTGCCGCAGACAGTTGCAGTCGCTCCAGATGATGTTCCTCAGGTTGATGCAATGAGGAGACATGCAGTCTCTCGCCAAAGCTCACTACCGGTAATTTGTGGCAACATAAACTCGTTTGCTTTGAGTGTACTTAGCTTTGTAAATCTTGTACCTTGCGTGTACCTAGAATGTGTACCTAGCTGTGTAAAGCTAGTTGTTGTTGCTGTTGTTGTAGCTATTGGCCAATTAACAAGTAGATTCCATGTTGCCGTGCGTTTGTTCAGTAATAGATCACAGATGACGTCAAAATGTGGTTAAAACAAAAAAGTGGCACATGAGGCGATAGCCGAGTGTGTCACTGTTGTTCTTACCACATTTTGACGTCTTCTGTGATCTATCACTGAACAGAAGCACGTCAACATGGAATCTATTTGTTTTGTATAAATTCATCTGGTGATGACGTCAATCGTGCGTCTGTCCTCTAATAGATCATAGGCAAGAACCAATCAAAATGCGAGAATAACTATATTATATAAATGTATATATTTGCCAGCATCTAATTTTTGCTCTTTTGATCTTTTCATTGTCATAGGTTTAAGCAGGAGCTTAAACCTTTTACAGCTTTTTCACAGATCAATCTATTTTATTCGAGTTCTTAAATAGATTTGGCTTCCACAATAGGCCACTTTCAAAAGCCCATAATACTCTTTGTTTGCCCTCTAAAATTTTGCATGAGAATTGTTTCCAGTTTTCCAAGGGACTTTCAATGGTTTGCCCGCCCTCCAAACGTTTGGAGGGCAAGCAAAGAGTATTACATGTATCGTATTTCTGAAAGTGACCAATTGACCATTCTCAATCACACAAGTAATAATTTCTCATGCAAGAGTTAAAATTGTGATAAGCTGGAAGGTTCTGTTTTCGCGGAAAAATCAATGTAAAAAATATCTGCAAAAAGTTTTTTCCACAAATACAATGAACTTGTAGGCTCGTAGTCATTGGTACTCCTTATTCAAGGTGTCAGTTTAAAAAAAGTTCATATTTCATCAGTATTCATGCTATGAGAATCAAATTAACACCATTTTAATACTCCTTGAGTGTAGTTTTGAATTCAAAAGATTTAGTCTTTCGTCTGAACGTTATATTTTTATGTTAGATTCTTCATATTTTAGAGGGTTAAGCTACAAGTGATGCTTTCTTTAAGCTATAGATTTCGAGATGAATTATCTGCTAAACGATATCAGGGATTTTCAGTGTTTTAACTTGTTTTGATTTTATATTATACTTTGTCTGAATTCCCAGTTAACTCCCCTATTTTCAACTCTGATGGAAATACTGTAGATCTACAGGCCCGCAAATGAATGTAGCCTGGAAATGATCCCAAAATTGGACCACAAATAATCCCCTGACCGGAAATGATCTCAAAAAATAATAACCCAAATGGTAGGAATGGTGTGGACTCCGTGAAAGGTCCTCGGATATATGAGGAAACTACAAAATCCTCTGGCATAAAGCGACAATAAAAACCGGTAACCATTCTGTATCCAATAACCAAATTAGCACGTATATTTTTGGGCAAAAAAATAAAGAAAGTGGAAAAGAAAGGGATCGTTTACGATGCTTACCCGACATTGTGTCAGTTTCGGAGCTATGGCACCTTTGAGATTTATATCTTTCATTTCAAAATACATTATCCTTTACAATTCGCTCTTGCTTTACGATTTCAAAACTCTGTTCTAGAAATTTTAGATAAGATACTAAACTTTTAAAACGAAATTAAATTTTTTTCTTTAAGCGTGCCATTCACAAACTTGTTCGTGGATCGGTGGATTCACTTGCACGTGGAAATTCTTTTTAATGCGTGAAATCAAAAGATAAAAATGATGTCTTGCGAAAGCGATATGGTAGAGAACAGAGCTTATTATTCAGCGAGTTTGTGTGGGCACATGGCCCGGTTAAATTTGCTGTTTGCCCTTATGCTTGCTTTCGTTTCGTATCCCAGTATTCACGGTGTAGCTATTGGAGATAATGGCAAATCTGAAAAGGAAGAAAAAGGCTGAAAAGAAAACAGAAGTTCCTTTTCAATGATCTCGTGAGTAGAGATGGCGAGCAGGGATGGCGCAGTGGTGAGAGCACTCACCTCCCACCAATTTTAAGGGAGGCGGCGTGATTCAGTGGTTAGGGCGTTGGGTTTGCATGCGGTTTCCCCGGGTTCAAATCCCATTCTAAACTCTGGCTTGGATTCCTTTCCGGTTGTCCCAGATTCAACTCTACCACGCTTTGTGAATAGCCAACTGGTTGCCTCCTTCCAATTGGGGTTCTCATAGCATAAATACTGACGAAGTAAGAATGTTTTTAAAAAACTGAGACCTTAAATTTATGTTAAAAGTCTTTCAAATCGACTGTGGATCAACATTGTGGGTAAAACTGTTACTTTACATTTGACAAGCAACCCCCGAGAAATAAAATTGAACTCTGTGTGAAATGTTACATTCATGACTGTTTGCCAATTGCTTTCAGTGCCGTATTCGTGGCAACTCAGAGTGGGCACCACCAAGGGCACAGATTATTTTCCATGCTCACAAGCCTCCTAGGTTTGTATGTTATTGGATTCACTGATCAACTAAACCTCCGGCTTAAGTAATGCCAAGATTTAGTTAGGTTAGAAAACTAACTTTAAAGTGATTGAAATGATATTTGTTTTTGGATGCAATATTCATGTAAGTATGAATACGGAATTTCGTGTTTTGGTTCTCATTTTTCGGGTGCTGTCCAACGAAATTTTAGGGGGAAGGAAGAAGCAAGCCAAAAAGCTATTTAGAGCTCGTAGCACCTTAAGATGGTTAAAACAGGAAATTCCAAGCCAAACAAGGAACTGACTGTGTAAAAATGCAAATGAAAACGGCTCGTATCTCTTGTCTCATAACCAAGGACGCTTAATAGTTCTTGAAAAAAATGAGACAACGACACTTGAAATGCTCATCTTTGTAGCAGTACCACCACGGCATAGGAATTTGAGCTATCAGTTGTCATTACATTGACAACGTTGCACTGACATCCAGTGCATTTCTTACCTCGGGCTGCTCACAGAATCCTTTCTTCTGTTTCCGCAACCTATCCAAATCGTCATTTTTAGAACTGTTTTTTTTTTTAGGCGGAAGGTAGTCATGGCCAAACAGAACTTTCGATGTGCAGGCTGTGGAATGGCAGTTGCTCCAGGTGGGTGTGAATAAATCCTCATCTTAACATTGAGCAAAAGATTGATTTCAACAAACGCAAATTTTCCCTTAACTCTTCAACTCCCAAACTGGCCTAAACCGGCCAGACTATTTTACTCAGTCGAATTAACGCCAGACGAGTTTACTCGTCAGTGGGGAACCCCCGGGAGTCAATGGGTTAATCACTCACTGAAAAACTGAAATACTGTGTCCCCATTAATTAATAAATCCCTTTGACTCCCAAACCGGCCTGAACCGGCCAGACTTTACTCTGTCTAATGCCAGACAATTTTACTCGTCAATGGGAAACTCCCGCAAGTCAATGGGTTAAAACCTGCGTAAAGTTTCTTTTCTGTGATATTGCGTACTATACAATCATGATTTTTGTTTGCAGATTACATAAAGCGGTTTAGATATTGTCATTATTTGGGAAAATATTTCTGCAGCAGTTGTCACAATAATGCTTTGGAGATAATTCCAGCAAATGTGATCCGGAAATGGGACTTTACAAAGTATCCTTTCCACACAAAGACGGGCTGGACTCACTGTCAATCCACAAAACTGTGATAGTGAAATCCGGCGTATGTGTATGGTTAGTATGCATTCACAAAGCAAGCATGTGCTGATTGCTTCGATTTCTCGAACCCTTAAAGGAAGGTGGAAATTGACATCATAAGCATCAAAATCTTTAAGAGTGCTTGAGCCGTTGTGCGGAGGGCGGCCCTAATGCGTCGTGTTATTATGAATCTCTTTAATTTAGATGATCAGCGGTCGTATTTCCAGCTAACAAAAAAATTCATAAAGTTCACTTTCAAAAGGATGCGTTGGGGAAACTAACTCATTTCCAGGGGATTAGTTTTGGTCACCAACATGGCCATGTGACGTCATTTGGGTGTAGTTAAAGTGTGTCTTGGTTGCCCCAATACTTGGCGGGTGTATTTCGGGCGCTCTTATGTATTGTCTATACTGGAAACAAGGCATCTTGTCAAACGTACCTTTGCAGTGAATGATTTGCGAGTAATCTGAGACCTACGTTGTGCGCAAAGGGTTCTGGGATCGCCAGGGTGCAAACATTGCTATTCTCTACAAAGAAATCCACGCCAAAATGTTGTCTTCGTCAAAAGCCGACGTGATATTGGACAAAATATAACGTATTTTCGCCGTGCGTTTGTGACACACTGAGGTGAGTAATGTTTGTGCGAGAAGATTGTAAGTTTTTGTGTTATTACTGCGATAAAATTTATCAATTAACACTCTTTCCTGCTTGGATAAGATTGAGATGTATCAAGTAATGCAGAGTCTCGAAATAGTACAAACGTAGCTATAAGTTTGAGGAGATTGACTTAACAAGGCATTACGTGTGTTGAATCCGTGCGCAGAGTTATAAATAGAATCCTGTCCAGTCCCCAGTCATTCAAACTATGGATAGCGCTATCCACCGAACAAATCACTATCCAGTGGATAAGTCATAGTGAAAACAATTGCGCTATCCAATGGATATTGATTTGTCCGGTGGATAACGTTATCCACCTTTTTGAACAACTGGGGCCAGCGCTATAAATCGTGATAAGTTCAAGGTTACAAGGAGTACTAAGGTCTGCTCTACTAGTGCATAACTATAATAATACATCACGCAATTGGACTTTCACATCCCCTCTTTGACACCATAGAAGACGGAAAATCAGTGTCCATGATGGTCATTTTCTTTGTTGAAAATGCGCAAATAGGTCTCTTGAGCAGCGTTTCACAACTTTAGTTGTCCACACTTTATTTCACACGTTACTCCACTGAACTCAACGGGAGAGAAAAGTAGTGGCTTTAAAACCTGCGCATAATGTTCACTTCGGATTTCCCCCGTGTTTGCTGTCACTGGTTTCATCCCTCTACAGTGCAATAGCTCGGTAAACAGTTTCCATTCCCTGCACAACAATTTGTCTCCTTTTGAGGGGGTAAAATTACATTAGCACTGTTACTGCTCTAACGCGTTATAACTAAAAGGGAAGCAATCTCGACACAGGTAGTTGCAAGTGAAAAGACTTTATTGAATCGATCCCCTCAAATTTATAACGAAGTGTGTACTACTTGATAGGTAGGTGTTCACAATCAATCTTTACGCAAGAAATAATGTCAATCGATTGATTTCATCGTAGTAATCACACGAAAACTCCCAATTTTCACGCAGAAACATCACTCACCTCCTTGTCTCACAAAATCACGGCGAAAATGTGTAATTCTTTGACCAACATCACTGCTTTTGACGAAGACACAGCTTTCTGTGGTACATTTCTGTCTGGAGACTTGCAATGTTTGCCTTCTGGCGATTCCAGAATACTTTGCGCATAACTTAGGTCGCCGATTACTGACCAATCATTCATAAGTTTGTTTTTCACCTGCTGTAAACCTCCCTATAGCTCATCAGCTTATCAGAAAAGGTAGGAGAAAGCACCTTCAATAATAGGCTTTTGTCACAGATTCATCTGAAAAAACTAGTTCTTTGCATTAGTAAAGCCATTTCTTTCTTTTTGTCTAGTGCCCCCCCCCCCCCCCACCCCCCCGCCGGTAGGTGGTAACCAGTTTCCTGATACTAATCAAGGGGCAGTTGGACTGGACACCACTGAAAACACACCCATTTGGACGCCGAAACAAATTAAATTTAAACCCAGTGCAATTGTATCCCAATTTAGGTCGGCAACCCTGAACCTGCACGCTGCCTCCTTTGTCCAAAGTAATTTCATCGCGTTTTTTAATCACTTGCAACGGAAATGCACCCGACCTCCTTTGCTTACCGGATGATGTATTCTTAACCTCCTACAAGATATGAAGTATCAAACTTTGCAAGAGATTTACTTCAAAAAATACACTTCGATCCTTTGTTTGATATGAAAGATCTTAATCCCTCTTTATATAAACGATCTCGAGTATTGGAAGGATTGAAGGTAGGATCTGTATTTATTTAACCTGTGTAGCATTTATGTTTTTTTTCCTTTTCTTTACATACACGTTATTGAATGGTTTAACAAATAATATGCGTGGATATTTTGCGAGCTGCATATTTGTTCCGTCCTAAACCGGTCAAACCAAGACACTACAGAGTATTGCTATCAGTAACAGGGTGTTGCTCTAAATTTCGCGTCGTTCATTTTCACGAAAACTTTCTTCCGTTGGTCTTTAATATCACGATCTTTTAAAAATCGCGAAAATTAGTACGAATAAGGTAATCGTTTTTGTTGCTTTTTGACAGGATATACGCCAACAGCTCCATTTCTTTAAAAGGTTCATGCAGACTTGTAGAAAAGCGACTGCGTAAGTTGTTTTCTGTTTTTCTACAATGAAAACGTTTGTAATGTAACCTTGTTACAAAGCAGACGTTCACGAAGTTCATGATCTGTTTGGACTTGCAGGCTAGCTGAAGCATTCACTAAATTGCCAGATCACATCTGTGGAGAACCGTCTCTCTATTCTATGCACGATCTCTTACAGGTGATTGCACTTAGTAACTTCTGTTATTTGTGAATTGACTGCGGAGTCTATTGACCCTTTCAGTCTGGAGAGTGACACTAATAGTCCATTTCCGAGTTCATGTCTGCCTCCTCTTCAAAGTGAGTCTAAGTGCAAAGTTTTTGTGATGGTAATTAATTCTTCTTGAATGAAAACTAATTTTCATGAGAAACACTTTGCACCTAGACTCGCTTTGAAGAGGAGGCAGACATGAACTCGGAACGGGCCTATTAACCTGTGGCATAAAATTGCTTTAAATTGTCAGTATAGTATCTGTATGCAGTATTGCAAGACATTTTTCGAAGAAAATCAAACCTACATGTAACATTTTAATTGTTAAATGAAAAGAAATTTGTGTCATATATACAGCCGTCAACGTTAATAAAATATTTTTCATGGCTTGAGGACCAGTTGAATAAAATTTGTTTTTTTTATAAATTGTAAGAACTTAATCTAATCGCAATGCGCTTTTGATTATTCTCATAAGTAATTAACAATAGTAATAAGAATAATAATAATAATATTATTATTATTATTATTATTATTATTATTATTATTATTATCCGTGATATATATAGAGGATATTACACGGTGGCGAGAAGATATGAATTTTATGTTCGAGTGGCAAGAACAATATCTCACGAGTGAGCGAAGCGAACGAGTGAGATATTGTTTTTGCCACGAGAACATAAAATTTATATCTTCGAGCCAACGTGTAATGTTCTTTTTATTATATGGAAACTAAATATTGACAAATTCCGATTTTATTGTGTTTCAAAGTACTCAAGTTTTACAAATACGGCTGGGCTTTATAAAAAAGGGGGGAATCGTGATGTCATTGAACGATACGACACTCACAAAGGTGACATACGGTACGGAAAATACGCCACTCGGGTCCCGGATGTAGTGGCGTATGGAATCTACGAGTGGTTTAGTTCCCAGTAAAACACTCTCCTCCATATAATAAATGTGTCTATCCGCAGGGACGTGATGGAGACCTTCTGTTGTTTTTGCGGGGATTGGCGATCGAATCATTGAACCACATCAACCAATGTCAGGTATGTCCTTATTCTTAGTGAAATTACGACACGAACGTATTACAAAATGTCTGGCTTCTCTTTGCGAAGGTTGTCCAGTACAGCTCCATGATGAGATTCACGTTACTTGGTATATGCGTCACAAAGTGGCATTAACTATGACCTCATTGAACCACAGAGCAATACATAAAGTTCGACATCTAACTTTGGCCTCACAGAACCACAGAGCAATACATAAAAGTTCTTAGGCTTAAGGCGAGGCCTTGTGACTCATTGAAGTTTATGCAAAATATCATACAAATCTCATTGTGCAGCTGTTTTGGAAATATCACATGTACATGCTCTTGCAGGAGTAAGGATTGCACAGTTGGTTAGTACGCGGCCTTCTGTGCGAGAGGTTCCTGAGTTCGATCCCTAGTTGCCTCACATCCTTGCTTCGACTTCTTTCCATTCTGTGTAGCTTCAGGTAGCTATAAATACCCTTAAAACGGAGCACTGATGGATAGAGGGGAGTAAAATGAGCGCACCCTCGGCTTCCTGGGAGAATACCCATTGAAGGGTAAAGGAACTTCTGACGCTTAAGTAGGAGTGCCAGTTGATAATACGTAATTATTTTAACGGTCAAACGTCCGGACAAACAATATGATGTTACCGATGGCCTACACAAAGGCTGACATTCAGTCATCGATGTAGATGAATTTTGTTGATCTTGTCTCATCAACACCGTTTTCTCCGAAATTGGGTTAACAAACCCAAAGGAGCTTGGAGGGCAAACATCATTGTTGTTTGTTTTTCTTTACTTGTGTCGTCTCTGAATTGCACTTTGCAATCTTTTTGCAGCTTTGCCTAGCCAAAGGGTTTATTTGCGAATATTGCAAGAATGGGGATGATGTCATTTTTCCATTTCAACTTAACAGAGTTACTCAATGTTCAGGTTTGTAAATAAATTCAGAGAATGAGTGAAGCAGGTGCTGCAGGGTCAACTTTCCCCCATTTGCCGTCATTTTCAATGTTCCCATGCTCCAGTGGAGCCCTGTGAAAAAGTCATGTTTTTTTTCTGCTGCAGATTTCCTTGTTTTTCCCCTTTTCTTCTATTCTGTGACTATTTCTACAAATTTATTTTCAGCTTGCCGTGCTTCTTTTCATAAAGACTGTTACGTGGCGGGAAAATGTCCAAAGTGCGAGAGATTGCGCGTCAGGTAATTTACACTGTACATAGATTTCGACAATCTTATTTTCGAGTCTGTATACCATATAAAACATTCGTGGTTTTCTCGATCCAAAAAAATCTTCCTGCAAGAAAAGGAAATCCTTTTAATCTATTTATTTATTTATTTATTTATTTATTTATTGCACTGTAGAACACAAAAATCGTTACTTTGTCAAAGTAAGAAAACTTCCAAATTTTCAGTTCTATTTGTCGGTGCCATTCCACTTAGTTTTTATGTCATATGGTAGCCTCACTTACACCGGTGGAGACGAGTGCACCATAAAAAGTGGTATGAATCTTCTCCAAGAGGTCCAAATTACATGGAAATGAGCACTTTCTAGCTAGCAGTTTTTGCGCTTTTTGTGTGTTAAGCGTTCAGAAGGGAGAAGTGCTCAAATCTGCCTTTGTCTGAGCAAAGAAGGAAAAAAAACAACCTACGAGGCACAAGAATATGACACAAGGAAATGACAAGAAAAAGACACGGTAAATGGATTGAAAATGAAGTACCCCTTTTGAAAATGTAGTACCCTCGTAAAATTTCACCATTACGTAATGACGAGTAAAGCTACTTCATTTACTAAGCGGCGAATCAAAGCAAATGTGTCAGAGAACAGCAATGAACCAACATCGTCCAGTAAGTCATGTGACCAGTGTTAATTGAAGTACACTTGGATTTTATAGTTTCTTTAGTTTTTGCCAGACTCAACATAGATGAATTTTTTTTTCTTTGCTATGGGGACTTCCAAGTCTGAATTTGCGTTATCCATATTAAACAATAGGGGAGTAAAAATAGCATTTAGGAATGGAGAATTCGATGAAAAGTTTGCTGTTAGGACTAATGATGAAAATTTAGAGGGAAAATATGAAATCAGTCTGATGGGAGTACCTAACTCTCAACTTCCCAGATATGTCCAGAAATGCGGGTAATTAGCTACACGACGATTTCAATAAGCGTCACGAAGTGTGCCCTTGCTCTTCAACCCAACTTCAACATTACTCGAGTCTGGGATAAAACTCCAGTCCTCAAGTGAAGATAAACAGTTGCATTTGCCCTTACGAAACAATAACACTCACCTTACACTTTCCTTATAGTTTAAATTGGGTAGCAAATGCTTACACTCAAAGAGACACCAAATTCATATTCTCAGTATTGGACTGGAACTAGCTTGCAGTGGAGGCTAATCCGGGGAAATATATTAAAAAGTATTTGCATTTGGAAAGATTCGGCGCATTAGCCTCATTTACAAGCCAGTTACAAATATGGTCTGTTACGTGCATCTTTGCAAAGAAGTGCCAATTTACGAGAACGCCCCGAATTGTTGAGAGAACCTTTTCCTGTAGGTAACGTTAACCCCTCAATAGCGGATCTTGTCAGTCTTTGATCACTGACCTAGAAAAAAAGGGGCGTAGCACGCTTTGTTAAGCACTAACTCTAGTGAATCCACAAAGCGGTATTACCATTTTACGTTCCTTGATCCAGTATTAACGAGTAAGCCTTTGGTACCCCGCCAGATAGGGGTTCTCAGTTTTGATTGTGAGGTTTTTTTTCTTTTTTCTTTTTGCATGGCAGAAAAATGCTCTCAAAAGAGCCAGTGACTCCAGAGGAGGGCGACATTTCAGGAAGCTGGCTTAGATAACGTGACCCTACCAGGCCTGAATTCGAAACTAACTGATTCCTTCTGTTCAGTGAAACGTCCCACAAATCTTTTTACTATACATTGTCATAAAACGTAGATGCAATTACTGGTTTTAGCTTTTCTCGTAGTTTTGTTTTTTTGTTTTTTCATCCGTTCCTGTCGTGAGTAAAACTACAAGGATCAGTTATGCCTCTTAAGTCTGCTTTTCCACATAGCTATTTCAAATGTACCACGTTCGTCAAAATTTCGAAAGTTCATAAAGAAACAAAACTGGGGATATTCAAGATAATTTGTAATTTTAAAAAGGGTGCGATAGGGTTTTTTGCAGATAAAAATGATATGATGTTCAAAATGTCAATAAGAATTTGAAAACCGTTCACACTTCTAATGTACAGAATATTGAGCTACATGTAATGTGTAGCTACAATTGTTGTAAACTTAGTATTCCCTTTGTCAAAAAATGCTCAAATTGCTCACCTTCCTTAAGGAAAATCGAGGCTACGATATAAAGGAAGAATTCAAACTTTTGACGATTTTTTTATACTTGTGTGTCCTTGATGTAGTCTATAGACCTTATTCCAAAATGGCCGTCATTTAAATATTCTTTTGTATTTATTCAAATTAGCCCTTGAGGCCTCGTTCTTGAGCTCAAAATTCAAAAGAATATTTTGCCTTGAACGAGGCATCGAGGTCTAATTTGAATAAAAACAAAAGAATATCTAAATAGCGGTTATTTTGGAATAAGGTGTATGCTATCAATACCAGTTTGTCCATCCCCTCCTAATAGTATTTTTGCTCTTTTCACAAATAAATGAAACTCCCAATGCTAAGGGCTTGCACCATTCAGCAAAATATCAGCTTTAAAACTGATAATTGCATATAGAATGTAACGGAACCTTCTGTTATATGAATCAGTCCAACTCAACTCACCGTGTGTTCGGGTAAGTATCGAGCCAATTTGGGAAATTGAGGCAGCTTATTGTGAGCAATGGGACTACCTTAAAAGGAGGAATGAAAAATCAGTGGTAATTTGTAGTGCTAGAAATCCCATGCAGGAAATCCAACTGACCTCGAGAGCCCATGAGTAGGGGCGAGCAACTCCCATAATAAGCCAATGTATCATGGCATTTTTACAGACCAATATATTTTTGGACTACCTTTTCCGCCAAAAAAAAAGGCAGTTCCGGTTCGGTGACGCTATGACGTCAAG
>NC_090881.1:5936917-5939417 GCF_036669935.1 Montipora foliosa
GTATCGTGTCTTTAATTTCCCTTCAGCTCCCTTGCCCACTTTGCACACGTTTTTGTTTCTTGTGTTTGTGTGCTTCGCCTCTCAAACGCCGGGTTTGTGTACTGCTTTTAATCTCCCTTCGGCTCCCTTGCCCAGTTTGCACACGTTTTATTTTGTCATGTTTCGTGTGCTTCGCCTCGCTATCACCGGTTTTGTGCAGTGCTTCTCTCTTTCGTTCTCCTGCCTTTCACTCAAGTTTGTTCATTTTATCAGTGTGGTTCGCCCTAAAAACAGTGCAGTTCTATTTTCCTTGGGATTTTTTGTTCGCTTATGCGATTATTGGCTTTTACAGTGATTTTTAGTGTTTCTTTTACGCTCTCCAAGCTTTGCGTTTCTGAGGTGCTTTCATTCCGATCCCTGCCCTTCAATTTTGTATGCTTTCTTTGTTTTGTTTTTCTTTTCGCTTTATAGTGTTTTTCCCGCATTTTTTCCCTCGCAGCGGGTTTTTTGTTTAGTGACTTTTTCGCTGCCCTTCCCATTACTTCGCGGGCTTTGTTAGCTTTTGTTTACGATCATCTTTTGCCTCTCAAACAATGGCTTTGTGTAGGGCTTTTCTCGCCACTACAAGTTTACGCTTCGTTTTTATTTCGCCTTGTTGTTTTCAAAGGTATTTTGTTTTGCCAGCTTTGCCGCATTTTTTAGCCATTGTTTGGTCCTATTCCCTGGACACCCATTCTTTATTTTCACGTGTTTTTCTATGTGCGTGTCTCGTCTCCCGAATTTGTTTTTTTTTTTTTAATTTGTTTATAATGATTTTATGTCGGTATTTCCCATTCATTTGTGTTTTCAGTCGCGCGTCCTCCCAAATTGTTTCTTATCCCTTCCAATGGTAGCCTGAAAGGGTGTCTAATTGCCCTAGTCGGATTACTGACGCTCAGGCTGCCATCCCTTGGGTGGGTCCTCACACGTCTTCTTCGCTATTTTTATTTAATCTCCCTTGTGTGCTTACCTTATCCGTTGAGTTTTGTTTTGTTTTGCTTTTTTCGTTGTCCCACTCGAGGGCTGGCAGCCGGTAGATATTTTTTTATTCGAGCTCTCCTTTCGGTTTTTTCAGGTTGACTTACTTACGCAACTAAATTCCAGAATAAAAGCCTTAGAGGATGCTGGCAATGATGTCCCAGCTCACCTATCCAAAATCACCAGCTATGGTTTTAGAAGGGAGGAGGACTTTGATACGTATGACGCTCTAAACATGGCAGAGCAGTTAGATACACTCGCCAAATTGTCAGGGCACGAAAAAGCTTCTACCTATGACGCCATAGCTTGTACGCTTAGAGAAATGTTACCTTGTAATAAGAAGCAATTCAAGGAGTATTTTGTCGCTCTTTTGGCGGATAAGGAATATGCAAAGGTTCTTGAAGCCGTGGCTAAAGTGGATAAGTCCTTTAAGTCTTCTGTCCCTAGTACCGCTTCTGGCTCGACCGGGGTTCCCGTCCAGGCATCTGCTCGTCCACCCCCCAGACGTCCAAGGATCTATTGCTATGCGTGTGGTGTGCCTGGTCACGCGGCGTCCAGATGCTTCAAGCGGTTCAATAACCGGAGTTACCCACAGTCGCGGCCTCGCCCCCTTATGCCGCTTCCTGGAGGACAATAGTTTATTTATTCCTCAGTTTTGTCTGTTGCATTTGTTTACGCGTTTTTTCTTGCACGTTGTGCTTAATAAGTGCGGCTTGTGCCACTCCCGTTGATTTCTACAATTAATAAAGGTCACAGTTTCCTTTGAATCGTTGTTTTTTGTTCCGTCTATTTTGTATTTTTGTTTTTGTTTTTTCCCCTGTCTCTCTTTATTTTATTTTCAGTTGTCTGGGGTTATTGAAGTCTCTTCGATTAGGACACTTTTTATTTTCTTCGTCCCGTTTTCTTATCTTTCATACTTTTTGCGCATTTTCCAGCTTAGGTTTCTCTTTCTTATTTCTGCCCTTCACGTTTCAGCAGACGTCTCTATGCTTGCTTTCCCGTATCCAGCTGTCTTTGTAGCCGGTCGCTTGCATTGCCATTTACAGGAGTGGAAAAGTATTGCTGCTTCATCCTCCTCTCCCCTATCCCGGGTTGTCTTGGATTGGCTGCAGGATAAGGTGCAAGTGCAGTGTTACGAAAAATAGTATTGCGTGACAAGCGTTACTGTCTAGAAGCTTCGCGAGAGTTCGTAGTTTGTTTATTTTTAGGTTTGTGCGAAAGCGTTTCTAAATCGGTGTGTTTTGTAATCTTTCTATAATTAGATTCATTACTAATTTAGAAAGTTCTAGAAGTTTATTGTGAGAGTATATAAGTAGACGAGTCCAAGCGGAGTGTTTTTCTAACTAGTTTTTCACAAGCGAAGAGAGTTGGCGTTGGCCGTGTTTAGTCAAGTGTGACAGAAGCTGTGTGCATTCAAGTTGGCGGAGGCCGTGTAAGTTTGTCGAGTACGAGTTATTCAGAGTTTTACTTCGTGGAAACTACGTTCATTTTTGGAATAAATCTT
>NC_090881.1:5951917-5954417 GCF_036669935.1 Montipora foliosa
AAATCGACTGAAACTCAGTCCACATACGACCCGAGGCCAGGGTTGAACCCTGGTCACAGAGGTGGGAGGCGCGGTTGATAGCCGCTAAACCACCCTGACTCCCTTATGACAGAATTTACGTTCGTTATAAATAAGCCTAGGGACAGCATTTTGGACTCTGCAGCTTATCCTGATGTTGCGCAGGTGGAAAAACGCTGCGCTTGTAAACTTTGTCACATGCATAACTATGGAGAATTTTTCGTCAAGCCAGAGAACCAGACTTGTCACAGTATAACGTGACCATCACGCCATGTGGTCACTGTTTAATATGTAATGAGTCTTGAAATAGCCACATTGACACGGACAACGAAAGTTGAGTTGAAAGCATAACGTAGTTTTCAGAAGTGGGATTCGCGAGTAGAAGGTCAGAAGACGATCAAACAAGAAACCGTAAATGATCCTCGAATAATCTAGCAGCCACCTAGCCGGAGAGGGAGAAAATGAGCGACTCAAATAATTACTCGGGCCCGTAAGGGCACCGAGTTATAGAACATGTTAGATTTAAGTTGTTGTTGTTGTTGTTTTGTGCTTGTTTTTTTTTTTCCGGTGCAGCAAAATGCACACAAGAAAGCACATGGCGGTGTTTGATTGGGAAATGCCCAACAGAAAGCACGTGGCGCTGTCTACGTTGGTCATTGAAAGCAAACCACGTAGTCCAAAATCATGGAGAGCATTGTTATGCGTGGTTTGGATTACTGATAGACGGTACGGAGCCATGCTAAAAAGATGTCAAGCGTCAGCTTCAAAACGGGTCGTTCCGCAAACTGAACGAAACTGAAATGTACTCAAATGCAACTGAAATGGACGCAACTATTGAAGGCGATGCAAGTCAAAATACTAATTCTTTAAAAAGCTGCAGGTGTTTTATTGAGAACTACTCTGAAGATGACAGCGACAAAAATAACTCGACAAACAACATAGATGCCATATTGGAATCTTCTGAAGACAAAGTAAAAACATTGGCACAGCGAACAAATGGCCTCACGCTTGCTACATTTTCACCGGGAACAAATAGCCTCCCGCTCAGTGTACCATTGACTGTGAAGATACGTTCTTATTCCATTCCATTTTTTTTAGTTTTTTATTGCTAAACAGTTTGTTTTTTTGTAATGGTTTTATATCCTAGCCTTTGTTCAACTAGCCATATTAGCGATTGTGCTCATTCCCATCTTCTGTTTTTAGTTCTGTTCTAGTTACTGGGTTGCCAAACCCAGTTAGAATCTGGGTTTCATTTCGTGTTTTTTTTTTTAATTTTTATTTTTTTTTCCGTGTCGGAAAAAGTCTTGCCCTCCACTCCCCTGCTAAGTGGTGTCTTTGCATAGAGTCTTCTGTGCGTATTTTGTTTGGTTTGAGGGGGCTGGAGTAATGCGTAGATTTCCCTGGTGCACACAGGAGAACATTTAATTATTAAACCTGCAATGGCGTCGAAACTCATTGTAACGTGCATGGCGTTTTAGTGCATCTTTAAACAAAATATACCCTTATGGAGCTCAAGAATGGAACGTCAATTGGATAAATAAGACAGGAGGTGAATAATAATTGTCTGGAATCTTAAAGGCGAGGAGTAATGGACTTCGACAAGAACTATCGCTCGTCGAGCCGAAACCAAAGTGAGCTGTACTTCTAATATTTTACCAAGTGTGCTGTTTGTTATGTAGAACACTGAAACCAAATGGAAACTTCTCTGGTAACTTATGGGTTCAACAAAGACAGGGAAGGAATCGAACACCTTAAGTGGATCATTGATTTCTTTTCTCTGCACAGTCTTCAGGTAAAAAAGATAAATAATTGGAAATGTGACAGCCAAGAATTTTTTGAAAGAAAGATTGCCTCTAATAGCAAATATGTTGTTTTTTTCAAAAAAGTTTTCGCTGGAAAAGGTGGTTAAATGCGACTAAATTTGTTGCGTTCGTTGCTATCTTTGTGTTTTGATTGTTGTGAAAATTTTGACAGAAGGGGTGGCGAATAGTAAAATCCGAGACTCGCCGAGACGCCGAGATCCTAGTTAAAAATCTGAGCCCGAGACTCCTTGGTAAAAAGTTTGGAGACTCAAAAACAGTAAAAAACAAACCATGCAAAAACGAGACTTCGAGACCCACGTTTTTCGAAGTACCAGAGAACATTAAATTATGAAAAAATATCTACGGACAGATCGTTAAAAAATCTTTATTTTTAGCGGTTATTTGAACATAAAAGATGCAAAGCTTGACGAGAAATAATATTTTTGTTGATATTTGAAAGAAGAAAAATTTCGCGGGAATCAGGACACGGTGAAAATGCGTTAATAAATTTGCATACGTGCGTTGAAATGTGATACGGAGGAAACAGGAATTTTATTTCTCTGGCAAATGATTTTGTCATTGTAGTGTAAAATGAAGTTTATTTGAGAAGGCAACAATATTTCTTTAACTTCCTGGTTAATCCAATTTATTGCTAAGACTTACTCGTGCGAAGATTGTTT
>NC_090881.1:5964417-5966917 GCF_036669935.1 Montipora foliosa
TAAGGATTGCACAAAATTAAAAATATAATTCTTAAAAATCAAATGCATGAATTTGAGAAGGGTGTTGCATGTTGCAAGTGTTTTTAATAACAATAATAATAATAATAATAATATTTATTAACTTATAATGCGTCAATATATCATCGGCGCATAAAGAAAAAGTAATTTACATGACAAAAACTACAAATATATCAAAATAATTTAGCGACTAATCAATTAAATAAAGTTAATTCTAAATATTTAGAAAAAATCTTTAAACCTTAAAAATCTGCATCATAATAGGGATCTAATATAATCAAAAATCACAATTCATATATCAATGTACTAATTTCATTAAAAATCGAATGCCTCTTTAAAGAGGTACGTCTTAAGCGACTTCTAGTCTATTCCACAGCTTTGGTGCTGCTACTTGAAAAGAACGAGCGCGCAGAGTAACATACGTTTTACACTTGATATTATCTAATAGTAAGTTATCGCAACCTGAGCGAAGCATATACCTTCCAGGCGTCTTTAATTTAATTAAATCTATGATATATTCAGGGGCAAGCCCGTGTAGAGCCTTATACGCAATTAAAAGTATCTTGAACTCTATACGTTGATGAACAGGCAGCCAATGAAGATTATAAAGTAAAGGTGTAACATGACAACAATTTTGGATTGAGAATGTTTAGGATTGGTTAATTGGTGCTTTCTCTGAGACCATAGTTTGGAATGGTATGGTAATATACAAAGGTCTGCTGTATGGGCACCACTGCACACAAATAAAACTAGACGTTCCTTCAGCATAAACTGGGATGCCTGTGGTACATGTTACACAAAAAACAGGGGCACTGAGTTGAGTGGTATTGAAGGCACGCAAGCTGGATTTTTCCAGGACTAATGATGGCTGGGCCAATCCAAAAATAACAAAGAAAAAGGCCTAGGAATCCAACAGGTACTCCTGGTAACTCCAAGAATGGAAGAAGCAAGCCAGAGGATCGAGCTCGAATGCGGAATATTTCTCATCCCCAGAGCTGCTCAGTTCGAAAATTTTTTTTTGTTTCCTCAGAAACGAAATGTATCTATTGATGAATGTTACACTGTACTGGTGAAAACATACTATTAAACTAGTTTTAAAAACTTATACACGGTACTTATAGAAAGTTGAAGCGTACGAGCTTTCGGCTCCTTCTCGGAGGCTTGTTCACATATAAATGAAAAACAAGAATTGTGAACCGGTAAACTGTTAACGGTCACGTGAGGCTAGAAAATGTCAAGGCAGCCCTCAAAGATTGTGAATACCCGGAATGGGCATTACAGGACTCAGACAGCACTAACAAATCTCCAAAAAGCCAACATCTTCTACCTATTAGACGAACCACCATCGTCATCCCATACGTCAAAGGGCTGTCCGTGGAGTTACGACGCACATTGAAACAACATGGGGTGGACACTATATTTAAACCATACAATACCCTCAGACACTCAGACAACTGTTGTCGTTTCCGAAAGACCCACAGAAACAAGAAGACACTTGTGGCCCTAATTACCGGGTTACGTGCCAAGGGGTGGACTGTGGCAGCTCGCATGTGGGAGAGACCGAGCGGACTTTAAAATCGAGGTTCGCGGAGCATCTTAGACCAAGCAGCGCCTCGTCTGAAGTCTCACAGCACATACACAGGGACTACCTGGACATAAGGTTGAAGTAGAGGTGTTAGACCATGAAGATCGTTGGATAGAGCGGGGCATCAAAGAGGCCATCTATATCCGGGTTCATAGGCCGGACTTGAACCGTGACACTGGAAGATACCAGGGACTTTAAGATAGCACACGACGGTAGACTGGGACGGTTAGATGAGTGTCATGTCACGCAAAATCCCCGTGACATTTGACCGTCGTGCCTCTGGGACGGTATGTTTTCGCCGGGTTTCTCGTCGTGGAATCTACGGTGAAAACGATAGGAATTCTTCCATACTTATTCGCACTATTTTAGTCTTTTCCTTTATTATGCATTGAAAACTGATCACCCAATGGGTTAAATGTGCATTTGGTTGTGTTTGTCTTGATTTATCCATCGCTGAAATGAAAAAATCTAGCGAAAATTCTGAGTTCATTCAAAGACATCACTCGGCCACATCGCGGCTCAAACCAAAATTTGCTTGTTCTCAATGTAGCGTTATCCATAATCCACCATGACACAGGAGGAAAGCAGAAAAGAAAGGTAAAAGAGATAATTGTAGCCGCATTTTTTGTTTATGAACCAATTCCCCTTAGCGGATTTACACTCGCTAAAATCCAAGGAATCTAAACAAAATGGTTCAAATTCCCAGTAAGGGTAAAGAGGACTTTATTCACTGATTCGTATTCATGGTATAAAATAAGAAATTCCTCCTCGCTAATTGAACCTTTTGCAAAAGAAATTACAAGAGAATTTCTCGCCTCTTCAAAAGACATGTTTATTCCACCGTCCTACGGTCGTGTTGGCCGAATCTTAAGTTAATAATTTTCGCGCCTTTCTACC
>NC_090881.1:5981917-5984417 GCF_036669935.1 Montipora foliosa
TACCTTTTTTAACGTTGATTTTTTCAGGCCCTAGAGGGTAATCATTATGATGATCATGTATCTCCTCAGGGTATTTAAGGTCAACTTTAAGGATCAACCTTTTCTACTGTCCTCAATGTATTTTGATAGATCTAGTTTATTGATTTGTTTTCTGTTAGCCGTTAAATCCACCAGTTGGAACGTACAAATTATTAGCATCAAGATTCTGTTTTGTTTTACTCGGCTCGATTAGCTTTTTAGTTATTCTGAGTAAACATTTCCTCGGTTTGTATTAATATATTATAAATTATTGTAATCTTTAACTTTTATTTTGGTAATAAGCTTGTTGTTGTTGTTAATATTTAGACAGTTCATTTTCATTACAATTTTTCATGTATTTATTGTTGGCTTTTCCATATCGGTTAGCAATGTAACTAATTCCCTTCTCCCATTACCTTCAATGAATTGAAACATCAATTTCAGTCAAGTGTAATTCAGTCCTTAAGCATAGCATCCCATGATAACTCAGGAGAGGTAAAATAATGTGCGGGGTCTAGTTTGTAATACATTAAACAAGTCTTTTTAAAGTTCTCAAAAACATCTACTAATAACAGGATGTCTGACTTTAGATATAATTCATGGTATTCACCCATATCTTTCAATTTAAATGTATTCCAAACATTTTGAGTATGATTCTAGGCTTCATCAGTTATATGTTCATTGTTTAATAAGCCTAGAATCATACTCAAAATGTTTGGAATACATTTAAATTGAAAGATATGGGTGAATACCATGAATTATATCTAAAGTCAGACATCCTGTTATTAGTAGATGTTTTTGAGAACTTTAAAAAGACTTGTTTAATGTATTACAAACTAGACCCCGCACATTATTTTACCTCTCCTGAGTTATCATGGGATGCTATGCTTAAGGACTGAATTACACTTGACTGAAATTGATGTTTCAATTCATTGAAGGTAATGGGAGAAGGGAATTAGTTACATTGCTAACCGATATGGAAAAGCCAACAATAAATACATGAAAAATTGTAATGAAAATGAACTGTCTAAATATTAACAACAACAACAAGCTTATTACCAAAATAAAGAATAAAGATTACAATAATTTATAATATATTAATACAAACCGAGGTAATGTTTACTCAGAATAACTAAAAAGCTAATCGAGCCGAGTAAAACAAAACAGAATCTTGATGCTAATAATTTGTACGTTCCAACTGGTGGATTTAACGGCTAACAGAAAACAAATCAATAAACTAGATCTATCAAAATACATTGAGGACAGTAGAAAAGGTTGATCCTTAAAGTTGACCTTAAATACCCTGAGGAGATACATGATCATCATAATGATTACCCTCTAGGGCCTGAAAAAATCAACGTTAAAAAAGGTATGTTATCACCATATTGTGGACAAATAAGACAAAAATACAATATCACCATCGGTCAGGTCAATAAACTTATTCCCACTCTATACAACAAAGAAACGTATCTCCTTCATTACAGAAACCTTCAATTATATACTGACTTAGTATTAAAAGTACTAAACGTTCATCGACTATTAAAATTCACTCAGTCTGCATGGTTGAAACAATATTACAATGATTTTAATACACAGAAAAGAACACCAGCAAAAATTCATTTGAAAAAGATTTTTTCAAGCTTACGAAGAACAGTGTATTTGGTAAAACAATGAAAAACATAAAAAAAGGGAGTTGACGTTAAACTTGTCACAGATCAGAATAAAATTATTGAAATCAGCTTCAAAACCTACTTATGTAAGCAACAAAATATTCAATGACATCTTGTAGCAGTACATAAGATCAAACAAACAGGTACTCTTAACAGACCGGCATGTGTAGGCATGTGTATTCTTGATCTTTGAAATCATCCCAGTGTGGCAGTACATAAGATCAAAGAAACACGTGTATTCTTAATCTTTCTAAGACACTAAATTATTATTTTCACGACAATTATATTACACAAACGTATGGAAACAAAGCTAAATTAAAATTCACTCTGTTGAAAGTATTGATGTGTATCGTAACTATTGGAAAGATAAACACTTCTTTGACAATCGAGATTATCTAGAAAACAGTCCATTCTATGATAAAACTAACAAAAACGTTATCGGAAAGTTGAAAGATGAGGCTGCTGGTATTTCAATAACAGAATTTGTCGGTTTGAGATCAAAGATGTATTCTTACATGAAAGACAATGGAAAGAATTGTATAAGACTGCTAAAGGAATTGAAAAGAACAGTATTAAAAAAAGATTGAACATCAAGACTACAAACAAACACTGTTCAACAACGAACAAATGCATCCTACCAAAACCATCAATATGGGAGTTATAAAATAAATAAAATATCACTTAGCTGTTTCGATGATAACAGATATATCCATCACAATGGTATTACAAGAAATCCATATGGCATTATAACATACAAAACTAAAATAAGAAAAACAATGACGTGATGCCACAGCTTTGACTAAGCTTTCTCA
>NC_090881.1:5996917-6006917 GCF_036669935.1 Montipora foliosa
TCTCAACAATTTTGTCCAAGATTGTATTTGGTATAAACTATCAAATATCTGTCTGTATGAGAGTGTGAACACTCTCATATGTTTATAGTATGTAAAACTCGTCTTCCCATAGCTGATACACAGTACGTTGTCAAGGATTACTTGTCATTCAATAACATTGCGTGAAACAAACATTCTTACAGTAGTGTATTATAAGCCATGTACGTGAATTGTTTACATAAGATAGGTATGGAAAGCCAAATGGTGCAAAATTCAAGAACCAAAATTGCCTTCACATTCAACAAGTTTCCTATCAAGCTCAAGGGAAATTTCAATCAAGCTAAACAAAATCAAGTCACTTTCAACGAATTTTCTCTCAAGTTCAACACATAATTTTAAGCAAGGTCAACAAAATGAAGTCATCACGTTCAACAAATTTTCTTTCAAGGTCAAAACACGTTTGAGTCAAGCTCGAGAATGAATTTAAGTCACTTTTAAGTCACTTTTAAGTCACTTTTCGTTCCACTATCGACACCAAATTAATTGACACGTTCTAACAAGTGGAACCTTCAAGATCAAGCCCCGATCACCATCACGCTTTCTTGCATCAAACAACGTTGTCAACAAACTCCGAACACTGTCAACAAAGGAATTAACCCACAATGCAAGTTGTTTCAATAACTCCCTCGTATACTATTCCGGAATTATTAACCCATAATGCATTTCGATATTTTCCCGCCAAAAATTGAAGATGGATGCAAACACCTTAGAATGGGAGCAATTCTTTGAAGAATTGCTCCAGTTAATGAATGATTATGAAGTCTTTTGCAACTCAACAGATTATAGATTGCAAGAAAATATAGTTATTCGAATGGACTCAGCCCTTCTTGCGCTTCAACAGATCGTACCTTTGGTGATCGATGCAAGACTTGACAGTGCTTCGGTTGTACAAGAAATTTTTAACAACGTCCGTATTTTGTTTTTAGAATGGACAAGAAGAAGGGAAACTCAAACAGGCTCAACAGGTATCAAGGTGGACTATAAGAAGACGTGTTGTTGAATATGGTTTACAGGAAACAACAGGATTTTCTGAATTGTCTGATAAACGAATAGACTTTTATGTCAAACAGTTTATTGAAGAGCACGGAAGTCTTGTGGGTTGTTCCATAGTCCAAGGTTTCCTTAAGTCACTTGGCTTCAGACTACAGCGCCGCAGAGCAAGGGCAAGCATGTCTCGATTAGATCCGCGTAATTCTCGCATCAGATGGGCTATTGTTTCAAGACGAGCATATTCAGTTCAAGGGCCCAACAGTCTGTGGCACATTGACGGTCACCATAGTCTCGTGAACTGGGGATTTGTGACACACGGAGGAATAGACGGTTTCTCAAGGCTGATAGTGTACCTTCACTGCTCCACTAACAACAGAAAAGACACTGTGACTCGCCTTTTTCGCTCTGCTACTGAGCGCTATCACTGGCCTTCAAGAGTACGGAGTGATCATGGTGGAGAAAATGTTGGCGTTTGGCAGTTAATGGAAGACGTGCGTGGTCCAAATAGAGGAAGTTTCCTGGCTGGAACATCGGTGCATAATCAACGCATCGAGCGTCTCTGGCGGGATGTGTTTTGTACTGTGTGCCATATTTTTTATTACACATTTCAGACCATGGAGGAATCCGGACTGCTTCGGCGAAACAACAGTTTGCACAAGTTTGTACTACACTACATTTTTACCCCCAGAATAAAGAAGGCCCTCCAGTCATTTTCCGCTGCATGGAATCACCATCCTATGAGAACGGAACGCCAATGGTCTCCACTTCAAATGTGGACAAATGGGGTGCTTGACATAAGAAATCATCCACTCATAGGACTTTCTGATATAGCAGAATCCGGAGGGGATGATGATGACCTTGAATGGTATGGTTTCGACCCCTTTGGACCGACGCCCTGTGATGATGGACTTTCCACGGTAATAGTCGAAGATGTGAATATTGACTTACCCACTGGCATCTTAACTTTGCTCAGGCAGAATATTGATCCTTTACAACATTCCGATAGCTTTGGGATTGATTTGTTTCAGGATGGTTTATTGCTATTTTAAAACACAGAATACAGACTAGAATAACATGTCGAGGAGTGATAACAATGACATTGTCATGAACGCCAACTTTTAGTTTAATGGTAGTATCTAGAGTATACTAAAAGAGGTGAAATTCAGAATTACGGGAGAGAGAATGTTGATCCGGGAAAGAGGAATAGTGTTATGTATGCTACTCACAGCATAAATCATGTTCTCTCTTATTCATCGTTGTGTATACGTCAGTATTGAAGTATTAGTATAATTTTTAGCGGTGAATCTAAGAATTTAGTGTCATATTCACCACGCTACCCGGTGAATACAACATTTTGGAGGCGCGGCTGCTAAGCTAATCAAGGCTAGAAGACGCTCAGTTAATTTTTTTGAAATTAACACACATTTGTCTGTAAATTTGGCTTGGTAGACAAACGTCTAGACGGAGTTCACGGGAAAAAAAATTTAAAGAATAATGTATGGAAAATTTAACAAAATTAGCTCAGCGACTTATAGCAAAGCTACATCCTTCAAACTCGGTGAATACAATCTTCTACCTAGTTTAGTTAACGTTTTGATTCACAAATTGTGTAAAATTCAATTTTGGAAGAAGTTATTTGCTATCGGATTCCCATACAAACAATGTAATTTCTGACCGCTTTGCCTACTCGTCAAGATGGCGTCGAAAACTGTGATAAGGCCTGTTGGAGACACTTGTTGCTTTAATTGCCCACATAAGTGCGATGATCACTTCGGTCTTTCGACTTTGTTTTTTGTGAGACAAGAACACGAGTAACATAATGCTTGATGCAAGATAAACAAATTTGTACCTTGATTTGATAGTATCTTATGGGTGCAATGCCATCCATTTGCTACACATCAGTCTTTATTAGCTTTAACATGGGGTTTATTCCCCAAATAAAAATCGAAAACCAAAAAAACTCAAAATAAAATCATGTGGCTTAAATAATAAATAAGTAACACCAAGTACTGGACAAAATTCCAACCTTAAATGCCATTTTTGCTCATAAACTACTTTTGTGTGAAAAACAACCACAACATTCTTATAATAAAAATTTAAAATAGAATTTCCACCAATTCCCTACTTCTCAAATCCCATACATCTTGTTTACCCCCCAAAATTGTGCATAATCATTGTTTTTGATTTCTCTTGGAGCATGAAGATGTCTCACAAGAAATCGAAAACAATGCCTATGCAACTTGTGGGGGAGGTGTATTATGGGATTTGAGTAAGTAAAGAATTTACAAAATAATATACCCCACCCAGAAATGTTAGTGAGGCTGATTTTAATATCAACAAGAGAATATTACCCCAGCTGCTATTTTTCCATTAGCTTTACACTCTATGGTGCATACACAACCACCACCAAAAGTCATGAATTTTAGCTCTGAAAAGTACATTGGAATTGACAAGGCCACAACCTGAGTGTTTAATGACCAAAATTTGCAAAATGCAGCTGACTTAATCTGTCAACCTAATAAAAACTTCATAACCTTTCAAGAACAATAGTGAAACACAACAATAATATTGTTAGCCAGACATGGAATTGTTAAAACAAACATGACACCTGTCTGAGCTTCGGTCACAGAAAGAAAGACGTTCTGGCTTACTTTTGTTTTGAAACAGGGAATTTGAACAGAACTCATAATGGTGTAAAATATGGCGAACCTTGTCTCTTGCATTGGATGACACAGCTGTCACAGAAACCATTCTGATTGTTTTCAAACTTAACAATAAGAACAATGCACTAATAGGTCCCAGACAAGTTAAACGTTTTACTACCTCATAACGCACATGAAAAAACAACAAACATGCAGGCAATTCGAAATTCATGAGGTAGTCTTGCTAATGCAGGGTAAATGAGCAGTTGTGTTATGACAGTGACTGACACTGAATTCACCCTTATACAGTATTACAAGAGGAGCTTCCAAGAACTGCATTCAAGCATGCACCAAACTGCTCAAAGCTACTGAAATGTAAAGGTAACTTCACTTCCATGGTACAAGTTGAAGCAAAAATGTTTGTGGTATCTTCAACACTGACATTAACACAACCTGGGAGCAAAGCTAAAGTTGCAGATTTGCATCGAGTAACAAAGCCTAAAAATTTACACAACACATCTTCATTAGCACTGGCAATGAAACTTAATAGCATGTGTGTTACATCTATTACTCTAGGGTTGGTGGAATCTGGCAAACACAGCAAAGATTTGACAAAATCTGCTTTAATTTCACCTTTTTGATGTACAAAAAGGTGCTCAAATTTACTTGGTGCTTTTTCAAGTTCTTTTAATAGACCCAGAATAGCTAATCCCTTTCTGAACTGATCAAGAACTCCTTTGTGCTTGATAAGTGTTTCGTGTATCACAAGTGCCTGCACCACTGCTAATTTGTTCTGTTCCTGCAAATTGCAACATACATTTAAAATTATTGTAATCATTTAGATTGCATTTAAACTTCAAGAATTCCAAAACAAGTTCAAGAAAATTAAGAATGAAGTGAGCTAAACATGTATAAACTAAATTACTCTATATGAAAATGGCTTTTTTCAATTCCTCTCTATCTTTCATCTTCACCAGACACCCAAGTTATGATGGATGAAATTACCCTTATTTTTGTTGTTCTCATTGGCAGGGAAAAAACATCACTGTACATCCAAGACACAAGAACTTTTTTCACATACACCTGTAACTTAGGACCGTTACAGGTACATTAAAAAGCTCTACATTAATTCTAATAACTACAGTACAACCTGTATAATAAACAAAAATACACCAGACCCTTGCTACTGACAGCTTAATAAACCTGTCTGCTAAATACAAGTTTCTCTTACAGAAAATATGATATGAAAAGTTTGGGACTCGCTGAAGCTTGTCTATGCTTTCTACACAGTGTGTGTTTAATACATCGCACACTTAATACAGGTTTCCCTGTATAATACAATCATATTCCTACATTTGTGACATTTGTAAGCCTAGAATTAAAATGGACAAAATATGACCACATACCTTCAGAGCACACATAAATAGATTAAGTGTGTATGTACAACCCAAACTACTACTACTACTCCAAAAAAAAAAAAAAACAACAACCAAAGAAAAATAATAATAAAACGGCAACATCCCTTTTGTTTTCTTACCGTCAACAGTCTTCTTTCCCCACAGTTTTGCATCAGCTGTACAAATTCATCTTCGTGGTTGATGTTTTCAATGTCCTCAGATGTTGCATCTCTAACCTGTAATTTGCAGTAATAGCAAAAAATGGTATAAGAAACCCATGGTTTCTAAAAATAAAAAATTATTTAAAAATCCTTTCCACCATAAAATAAGGGACCTTCCATTATAAAGGATTGTGTAATGTTAATAAATTATCATTCCCTTCAGGATATTAATTTTATATTACATCTGAAGTTTTCACTGGAAAATTGCATTTTGTGGACTTTTCACCACCAGGGCACAGTAAAGCACTTTAACTTAACCAATTTACATACCGTACCAACTACCAAGGCAATATTAACAGAACCAAGCAAAAACAAAGTTCATATTGGAACAGATTACAGTAGTTAACTTTTACTGTGTTAATAACTATTGAAGGGTCTAAGGCATAGCAGAGTACAAACTATTATATCACTTTTTGTTCTCTTATCAAACTGTTGGAAGTACAGTACTAGAAATATAATAGGGGGAAAAACTAAATGCAACACTTACCCTTGCGACATAGCCAGCCAAGATTCCATCACTGATGTCAATGACACTAGCCCTTGCGACACCCTGCTGCAAATCTCCAGTTACAATGTACCAATATACAACAGGTGACAAATAGGGGAACCCTGGCCCACCTTGAATCATACTGTGGGCAACCATTTTACCAAGAACTTCAAACACTCCATTTAGCACGTTGTCACTACGGTATATAGGAACTAAACGTTCATATGGGCCTTGAAACATCTTTAACCCTACTTCTCCCTTTGCTAATGCAAGGAAAGCATCTTCGTACGCTTGACGAAGCACTCCTCCATTATCAATTGCTGGCTCTCTTCTGAACTGTAACTTAATCTGCAAATCTGGATCAAAGTTATGGTCCTTGTAAATAAATAAATAACTCAAGAACCAGATCCTCTCTGTCCACTTTTATTTTCTCAGCCAGACCATACCCTTCCATTTTCAACTTAAGATGCTTAAGTATCCCTAAAGCATCCATAGATGTACTAGACTGCTCACATTCATCTGCTTTCTCACTCAACTTCAGCTGCCAATTCAAGAGAACTACAGTGATTGAGGGCATCTCTGATATCGCTTAGTTCAGCCTCGGGAAACAACACAGTCAAAGAGGAAATGTTTTCATCCATGAGCGAAACATCTGATGATGTTGATGGTACTTCCTCACCCACAAAAATGGATGTTGTAGTGTTTGCTGAACAAGTGAGCTTGTAATTACTTGGAGGCAACATAGCTGGTAAGGTGCTGTCACTATCATCAGAAGTAGGTGTACATGTACCTCCAATTACATCCTTGTTGATGTTCAATGTAACGTAAAGCTTACCAGCACCACAAAGATGCTTCACATGTGCATAGTCCCATGAATGGTTTTCTTTCACAACAGGTGACAAAATTGTGTTTCTCTATCTTTTCACAAAGTCAAAGTCATTCTCCGATATCAGTGGAAATTTGACTTTGAATAATTCCTTCAATTCTTGGCGAATTGTCTGTTCGTTTGCGCCGGTTAACTAATCAAACCTCCCCTTTCACTAATATCATTTCCTCTTTAATTGTGTACTCTTCATTTTCAGCTGCATCCTCTTCCTCGTCATCAACGTTAATCTTTACTTCATCAAGAAGAAACACTGTCTTCGGTACAACATGTACCTTTTGCCTTGAAGTAGGAGCTTTCCTTTTTCTTAATGGGTGTCCGGTCAAAGAAGTCGATCTATCGAGTGCTCGAGCGGACATGGCTGGTGCCCCGCTTAGGGGTGTAAATTTTGGATTTTTGTCTCGCTTAGGGTGTTCCGGGAAAAGCGCCAATATTTTATGCCACCAAGGTCTCGTCTAGGGTTCCGCGAAGTAACACAGAATTACGCGAAGAGAAACAGAAGTCAAATTTCCTTTAAAATTTTCTTTTTAGATAAAAGCATTCGATGATTATGCCTTTTTATCATTAAAACTCATTGCGTGTCGTATTTTTGTGTCTTAAAACGGTTTTTTTTAGGGATCAAAATTTGCTTAAGCCACGCCTAGATTGGTCTCCTTTAGGGTTAAATTCAAAATTTCCGACGAGCATCCCCGTCTGTTTCATATGGGAGTCCCCCACCCCCCCGAGGCTGGTGCACTTCGACAAGTAGGCACTAGCGCTGATTTGTTGTTGACTGGTTTCGCCTACTTGTCTTGCAGTAAAGGACGCAGATGAACGAATCAGGTTTCTCGTTCTATTAACCAAAGTCTGGGTAGTGCAATTCCCTCTAGAATTTTCCAATTCTTCGCGCACACATCTTCGAACTATTTCTTCCAATCCGTCATTACTTGTAGAACTTCCCGCCATTTTGGTCGAGTTTTGAACGAGAAAACGTATTATGGTATGCCTTTACAACCTCGTACCTAGGCCTTCCAAGTTGCAGTGAATGTTGCATTGTGAGTTAATTCCTTTGTCGACAGATTGTTGACAGTGTTCGGAGTTTGTTGACAGTTTATAAAGTTTGTTGACAACTTTGTTTGATGCAAGAAAGTGTGATGGTGATCGCGGCTTGATCGTGAAGGTTCCAGTTGTTAGAACGTGTCAATTAATTTGGTGTCGATAGTGGAACGAAGCCTGAAATTGAGATAATTCATTCTTTGAAAGTGACTTAAATTCATTCTTGAGCTTGACTCAAACGTGTCTTGACCTTGAAAGAAAATTTGTTGAACGTGATGACTTCATTTTGTTGAGCTTGCTTAAAATTATGTCTTGACCTTGAAAGAAAATTCGTTGAAAGTGACTTGATTTTGTTGAGCTTGATTGAAATTTCCCTTGAGCTTGATAGGAAACTTGTTGACTGAGAAGGCAATTTTGGTTCTTGAATTTTGCACCATTTGGCTTTCGATAGATAGGGTTCTGTTTACTTTACTTTGCTGCACTGCGAATTGCTGTTCTTTTACATCGTGGAATTCATACATTAGTACGATTAAAAAGAAAGAGATCTACTGAGTCCTATAACGAGGACAATATTAAGGAGTTATATCAAAACCAGTCGGCCTTGCCCTAGCTGAGAGGGACTTTGGGATTTTCGGTTTTGCGGTTTCGGCTATTTTTTAGATCGGTTTTTCGGTTTTGGTGTTCATTGCGGTTTGCGGGTCTTTCGTTTTTTAGCATCTGGTTTTCGGTTTTGGTAATACATACGAGCGGTTTTTTGGTTTTGTTATCCAATGTGCTTTTTGGGTTTTTCTATTTTTTCTTATTTGGGTTCCAGTTTTTCTTAGATTTGAGCGGCAATTGATCTCGAATAGAGTGTTATTTAGTTATTTAATCTTTATTTAACCACGGTGCAATTCATCCGCAATATAAAAAAAATTGTACAATTAAAAATTTATAGATAGAATTACGTAAACTACATTAACTATCTTACTCAATATCATACAATAAAAGCTGCTTTCCATGAATGCTGTGTTTAGAATAATGGCTTTAATCAGTCGTTTGAATTGATTGAGGGACTCTGCTTTCCTTAGTTCTAATGGCAATCTGTTCAACAAAAATGCGCCACTAAATAGCTAAAGCTGTTTTTTGTAGTAGTTTGAGCGCGCTTGCGGAACATTTACCTTATTCACAGAGTATCTCAAACAATAACCAGAATCGCGATGGACAATTTTCGAGCAGAGATACTCACGTGCTAGTCCCTGTAGGGACTTAAATACCATTGTTGCTCTTTCAATTTGCCTTTGAGAGACTAGGGATTTCCATCTTGAGAATTCAAATAAAATTGTTCACATCAGCGTCATAGTTAGAGTAGGTTAAGACACGGGCTGCTCTGTTTTGTAGTTTTTGCAGTTTGTCCTGCAACGTTACTCCACAGTTTCCCCAAACAATATTGCAGTAGTTGAAATGAGGTTGTACTAGGGCCTGATAAATAGAATGTAAGGTCCCACAGGGTACAAGATGCCTGTTTTCACTCACGTGATCAGTAACCTTGTTTTTCCTCCGAAACAAAAGAAAACGTTTGAGTGATAATAGAGCTCAATTCCCGTAGACGTCACATGAAAACACTCTATAGCCACGAAACGTCAAAGTTATTGAGAGGAATGCGTGACAAACTAAATGTCACGGTAGGGGATCACGCGTGTCGAATGACGCCCGAGTTGGTGCGGAGTGGATGACGATGAAGGACCCCATGAAGATCTGAACGAGCATGAAATGAGTGAGAAGCTAGTGACTCTGATAAAGGCCAGCAAGAATTTGATGAAAGTAGTGACGAAGTCAGTGCAGATGACACCAATTCCCAGGGCCAGCAAGATGAATTAGGGACACCGACGAATTTTCTCTTTGGTGCAACGTCGTGATATGGAAGGGCGGTGCCCGGGGATGGGGGGGGGGGGGCAATCATATGAAGAGAGCTTCTTTTTCATACTTGTGTTCGGAGATTAGCGCTAAAGCAGAGTTTTCTCAACAATTTTGTCCAAGATTGTAGCTATTCGGCCACCCTTTGTTCCAAACGTTCGTTGAACTCCGTTTGCTTTTGGAAAAAGGCCTCTAATGCGCCGATCAAATCGAAACTTCAACATTCCCCCTTCCCCCCCCCCCCCCGGGCAAAGCCCGGGCATTTGGCTATCTTCTGTTCCCGGGAAGTGGGGCCTGGGGGGGGGGGGGGGGGGGGGGGGAGTCGCCAACAGCTATAAAACACGTGTTTGGACGACATGGGAGAGTTAAAAGAAGAGATATAGCATTTGCGAGCGATTGTCTGCAAAGGA
>NC_090881.1:6014417-6026917 GCF_036669935.1 Montipora foliosa
GGAAGGCTGTAGATCGACAGCCGAAAGCTTATATTCTTTTTCACAATTTTTAGCCAGAGAATGTTTTTTATTGTATTTTAACATATAATGAAGATAATCCGGGTCCGGGTATTCACGACATACACATTCGAACATCATAAAAAGCGCAATGTAAGGCCGATGTAAGAAAAATATACTTCTCTCCTTTCTTTTCCTTAGTGCTAAATTAACCTTAAACCATTGTATTTTTGCAGGCCTGAGTTTAGGCTAATTGTAGCCTCTTGTTGGTTTTCAACCACCGAAAATCGATTAGCCCAGATTTGATCACAGGTACCCCAGACTCTGCAATTGGCCGTTTGAAAAAAGTACATGTGAGGCAGCGACTTCGGCACAAATAACTTCGATATGAATAACAATAAAGTGGTCTCCAAACTTCAAACATGTCTTCTGGTAATCTTTTTTAGTGTCTGAAAGAGGATTTTGGGGTTATTTCACATATCTGACCTAGACTGACATAGCCCTTCCCTAAAAAGTTGTAAGGTAGGAGGTGTTATTTTGAGACAATCCTCGAATCTGGAGCGAAAATTGCGAATGAAATCCTGCGAATGATAAATTTTCTCTCGCAGAGCTAAGCTAGGATAATTTTACCTTGGCTGTGTGCCACCTTATCAGAGCCAAACTTTTTTTCGTAGTCGCTCGCCATCCTCAAAAGCTCACATCGCCCAGCTTTCAGCGTCATTTCGTCCTTGAAGATGCGCGGCCCGACTGGGAATGAGAGTGTTACGAGTTCGAATGTTTTGAGGAAAGGTAGCTTGCAAACTAAACTGAACGCAGGGTTGTCGGAACAACAACAAGAAGATTAATTCCAAAATGAACGTAGTTTCCACGAAGTAAAACTCTTAACAGCACGTACTCGACAAACTTACACGGCCTCCGCCAACTTGAATAAACACAGCTTCTGTCACACTTGACTAAACACGGCCAACGCCAACTCTCTTCGCTTGTGAAAAACTAGTTAGAAAAACACTCCGCTTGGACTCGTCTACTTATATACTCTGACAATAAACTTCTAGAACTTTCTAAAATCGTAATGAATCTAATTATAGAAAGATTACAAAACACACCGATTTAGAAACGCTTACGCACGAACCTAAAAATAAACAAACTCGTAACTCTCGCGAAGCCTCTAGAAAGTAACGCTAGTCACGCAATGCTATTTTTCGTAACAGAGAGCAAACATCGCCCGGTGACAGTTAGACCGCTTGTCTACTGGTGCAAGTTGGGTGATGTGGGCTTTTGAAGATGGCTAGCGAAGAGTTTAGCTGGGTTAAGTTGGCTCACATCGAAGGTAAAATTATCCTAGCGTAGCTCTGCGAGAGAAAATATATCGTTCGAGGGATTTTATTCGCAATTTTTGCTCCAGATACAAAGGTTGTTTTGAAATAACGCTGCCCTCGTCCCAGAGGCTTTTCTTGAACCGCAAGAAAGAGACGAGTCGCGAAGTGTCGAGAAACAGAAAAACCTCGTTACCTTGCACTTGAATCTCACCTTCACGCGGACGCCAGCTGTCAAACGCGTCAAAGTGATAATTTCAAAAGGGACCAATAATGACTTAGCAATCACGCATCCTCTAGGTATTATCAATCAAACGAACCAATCATATTGATTGTTTGTAAAAATATCAACGAATCCGAGCCTGAGGGTGAGATCCTGATCTTGGCGTCTGCATAAAAGTGAGATTCAAGTCCAAGGTTTCCTCTCCGAACTCTTCTTCGCCGCTTCGCGCCTCTCTTGCGGCTCAGGAAAAACCTCAGGGATCAGGGTAACATAACGCCTCCTACCTTGCTATTTTATAGTGAAGGGCTACATTAGTATCAAGGTCTGATTCGTCAAATAACCCAGAAATCGTCTTTCAGGCACTAAAAATGATTAGTAGAAGACATACATGCTTGAAGTTTGGAGACCATTTTATTGTTATTCATATGGAGGTTATTTGTGCCGAAATCGCTGCCTCACACCTACTATTTTCAAACGGCCACTGGCATAGCCTGAGCCACCTCTAACTTGACTCTGCGACTGAAACGATTCAAGTAAAAATGCGAACTGCTTTTCGAAGAACCCCTGAAAACCAGAACAAGTGAACAGTGTAAATATCTACTTTCATGGTTGGGGGATTACGACTTAGACCTAATAATTCTTGGAATTTAAGTGAAGACCGGGCGAGGGACATAAACGAGTACTGGCAACGTTTCAAAAAAACATGACTCGTGAAACCGTAATCAAATCATCTATTAAATCACTTCTATCTCCAAGCGCTGAATCAAAACAAAGCTGGCAAAGGCAAAGCTGTTAATATAGAGCAGTGGTTATCGGCAGAATTGCATGGTGAGGTCATGTGCGATTTTCTTCTATTTGGTATCGGCTCAGAAAGAGTGCGTAAGAAGTTTGTAGCCGAAGGAAATACACTAAACTCCAAAAAAAAAATCAAGAGAAATTGCACGCACAGAAGAAGCCACATAAATGCAATTAGAAGCTATGACAGTGCATGGACAAGTCAATAACCTGCGCAGACAAGGCAGCGATGAAGACGAATACCCACCAAAGTTTCAAGAGAAACCGGTGGCCAAAGTCTCATCAAATTTCCTGTTTTTTTTTTCTTTTTCCCTTTCACGTCTAACCATTTAGTTGTATTTACTATATTGCCCATAACTGTTATTTTAATGCCTTGGAGTATAGTGTTAACTCTTTTAATGTTCATGAACATTTTTAAGAGTTGTTAGGTAGTCACGTAAAAATGCATGTCGTAATTTGAATAAATTAGTGAAACTACGTGTGTGTAAAAGACTGGGCGTTGGCGCCCAGTTAGAGAAGAAGGTAATGGTTTGGATAGTGTAAAAGAAATCGAACAGTGAAAAGAGAACACTGCTAAGAGTCATGAGTGGGAGCTGTTTTGAATCAAAGATAAAACCCATTTGTCCGCAGCAGTAGTACTAACGGAGCTGTGATAAGCAACCAGACGTTTGTGCAGAAGTGTCGACCGAAAGGAAGAGCCGAGAAGAGCAAAAGCAACGGAAAGAATTAGTGAAAACGTGTGGATGAAATTGACAGGGAACGGCGGTTTATTGGTTTGTTTGTTTGTGGGTTTGACTTTGAGAGGGACTGTGTAGAACTGAAATTTTAGCTTTGTTTGATTATTTTAGTTTAAGGCCATTTGTAGTAGCAGTAAGATTAAGAATAGTTTTTGTTTTTCTCTTGTAGATTTTTCCCCCTAAGTATCTTCACTTTGCAAACTTGTAGTTCGTAATAAATTAGTCATTAGTATACACCACACACACAAAGGGAAACGAGAAAACGATAAAAACATTATATTATCTGGAAGATGCGGGGGCAGACCACTCGTACACCCTAAAAAATGTCCAGCCCTCAGGTCAAAATGTCACGGGTGTAAGAAAACTGAACATTACCAACACATTTGTTTCACAAGGAAGCCTTCAAGTGAGCACCTTCTCCAAGTTGCAGATGATGATACACAGGATTCAGATAATCCTCAGGGGTGAGTTTTCTTGGGGACTACAACTGAGGAGCATTTTCCAGACACAAGTAATGCCAACAAGGTTGCTGTTGTCCAGTTGCACAGTTTTATTAACACAGCCGTTTTTTAAATGCCGTTAACTCTGGAGCCACACAACACACACACACACACACACTACTCTGGTAAAGTGCAAGATTGACACTGGGCAGAGATTAATGTAATATCCGCGCAAGGTTATGAAAGGGTAGTCCCTGACTCCAAAAAGAGGAACCTCGGCAGAATGATAGCTTATGGAGGACACCAGAATCTAGGATCCTGTCAGTTGTCTGTAAACCATAAAGGTAAAGCAAAGGCAGTGCAATTTGAAGTTACCAAAGTGACCGACCCAGCCATGGTAGGATGAAGAACCTGCAGAGCTGGAACTTGTGAAATTTACTTGCAACCTCACACAGAAAGTAGGCGGCAAGACAAACATACCACTCCCCCGTGACAAAATTCTTTGTGACTATCAAGACCGCTTCGAAGGATTGGGGCAATTCTACATGAGGCCATATCATAATACATGAGAACCTAATGCAGAACCAACCATCTACCCACTTCGATCGGTACGAGTCCACTTACAAGAGCTCTACAAACAAGAACTTGACAAGATGCTCGAGCTCGGTGTCATTGCCCAGGTTGATCCATCCACAGACTGGGTAAACAGCATCGTTTTATCAGAGTCAACAAATAAAAAAGGGGAAATTACGAAGCTCAGATTATGTTCAGACCTGCGATACCTGAATAAGTGAGTAAACAGAGAGCAACCTTAAAGCAAAACAGTTGATGAAGTAGTGACCGAACTTGCTAACGCCAATTTTTTTTCCCGTGGACGTCACAAAAGGGTACTGGCACATATCACTCGACGAAGCAAGTTCATATCTTACGACATTTGGTATCCCCTTTCTCTCGGGTACCCTTTGGCCTTATTGTCTCTCAAGACATTTTCCAGAAACAGCTTGACTCGATATTGCATACCTTAACGGCGTTACAGGCATCGCAGACGATACTTTCGTCTACTACCCAAGAGGATCGCCAACCTCATGGAACGCGCACGACGGAAGGGCGTAGTATTCAACAAAGATAAGTTGCAGTTCAAACTCGGAAAGATCAGCTTCTTTGGGCACACCTGGACATCGCAAGGCGTAAGACCTGACAAGAGCAAAGTGGAAGCTGTACAAAACATGAAACCTCCTGAAGATGTGAAGAATCTACAGAGTTTTTTGGGCCTACAGTGGAGCTGCCTGCTTTATGGAAGAGTGTCACACGAGTTCACTTTGTGATTCGGAAAGTAATGGCTGCGATTCAGGTTGTTTTGTTGAATCTATACCGAAAACACTATGAAATAAAGTTTGTTTCGATCTGAAAACAGGAAACAGAGCTTGTGTGTTTACAATTATTGTTCCACGGAGTGAATACAGTATGACCATCCAATCTGTGAGTAAATTAAGCATGCAAATGGTTAATCGTGCAAATCTGGTCAAGCGTCTGCAAGGTGGGCGCTCCAATTTATGTTAGTTCACGCTACCAAGTTGAATCAATGATTTTACTGCATTCTTCCCGAATCAAATCCAAGTGAAACATTGCAATATTGATCAGTTTATCGAAATGACATTTTCTGAACTTGTCACTAATATTTAACGCTGGTAGCACATCTCTCATTATGAATCCGTCCCTAAGAGACTATTTCCATGGCTATTCACTTCAGGGTTGTGCCACGCTGTACCTGACTCTTCCTGTGTACATTTCCAACAACACACAGAACATGTTCCAGGATAAAATAGGCAACAATTCCACTTACCTTCCTGAAGTTAACACTAAAATGGCGCGTTAAGCACCTTGACATGACCATATCATCACAGCATAACCAACACATTATCATCATCATCATCATCATCATCATCATTTCGAACTTGCTCGGCATTGCAGGATACGCTTTCTCAATTCCTCTCTATGATCCATAGCATGTTATAGCTCATGTACCCTGCATCCAATGTCGTCACATAGTTGGTCGAGGAATGTTCTTATTGGGCGACCAGGTTTGGATCATTTGTTAGAGTAGAGCATCATGATGGCATCTACTGTTTCTAGGGGGATACCATAGGCTAGCAGGTTTTCCTCCACCTTTCCTCTCGATGGATTAGATTGATAACAATCACAGCATCTCTTAAATAATCATCATGTACATTTCGTCAATGAACACAATCCACCCAAAAAGGTGGTGACGCCAACCCATAATAAAAACCCCTCTCCCCTTTATCAATGTTGGTCGCGCAATATCTTTGAGTATTCATGGAAAAAGTCAATGGTGTTATAATTATTTTTTTTCTACAATTTTGAATTAGGGGCCTGGAAGGGGTGAACTGATATGTGGCATCAAGTGTCCCAGATATTTATGACCGAGATTATACTGAGCTCCCGTACAAGGTAATTGGGCAGCCTAGATACCATCACTACTCCCGTCCTCGAATTAAAAAAGACGCCATGACCTTTACATGGGGCCCCGAACATGAACATGAATTCAATGCGGTCAAAGAAGAAGAGTCCACCCTTGACGTCTTCCGGAACTTTGACCCCAAAGTTGAGACAATGATCCAACCAAAAGCTTGAAAAGAGGTCTGGAAGCCGTAGTGCTCCAGCATGGGCAACCCGTATGCTATGCCTTCAGGGCGCTAACTGAAACTGAACAGAGGTATAGCAATAGAGAACGAGAAACACTCGGACTGGTGTGGGGGCTCGAGCGATTCCAACACTTTATATATGGCAAGCACTGCACCGTCCAAACCGACCATAAGCCCTTAGAGACTGTTTTTCAGGAGATCCTGTTCTCCTGCCCACCAGGATTGCAAGACTTAATATAGAGGGCACTCAAGTGTTGTTACATCCCTTTCAAGTATGTCTCTGGCTTAGGAGTGCCCAAAGCAAATGCTTTGTCAAGAGTGTCACCTCAGAGAGTTTCACAAACGGCCGCAGCTTGATGTCCAGCACATAACCAAAACACTCCCCAAAACAACACACTGCCGATGCTCCCATTTTGAGCAAGCTGGCGGAAGTGGTTCATGCAGGATGGCTCTTAACCTCATCATGGTCCTCTCCCAATCCTTATCTCTCCTATTAACTACCATGTGCACTATGAGGCCACATTCAAGCAGTATTTGAGACCAAGGACTTAACTCGAATCACGGGAACGCTTTCTCAAACCCCATTGGATCATTCTTATCCCCATAGTTATTAGTCATATCCGGCGTTAGTGAGGCAAGCATTTCAGCTCAGCGAGTAGAGCTCAGAGAAAATGACTACCAACTGCCCCATAGAAGGAAACAAGGGAATGCCCAACGGGCAAAACGCTTCGGGAGTCACTTCTCTTTACCCTACATCAAACGAGACACTAAAATAAACATGCCATGTTTTATTAGGAGAAAACACATCACTCTTTAACAAAAGCGCCTCCGCCTAGAAAAGTCGAGGCCCGAGATTTCAAGTCGTTTCCCTCCGTTTAATAACCTAAAATCTTTACACCTTGCGATTGGGGCAATCTCGCGCAAAATGACCTGGGCGACCACACGTATAACAAATTCAGGAAACAAGTAGCCTTGCGACGCCCACGGGAAGGGCAAGGTGTGCGACGCTCAACTGGTCCAGGACTACCCTCCTCGATAAATTCCCCCCCCCCCCCAAAGCCATTCAACTGCTCTAGGACTACCCTCCACGGTAGATTTAACGCTCTGAACAAATTACACAGCTGGTACAAGACTACCCTCATCAGTAGATCTAACTCCTCCCGAAAACCACTCATCTGGTGTAGGACTACCTTCATCGGTAGTTTAAGTCCACCCGAATACCACTCAACTGGTCCAGGGATGCCCTCCTCGGTAAATTTAAGGCTCTGAAAAAATTACTCAACTGGTACAAGACTATCCTCATCTGTAGATTTTTAAAACTCCTCCCGAAAACCACTCAATTGATATACGACTACCATCATCGGTTGTCTGAGTCCACCTAAATACCACTCAACTACGCTAATCGGTACATTTAAGCCCTCCTGCTCCTTCTGAGCGTGGCCGCTCCATTTGAAGTAGGAGTTGACGTGCATGTCGAAGTCGACTGCGAAACTCAACCCGCAGCAACTGCTGGGGTCGCTGCTGTTCCCGCTGCTCTGCTAGGCTCATTTTGAGTTTGCGGTGAAACCATGAAAGTACTCTTGACACCCCACCGGATTGGGGAGTGGTAGGGCGTGTAAGATCAGTGGGCATAGCTTCTTCTTTCGTTGCCGACTTTGGCTAACTAACACATACGCATAATTAGTGAGGTCTTATATAATAGCGAATGACGTCATGCAAGGGTAACGAATATTCGATGAGCTATGAATAAATATATATAGCCATACAACAGAGATCTGACTTAAGTAAACACAGGTTCACTCAAGGTGTTCGATTCCGTCTCTGCGATCGTTAAATCAAATCCATATCCAGCCAGAAAAAGTTTCCAGAGAATTACCCGCCTGCCCGCTCGCCAGAATTGATCAGAAATTTTTAAAATTCTGGGCTGTAAACCCTGGCTTACACAGTTCGTAAGTTTTTTTGGGTGGGCTTATAACTTTGGGGAGGAGAGGCGTAGGGGGGTGCAGAGGGGCCGTAAGCGGAGACGAGCTACGGAAGTGTTTATACAGTTAAGCCCTCGCAATATTAAGCACTTAATGACTGGCCCCAAGGGAAACAGTGAGTTTTGTTTCCCCGAGACCCTCAATGTTCCCCGAGGCGAAGCCGAAGGAAACATTGAGGTCGAGGGGAAACAAAACTCACTGTTTCCCGAGGGGCCAGTAATTAAGTGTTTTGTTATACCTCCCAACTCAAAATAGAACAATACAAAGATAAAAATTATTTGCTTGACGTCGGCTGGTGTGCAGATTTGCCACCGTTTCAAAGGTGCACGACCTGATCACGTGTGAGTCGAAAGTTCAAGTTGTTGTTGCCCTAGGGCGTCATGAAGTTTTGTTCGCCCTAGGGCGTCATGAAGTTTTGACCAATGACACGTGACACGTTCTCCTCCAATCAGAAAACGTATTTGAGTTGAAAGGTATAACAATAATTATTGATTGCTGTCATTGCTAGACACTGCTTAAGCTTAAATGCAAGGAAGACCGTCAAAACCCTGTCTGTAATTATTAGTCAGTAATTACTGGTAAACAATGTCAAACAACTTACCTTTCCTTTCTTTATCCTTGCAGCTCTTTTTGTCCTTCTTTCTGCTTTTTTTGAGAATGATGTGAAAACGAGCTACGGAAGTGTTTATACGGTCATTGAAATACGTAAAAATCAAGCAACAATTAAGCCCTCGTATTATTAATTATTAATTGCTGTCATTGCTGGCCACTTTAAATGCAAGCGAAGGCCGTCAAAACTTGTTACTCCGAAATTCCTGGTAAACAGTGTCAGACAACTTAGCAGATCCCCAATAGGATTTTCGGGATCCGGGATTTGGCCATATTGGAGCTCGGGACTCGGGATTCTATAGAAATTCGGAAACCAGATTCGGGATTGCATTTACGGACGGAACGCGGGATTTAGCGTTGTAACGAAGTGGGATCCGGGAAACCGTCACTTTGAAGCCCCGAGATCAGGGATTTCTGACGACAAAAAAGATTAAAATGAACTCAACTTTCCCCGTAGACAACGACGAAAATATGCTGCAGAGCATAAGATAGAATTGTACTCTACGGACAACACCATCATCGCCGTTCGCGGATTTACATGATATTATTACTGGGTTGCCTTATGGCAATCCAGTCGGAATCTGTCTTTAATTTCGTCGTTTTTTTATTTTTCGTTTTCTTTTTTTTCTGTGTCGGTAAAAGTCTTGCCTGTCACTCCCCTGCTAAGTGGTGTCTTTGTGCAAGCACAGAGCCTTCTGCGCATATTTTCTTAGGATCGAGAGGGTAGTGGGAAATGCGTAGATTTCTCTGGTAGACACAGTAGAACGATTAACTTAACCGGCAATAGCGTCAAAAGTCATGTAACGCGAATGGGGTTTTAGTGGATCTTTGAACAAAATATACCCTTATGAAGCTCAATAATGGCAAGTCAATTGGATATACAGGCGGTGGAATCTTAAAAGCGACGAGTAATGGACTTCGACAACAATCTATCGCCCGTCGAGCCGAAATCAAAGTGAGCTGTATTTACCTAAAGTACATGGTAATTTAACACGATCGAGTTTCTTGTCTTCACTCACGCAATGAAATAGGAAGAGGTTTTCGCCTCTAAGAGCAAATATGTTGTTTGTTTCAATAAATTTTTCGCTGGAAAAGGATTCTGTGGTATTTTCTGCCTTTGTGAATTATAATATCATGTTGTGTATTGAATTTTCGAGCTTAAGGTTGAAATGTGATAGGGGAGAAGTTTTTTAGTATTGCTCTGTAAGCAGGAAGGGTTCACAGGCCTGTTGGAAGCGTGCTTGAGTTTCAACAAAATGAGCCCCAAAATCAGTGAAGAATTGTGACGCAGTTGAATAATAAAGTAGCTGCTATTTCCAAAATGATGGAATTACCTGGTTAGAATAAATAACGTCGTACGCGTCTTGGAGAGTAAATTTTGACTTTGCATAAACAAGACTTGGGCGATTGTGATCTTTGTTTTGACTTCGCTCATTTCATCGTCAAACTTTATAACACTTGACAGAAAAAGGAACATACAAAAACCCGGTATCTTGTCATTTGACACAGATACTTCACTGTTTGGTGAGTAAACATGCCGCGGTAACTTCATCACGGCGCCCGCTGAATTCCGGCAATGTCACTTTCGATTTTGCGATTTATTTGTGCAGCCAAAACGTACAATAACAAAATTGAACGTTGCAAAAATCCCCCAAAATGTTTGTCGCTGATCGTAACTGTTTATATTCTATATTCACGGTTCAAAATAAATGTTGTTTTCATGTCGTAAATATGTTATTCTCGAGCGATCGTCCTGGAAACTTCCTTCTGCTCTTTCTAAAAACTGTGTATCAATATTTATTTACTTTTGCATCAATATTTGTTTTTGCATAAAGCAAGCTAACAAAATCTGTACCTTACTGAGTTCGCATTTGTTAGCGTTAATAGTATTTAAGGTCCGATGCTTCTGTTTTATGAGGGGTATATTATTTTGGTCTCCCATCCAAACACTAACCCCGCCGAACAGGGAAAACTTCAGTGAACTTCGGTATTACAAAGCTGACAGATGCTCAAAGGGCACGCTTAAACTTGCGGTGAAAAGATCTGTTTCGTCGTACGAACGTGTGAGGACCTGTGAGCCAAAGGGCCTCGTCTGGTATGACTTCTTAATGACCCCCCAACTTGAAAAAAATTGTCTGGAACGGTGCACGTACCACAGGCAACCCAGTGTACCCTCACGGAGGGTCTAGTTGATTGTGTGGCTCTTTTTTTATAGGAAGGGAAAGTGCGGAAATTCATTTTTGCGGAAAGAAAAATGAAGCAGCACAACTTCCCCGGAGTGTCAAAACATTGAACAAGAGTGACAGGCCTACCACAGGCGCCCCAAGCACAGTGTGAGGAAAGCCAAGGAAAATATAAAATCTTGTATAGCAATCCGACAATAGACTTGAGAAGACAATTATACGAACAAACTCTCAATTAAAAAGCTAAACCTTATTGCTATTGTGTCGCACTTCCTTCCTTTTTTTTCAGATTCGACGCGATTTGAGTCACATATTCCTGGATAAAATGTTCCCACGGTTAGGGAGGCACGGTGGCCTCATGGTCAGAGAGCTCGACTCGAGTGGTCCGAGTTCGGGTCCTGGCTGGGGTCAATCTGTTGTGTTCTTGGTTGACTGGCTGGTTGACTGGTTTATTATTAAATCACGACGCAGTAAAATACTGAATTGCGTAATTATTTACAAGCTACAGATATACAAATATAAATGTAATGGCTTAAAATTATATCAAAAAATTCTCATTGATCTCAAACTTGAGTTGGTTACTGCCGCACACTTCACGAAAAACGAATTAGCTAAACGATTTGTCTTGACTGCTGGTACATTGTACGTTCTTTGGCGCCTGAAATTATATTGAGGGCTGTAGGCTTCAGGAATTAGGTGATGTAGTTTATTGTCCTGATTCTCGCTGATTGATTTAAATAACGACTTTGTAATGTCTTCGTGGTGTTCCCTGATAGAGGGCAAACAGTCGCGCTCTAACGCTTCCCTGTACGACATTCTAGGAAAAATACAAGCCAGAGCTCTTTTCTGAACACTTTCTGACTCCGACTGTAAATACTGAGGTAGAGAATAATGAAAAACTGGACAGGCGTAATCAAGGGAAGATCTAATATATGCGCAGTAGTAGGCAACAAGATCTTCGGCTGGAACGCGCTCCCGTTTAAGTTGCACAAGGAGATAAATTGTCCTAGCTGCTTTCTTCATTAAACTATCAACGTGATCGTTCCATGTTAGTGTGTTGTTGATGGTAAGGCCGAGAAGCTTGCTAGACGTCGTTGCTTGAATCTGTGTCCCATCAACTGTGACTGGATCGAAGTGTTCCGGGGAACGACGGAAGCTGATGGTGAGCTCTTTAGTCTTCTCAAGGTTTAGCTGGAAAAAATTTTCGCTGACCAGTTGGAAACATGGTCTACTGCTTCTTGTGCTCTACTTTGTTGCGCCTTCAGTACTTTTTCTGACAAGGTGGTATCGTCCACGTACTTCCACATCCCAAAGAGCGCACTGGGGGTTACGAGGTCGTTGATCATAAGCAGAAAATGCCAAGGCCGCAATTTAGTCCCTTGGGGGACACCTGCTGGTACCGCGCCCCATTCGGACGAACAGTCACGGCTGAGTTTCACCCTCTGGGACCGATCTGACAGGAAGTCCAGGATCCAGTTAACGATACTGTTGGGGACCTCGACTTCTTTAAGTTTGGCCGCTAGAGTTCCGTGATTAATAAAATCAAAAGCCTTGC
>NC_090881.1:6031917-6056917 GCF_036669935.1 Montipora foliosa
CATAATTTAGGTTTCAAAACTGTGATTGTGAATGCTACAATTGGGGTCAATAGGATCATGATGGTTGGTGGAAAAGACTAACAAGGCGTATTCTAAATCAACTGTAGTTGTAATTGACTTCACTGGCGAAAACTGTCTGCGCATGAGTCGCGCGATATGGCACGTGACGCGTTTCCGGGACTATCATTGGCTCTCGTGAAAAAAGCACTCCCGAGAAGAACAGAAAAATGGCTGCCGTTTGAGAATCGGTAGCTTGTTGGTTTCCGTACTTTTTAGAGCGATCAAGGCTAGTTTTAACGCCAGTTTCAAGTGGAATGTATTCTTAGAGAACGTCTATGTTGTGTAAAACGTTTGAAAGTCCAATCCAACCAGCATCCTCGGAAAATTTGCTCCTGGAAAATTTTATTTCGTAGGATAAGAGCTGCGAAACAGGTGAGGTTTTTACGCAATTTTTAATGTGGAAAGTTTGTTGCCACCGGGTACAAAAAGTTACTGTAATGTGCAGAAAGGAGGATTCCCAAGGTTTCCGTTCATGTGTGAATTGGCTTGTACCAGGTGGCAGGGAAATGGCAATGTTGTTCAACGTGAAAGTTATTTTTTTCTGCGTTACACCTTACGATCGGCACCTCTACATGAATGATCAATGATTCGATCAGATGTGAATTTGATTTTGAATGTGATTTTGTCATTGGGAACGTAACCCTAGTATCAAATATTTTAAATAGCTGCTTTTAAGGTCATTATATTCCCTTTTCTGGTGAATGTCTAAGTTATTATACTTTTTAGCAGTCACAACTCAACGATCCTTGCGTTTAAGTACCGGTAGTTACCAAATTATGGATTTGCAATTAATTTGAGTTTAAAATCAAAATCAAAATCCATGTTTGTTAAAATAATGTTTGGGAGAACATAAGTGTAGGTACAGATGTATATAGATATCTATAGATTCAGGTTTGTTATTATTTTTCAAATCTTTTTTCTTTTAGACTATTGTTTTCTGGAAGCATTAATGATGTAATTTTGGTTTTAGGGGACTGTCATGTGTTGTTGGATCAAGGAAATTCTGTTTTGAGTCAAGTATGGTTGACAGTGGATAGTTGTTCCTGAAAAGGCTGAAAGGAAGCTTTATTGCCTTGGACTTTTTTTGGTTACACCCCACATGTTTGTTCTTTTCTTAGATGGCAAAATTTATTAATTAATATATTGTGTGATTTGGAGCTGCAGTTAGAAACAGTGTCCCATGCATAAGGTCTCATTGGGTTTGATGGCAGTAAAATAATTTTGGTAAAAAATATGGTTAAAGTTTTTATCATAACTTCTCACCTTCCTGCTGGACTTCAAACATGCTCTACCATTTTGCACAAGGAACTTGTCAATCAACCGTTACCTTTTGGTGTATTTGCAATATGATCTTTCGATAGCAATTGATTTATTTTTCCTATCCCTTATGTGTACATGTAGATGTCCTATGTTTGTCACATAGTTAGTTTTAAGCTTTTATTTCCTGTAGTGTATCTTTATTATAGTTAGCACATGACCCCACAAGTATGTATATTATTGCTTCAATATTGATTGTGTTTGAATAAAGGATATTGTTGTCTTGTCTTGTAGGTAATGCATTATTTCTGAATGTTACTTTTAAAGGGCAAACCATTAAAAAGTGTACATAGTTTGCAGGAGTTCAGGAAAAATATTCAAAATATTCATTCATTTTAAGTTCCTGAAGCAGGTAAATCTTGAAGAGTTTATGTAACCATATCTGGAATATATGGCATTTTTATTTGGGAATGTTTAAGTCCACAGAATTCATTTTTTTATGTTGAGAAGTACTGTAAGACTGTTGACTTCATGGGGTTCCCCTTTGACGAGTAAAATCGTCTGGTGTTAGACAGAGCAAAATACTCTGGCTTTATAGACAGAGTAAAATACTAAGTATGGCCGGTTTTAGGGATGAAAGGGTTAACTAAAGTATGATCATTACTTTGACTTTCTTTTTCTTCATTTGAAACAAAACAAAGTGATTAATCATCACCTCCACCATTGCTATACAACTGCTTTGGCCTTTGGAACAAAGTATCAAAGTTGAAGCTAGTGGCTCAAGGAGTAAACGTTGCAAAAAAGTTAGCTTAAAAATACTTTTATGGTATTTGAGTATAATTGTAGAACAAATTTGCATCATATCATTAAAGTCATTAAATCAATGAGAATCCAAACATGAGGATACAGTTTGCTCAGGAGGGGGTCTTCTTTTTTTAAAAACAACCCTTAAAGGTAACAGAATCTTGTTTTGTGGATGAAGGCTAAAGAAATCTCACTCCTTAGAGGAACCAGTTCTAAATTGACAAATGACTGGCATTTTATAATTCATGAGTAAAAGCTATTTGCTCGCTTACCAAATTGTTCTGCAGTTCCATTCATTTTTCAGATTGATAGCCTTAAATGTACTGCAGCAACTCTTCCAGCTGTTTGGTCTCAGTATCATAAGCAGTACAAATCCACAAATTTTTCTCCAAAAAGGAACAACAAGAACCCCTGTCATTTTCATAAGGGAATCCCCCTTGGGGGAGTTTGTTCACTTCACCACCATTGTTTAACACTATCCAGGGACTAAAGCAAGAACAAATTTGATTATACCGGTAGCTTAAATAAATTGGACCACTTCTTAATACACTTACTGCATTCAACTTTAGTTTATTCATCCTTTGAAATGGTAGGAATGATTACTATTATTTACAGCAATTGCTAAAAATTCATTCCATCTAATGTTGAAATATTTTTTACATATGAGTCTTAAGTATTTATGAGTCAATGAGTTAGTGCAGTTACCCTAGCCCATAACATGAAAGCTAAAATTTCAGAGAGTGCTTAGGCCTAATCACTGAAATGAGGGCTTAGGCTTGATCAATAAATTATTGCTATATTGACTGTGAGTCTCATTGACTCATGACTCATTGACTCATTGACTAATTGACTCATAAATCATGAGACCTCTTTACATATGGGAAGGTAACAGGAGTTATTTCTGTGAAGTCTTATCCAGAAAACTGCAACATGGGATTAGCATGCCCCTTTCAAATGTAGCTTTGTATGCTTTTGCTCAGTCTTTGAACGATTATTACAGAAATATGAAGTTATGGTTTTTTAAAAGTTAAATCTAATGCAAGGGGATTAAAATTATTGAAGCAGCTGTGTTGCAACCAGAGTCCGCAAAGAGAGGTTAAATAATTTGTTGTACTGGAAGTACTTAGTAGGCCAGCATGAAATTTGTGAAAAGTTTTGGAGGGTGACACTGAATCACCTTTAACAAGTTTTCTAAACTTTGAAGATACCTAATTTTATATCCTCCTGCTCTTTTATTGCTAGAAGATAAAATAAATTCCTAATTAAGTATTTTTGTTGTCAATGTGGTGAAAGCATCTTATTAGCAGTAGTAATATTTTGTTACAGTAAAATTCTCCCTGCTAGTAAGATGGATTTTTAAATCAAATTCTCAGCTTAGAATGTTGTTGTTTTGGCTATTCAGAGTTAACCTAATCTATGTTTAATTCTATAATTTGGAGGGAAGCAAACAATTGGCATTTTGCTTGGAACAACTATAACAATATATAATTGCAACTAAAAGGTTTCCTTCTAGTGTACCCAATATGAGGTGCTATGACATGGTTATTATTACTGCTAAATTCACTTTAAAATTTATTTTTGAACGACTGAAATACATTTCTAAATTTTCCCCTCGGTCTTAATAAATTTTCCTCTATGGACCACTTGAATGGCAATTTTAACAACTTAATTTTGAAAAAAAAAAGCGAAAATCTTAACATTTTCTGTTAGATGCGGGCCCTCGCGGAAACATCGTGTAACTATTTAGTTGGAAGAGAAACCATTTGGAAATTTAGTGGTATCTTTTTTGTTCCACTTTTTAAAAGATAAACGCATGAATTGAAATCAAGATGGTAATCCATTAGCTGGTAAGCTCCACAAGCGAATTTCCACTCGAACACTGTCTCAGCAACCGAGATTTGCGTTGGCCTTGAAATTTTAAAAGAAATTTCCCTCGTAGCACTGTTGGCTTAAAAGGGAATCTCGCTGGCATAGAAACGCACTATGCAGTCAAACATTCGTCCGTTTTACTGGCCTGAAAAAGGGTCTTTTTTCTGTCGACGGAGATCTAATACACACCGAATGGCAGCCATGTTTGATTTGAGGTATTGAAGTCACATGACAAGGCCTCGACCAATCAGACATTTTTCGCCAGTGAAGTAATTGACGACGACGTTTGGCCATCATGTTGTGACGTCATGACCGGGACCGGGAGTGGCCAATAAAAACGTTCGGGATTTCGGGATGAAGGTATAATTTTTGTCGGGATGGCGGGATTGAGGAACCCTATTGGGGACCTTCAACTTACCTTTCCTTTCTTTCCCCTCGTGGCTCTTTTTGTCCCTCTTTTTGCTTTTTTTCAGAATGCTGTGACTGCCTGACTGTGACCGATTCTTTTAATGTTTTCCCATTTCACGTAATCCATGTTAGCAAAAAGCGCCAGAAAAGCCGCGCATACGTGATAAAAGTGACTGACTGTCGACCTTTGTACCAAAAAAGGAAATAGGAGACATAAGGCGCTCACTGCTTAACAAGTGCGTCTAGTGCTGAATGATGGTTTGTTAAATATATGTTAATTTCCACAAGAAATATACATGTAGCAACACCAACAGAAAAGAGGATTTTATAGAGTCATGCTGGCCTGGTCGGTTATGTCGCTGTCGAAATAACAAAGTGAAAAGATGTCACTTTGTCGAAGTTAAAAATGGATTGTCGCTTTTTTCCGTCAGATTCTGTCGGCTGTCGGTGTTCTGGAACAAGATTGTCGCTACATTTTTTGCAATTTTGGAGCAAAGTCGCTTGTCGCCAAGAACCCTTGGAGGGCCTCAATTCAGCTGGTGTGGTTTCAATCTGTCATCGCTTATTGTCTACCACCAATCACCTCCTCATTTTCATATTCCCATATCTTAATATAGAACTCGTTAATTTTTGGCAGCTGCCGAATAATCGCTTCGTAAGAAACAAACAGCAAAGAAATTTGTTCAATTAAACTTGCCCATGCATCGCCTCGAATCTGTCAAAACAAAAGAACAAAGGGAACATAACAATACCCTATTAGCAAGCCAGTCTTAATCAGAATGACAATGGCTTCTTTTGTCCTCCGCCGTTTTAGTCCGGTATACGAAAGTGTACCCTCGAATCTTCTATCTTTCTCGGATTTCATTGAGCTATGCGACCGGATCTGGAATTGTGTTGTCATTATGCTAGCAATTATGTCGGAATATATTTTTTTAAAGCAAACAAAGAGTTCATTCTTTTGAAGATAAATGGATCGTTTTAAGTTTCAGCTGCAGAGGACGTTTAGCATTGTAATTTCTTTTCTAAATCTACATGAAAGGCAGAAATTGAGAGGTCCTTCCAACGCCAGGCTAGCATATGCGATGAGAAGAGAATGGATCAATCGGGTTTCCTTCCCAACGTATATTGCTCGAGAGAATTAACTGAAGGTTTACACAACCAGCTCATATGTCTTTCAGTGATCAACACTCTTTTCGCTAGCACTGCAATAGCTGGAAATACTCTGATATTATTTGCCCTCCACAGAGATAACTCCGTTCATCGGCCTTCCAAAGTCTTGCTTCGGAATCTTGTGGCCAGTGACCTCTGTGTTGGCGTTACACAACTTGCCTTTGTTTTTCATTGGGTTTCCATAGTGCATAAATGGTGGCAAATCTGTCCTTACATCTTTTTTACTGCAGTTACAGGTGCTATTATTTCGTTATCAGTGTCATTGTTGACAATAACCACCATAAGCGTGGACAGACTTCTGGCCCTGTTACTAGGACTCAGGTACAGACAAGTTGTCACTTCTCGCAGAGTATACTTGGCTATTTTCGCCTTATGGGTTTGTCCGAGTGTAGGCGGCGTGTCAACGAAGTTTTATCGTCACGATGCATGGCAAATATTCTCAGGCGTGAGTATATTACTTTGTCTAATAACGTCATGTTACTGTTACACCCGGATATATTGTAGGCTCCGTTATCGTCAAACTCAAGTTCGTGACATTTGTGTGGAACAAAAGAATCAAACAACTCCTGTGAGTATAGGACAATATAGGAAAACAGTGTTCAGTGCGATGTGGATTCAGTTAGCATTGGTGTTCTGTTATTTGCCGTATTTGGTTGTGGCACCCTTTGCGTATCGAGAAATTGAAACGACTGGATCATCAGCTTTTTTCCTGACATTGTATTACACAAAAACTTTAATGTTTTTCAATTCAACTTTAAACCCAATTCTGTATTGTTGCAAAATCAAAGAAGTAAGACGAGCGGTGAAAGATGTATTATCGTGTTCTTGAATTCATTTTTAAAGCTCCGTTCTGCAGTAACAAACGTCAGAGGAGTTCAATTTACTTTTATGGATCTCTTTTAACTTTTTGAGTAATCTTGGGACGAGTAAAAAGAAGATGTGGAGTTTATCTGATGATTTATTATTCAAGATTGCATTTCTCTTACAAAATAAGGGTCATGGTTTAAAACATGTGATAGTTTATATCTTGGTTTGACGACATCAGCTCGTTGAAGCCATTTAATGATATTTGCTTCCAAGCAATAGACCATATTCGTATTACCAGTATTGGACTCGAACTAGCTTGAAATGGAGACTAATGCGGAGGCGTATATTAAAAAGCACTTGCATAGAAACGATATCCCCGCGGTAGCCGCCATTGCACGCTACTTCCAGTCCAATATATGGTCTATTATTAAACATGTGGCGTGTTTGAAAGTAGCCTTTGCCCTCGTTAACCACTTATGTCCAGAAATGTAAATTATTAGATGCACGCCCAATTTTCACACCTAACACGAAGTGTCCCTTTAAGACCTTTTAAGTCTACGTCTTTGTTACCCACTTCCAACAATAAGTTGAGCGTTAAGTTAAGTGGGTTAAGTTATTTTTAGCTTACGGTAAACGCAGCTGTTTATTCTTACTACAGGAGCAGCATTTAGGGGACACTTTGTGACATTAATTATGTGTATTCGGATGCACGAGTAATGTTGACGTTGGCGAGCAGGGGAACACTTCGCGACGTTTTTTGAAATTCGCGTGCATCTAATTAGAGGATTAAAAACAAAATAATAATGCAAGGCTGGTTTACGGCTGTGAGGATATGTATATATTTGGATTTACCAATATTTCGTCAGGCATGGCCTGACTTTTTCAGGGAGTTAAATCATTTACCATTACAATTTTTTGAAATTCGAATATCTGTCATAAGAAAACTGGGTATAAGATTACAGATAAATGTATATTTAACAATTATCCTGCGCAATCGCGCGGAATATCGCCTGATACTTAGCCGACGAGGCCGTAGGCCGAGTTGGCTAAAGTCAGGCGATATTCCTCAAGATTTTGCAGGAAAATTGTTTTATTATTCAACACATTGATAAGAAAGCACATTTTGCTACGTTTATTGGAAAGAAAGCTGGAAAACTACCATTTTTTCTCCGCGACACACAAAATTAGGTATATCGCAGGATATACGTTGTACAGACGACGAATATTGAGCGCGCTATGACCATATTTGGACATTGTCACAATGCGTTGAATAATTAATATAGATATATGTATAGGGTTACAGAGAAATATTATTTACAATTCTTCTCTTTTGTTTATACCTTTGGGTTCAAGTGTTTGACTCCTGTCGATTAGAAATGCTTCTCGGGCTTTGCGTATGGAGTCACGAGATGTGCCAATTAGTTCCAATGGGATAAGTTCCATGTCGTGAGGTGTGTGGATACTGCTGGTCAAATGTTCAGAAGCAGCTGTTTGTCTTGACGAAGAAGTGGGTCTGTCAACGGCAAGTCGGTGTTCGGTTGAAACGGTCTTTTAAATTAAGTCTCCGTTTTGTCTCTTCTATGTATAGTTTGTTGTATCGTCTACAGTTTATCATGTAAACAAGATTTTTCTGAGTTACAGTCAATGTAGCGTGGAATTTGTGTATCTTTAGTAGTTGAAAACGCGTAGTCAGTTCTTCTGGCAGTTATGCAATCGCATGTGAGGCAGATAGTTCTGCAATTAATTTGAACAAGAGGCTACAAGTAGCCTATACTCGGGCCTGCATAAGTACAGTCGTGTATCGTTAATTTAGCACTAAAGAAAAGAAAAGATAAAAGTCTGTCCTTCTTGCATCGGCCTTACATTGCGATTCTCATGAAGTTCGACTGTGTATGTAGTGAATACCCGGACCCAGATTATCTTCATTACAGGAGTTAACAATGACCACTGGACCATGGAAACGAGGTAAAAATAGTGTACTGATCGATGGGTATTCTTGCTCAGTGTTTGAGAAAGGAAACGCTAATTGAACGGTTTAAGATGAAAAGAAATGACTCATCGAAACATCTTTCGCAGAAAAAATTAAAGAGAAACGAAGTTTAGATGTGAAAACATCTTTCCAAGATGACCAAACTTTCGTGCAGTGGTGCACGTAAAAAACACTTTGTCACGTGCGCGACACGTGAAGATCCGCACTATATCTCAACACTTGAAAATATTTTCAGAAGTACACAAGTTCCTTGAGGATGGCCATGCCAAATGAATCCATACGACGGGAATATAAATACTCACAGTAATCTGCACCCAATTGTCAAAATAAATGTTATTTGCCAGCTGGGAGGTCCGCATAGGGAAAAACTGTGACCGAGGCCTTGAAATTGCTGCCCGAGGCCGCAGGCCGAGGGCAGCTTTTTCAAGACCGATGTCCCAGTTTTTTGCTATACGGACCGACCCTTTGCTGGTAAATAACTTTTTTTTTTCTCTCTCCCATCCTCTCTTAAAATCACTTGTTTTAATTGTTGACTCGCATCGGGCTTGATAGCGAATGCAGTATTAAAGCGACTTACAAACTGAACGTTTCAAAGAGAAATATTTTTATTTGAATTCTATTTCCAAACCTCTTGTCTAATGAAAAATAACCTCTGTATGTAAACGGAGTCGGTGGCAACAAAATAGTGTTTCGTTTCCGGAATGGTAAGGGCAGGAGAAAAGATTGAATACTGTAGTCTGGGTCACTTGGCCTGTCATTATTTCGATTCATGTATTGAAACTCTCGAGAAATAAAGATAGAAATGTGAACGCAAACTCTCTGAACGGTGAGAAGCCTGTCAAGGAATATTAACCATTAAGGTCACTGTTCCTTGGTATCAACATGCATAATTAGCTTTTAAACACGTAACGCAAGGCGCAATGGAACGAGACAACAGACGTATTGACGTTTTTTTGAGGGAAACACTGCCTTGCAGCTGGTTAGCATATGCGACTTCCAGATTGCGTGACAGAACAGCAAGTGCTGGATCGGACAAGAGTATTGGTTATTAAGCAATGGAGAAAGGCAACCAGCCAACAAGCTTGGGGGAAGTCGCTGCGCAGACTTAACCACACCACACAGGAGCGACCCAATTTTAATGACGGCAAAGCGATAAATCCAACCCATCTCCAAAGGGAGTCAAGGGAGAGAGGGAGGGAGGGGGAAAACTTTGACAAATTGCAAACAGCTAGTTGATTTACTATAGAAGACAAACTGCTAAGTGAATCTTGGACGACTAACTGAGGCTTTTTCAGCTAGACTCTGTCTATTAAAGTAGCCAGGTTCTACTACGTAGCAGGTAAGCTTTACACGTGCTCTTTAGCAGTAATGAATGAGTCTTTAACAGATTTGGCCAATGCATGTGTACGTTCTAGGAACAGAGTCTTAATGTCCTCATTTTATTTACAACAAAACCGTTGATTGTAAGACCTTGAACGGCCGACTACAAAGAACGCGAAGATAACTATCGCGACATGAATAGCCCTTTTAGTACGGTCACGTTCCATTAACCGTGTTTTACTGATAGGGCAGTAAAATCTCATTTAAAGAGAAGTTCAGATACTTGTTTAGTGCAAAATACATCGAAGCATAAAGTCTACAAAAACCTATTTTACTTTCAAATACTTACCCCTGCATAACATTTCAAATTCCGTTTTCCGTGAATCTTCTCATGATTACATGTGTTACATACGAACCATGGAAATTACTAGCTTTACAATCACTGGTGCCTCGTTAATCCAATTTATGACTAAGACTTGTTTGCATTACTAATTAACACGAAAAGGGGTAACTTGAGAATTGTTAACAATATATCCTTTAATCTAACCCAAAATCATTCAGATATCCAAAACGTCCTATGCTTCGCTTTTGGGTTTGTCAGCACTATGATTTGCAATATTTCAGGTTTACGTGTTCACAAGTTTGTTTTTGTATCTCGAAGATGTTTAGATTTCCAATTACAAACTCTGTGTAAATAGTTCACCCTTCTGAGAAAACAAAGCAACAACATTCTTTTACAAATCGTACGTACCGGGTATTCCTGATTTCGGTATTAAATTTAACTTTCATTTTCCAAATGGTCTGGATAGTACAAGTGTTGCTGATATTTTTAAAAATACACACACACTTTTAAGTTTAAGGAACATGCTTCGATGTTTCAAACATCATTTTGCATTTACCTGTTCATCCACGCTTTTGGAAAAGTGTTACATACCACGTGTTTACATTTAAACGCATACCTGAGGTAGCTCCTATAGTTGTGTTTATGACCAAGTGATCTCCTTGGCTAGTAATACGATGAAATGTGGATGACCTCGGTACATTGTTACCAAATACATTCCAGCAAGTTTCCTCCTTTTTCTGCTGTTATAAAATAGACGTCTCAGCCTTTTCTCTGTAATTCTGCTCGGTTCTCGGGCACGTCTATGTCAATGCACACGCAAATCACAACTCAAGTAAACACACTTGTGCTTATCGAGACCTGTATTTCTCCTTTGGAATCAAGTCTTTATTACCATTGAGAATCAATTAACTGTACAGCCTTTCAAACTACATCACATTTATTTTCTAAAGAGCTAATCAGTCTCCACTGATGACATCAAATCTTGTAAAACTAGAACAGAACTATATACACAAGATGGCAGTGAACACGATCGCTAATATGGCTAGTTGAACAACGGATATAATATAAGCTAGACCACTACAAGAAACAAAACTGTTTAACAATAAAAAAAAATCAAGTGAAGCTATGATCTTCGCAGTTATGAACGCAATTTATACAATTGCGTAGAGAAGCCTGAAAAATTCAGGATTTCAACGGGATTTGAACCCGTGACCTCGCGATTCCGGTGCGACGCTCTAACCAACTGAGCTATGAAGCCACTGACGTTGGGAGCTGGTCATTTGTGGGTTCTAATGGTCCCGTGAGGAATGAATCAATGATGAAATGGTATATGAAATGAATCATATATGAACTGCGGATATGAAATCAAGTGAAGCTATGATCTTTGCAGTTATGAACGCAATTTTTACAATTGCGTAGGAAGCCTGAAAAATTCAGGACTTCAACGAGGTTTGAACCCGTGACCTCGCGATTCCGGTGCGACGCTCTAACCAACTGAGCTATGAAGCCACTGACGTTGGGAGCTGTAAAAATTGCGTTCATAACTGCGAAGATCATAGCTTCACTTGATTTCATATCCGCAGTTCATATATGATTCATTTCATATACCATTTCATCATTGATTCATTCCTCACGGGACCATTAGAACCCACAAATGACCAGCTCCCAACGTCAGTGGCTTCATAGCTCAGTTGGTTAGAGCGTCGCACCGGAATCGCGAGGTCACGGGTTCAAACCCCGTTGAAGTCCTGAATTTTTCAGGCTTCTCTACGCAATTGTATAAATTGCGTTCATAACTGCGAAGATCATAGCTTCACTTGATTTCATATCTGCAGTTCATATATGATTCATTTCATATACCATTTCATCAAAAAAAAAAAAAACGCAATAGACAGAAAACTTATCTCCGCAGTCAATGGTATACTGAGCGGGAGGCTGTTTGTTCGCAGTGAAAATGGTACAAGCGTGAGGCCATTTGTTCGCTGTGCCAATGTTTTTACTTTGTCTTCAGAAGATTCCAATGTGGCATCCATGGCATATGTTTGTGCAGTTATTTTCTTTGTCGCTGTCATCTTCAAACTAGTTCTAAATAAGGTACCCGTTGCTCAGTAAAGAATTTGTATTTTGACTTGTATCACATTCAATAGTTGCGTCCATTTCAGTTACATTCGAGTGTATTCTTGTTTCATTCAGTTCGCGGAACGACTTGTTTGGAAGCTGACGCTTGACATCTTTTAATGTGGGTCTACCTCGAAAAGCCTATGGCTTTCTTTATATGTGTTTTGAGCGCCCCAAGAAGAAATCGATTAAGCCAACGCTACCTCGATCTATCCCAAACGACGCATCACAGTGCTCTTCATGCTCTTGCCTTACGTGAATTGCTTTAAATAACCAATGTAAACAGCGCCACGTGGCTTCTATTGTGCATTACCCAATCAAAACACCGCCACGTGCTTTCTATTGTGCATTGCCTAATCAAACACCGCCACGTTTTTCTATTGTGCATTTTGCTGCACAGGAAAAAATAAAACTGAAATCAAACGTATTTTATAACTCGTGCGCCTCCGGGCCCGAGTAATGATCCTTTAAGAGGCTTTCAGACGTTCTAACATCCTCGGCCACATACTTGTCAAATCCACATTACCTACCAATCCACAAACGCAGCCTCTTAAAGGATCATTCAAATGCGGAACTAACAATCTCACATGCAGCCGTGCATCCAGCCTTGCATAATTTTTCTGTTTTTAATCTACAAATTATTTGCTGGTTAGATCTCCCAAAATCCTGTGCTTCCACTTTGTTTTGCTCGATCTGTTAAAAACAAAGTTGAAGGAAATATCGATCATGTTCTGGATAACGAGATTGACCTTTGCCCTTTTCATGAGACTTGGCTCACAGACTTGGACTCTGTCACTATTTCCGGCTTATCTTTTGGGGGCTACGTGTTTCAGGGTTTTCCAAGACAATCTCTTAGACGTGGTGGTGGCACAGGGATATTGGACCTCCATTCGTTAAAATGCTTGACTGTTATTTGACGGCAGAGTACTGAAATGATTTGAATATTCTGAATGGTCCGTGAAATTATCGTGTAAGACTTTGAGTGTGATAATTGTGTATCGTCCTCCTTATTCAAGGTTCATCCTCTGTGTTTTCTGAAGACTTTCCCACCCTCCTGCAGAAGACAGTTCTTTGTTTGGAACCTCTGCTTATCACGGGTGACTTTAGCTCCCACCTTGATGACTATCAGAATGCTGATACAAGAAGATTTTTTCAAAGTTTGAAGACTTTTGGTCTACAGCAGCATGTTTTTGTCCCCAGTCATGAGTCAGGCCACTTGATCTCTTAATTAGCCGTAGTAATCGCTGATTTTACACTTGGCATTTCAATAGCCACATGTCTTATCTCTGTGAATAGTCTTGTTCGTGTCAGTTAGGTAACTCCTCCAGTACATTTGCGAGTGAGAGTTTTGCAGACCATGTGCTTTTGATGAAGCATTGATTAAATGAGTCACAGTTCATTCAGTTTGCTTCAATAGTGCGGGAATATTACATTTTGGCGACGGGGATAATATGGCTTTAATCCGTAAAGTGGAGGAATCCCAGGAAAACGACAATTGGGTAGAGTACACACAACGCCTGGAGCATTATTTTACGGCAAACGAAATCACCGATGTTGGGAAGAAACGGGCGGTGTTACTCAGCTCGTTTGGAGCGAAAACGTACAAGCTAATCAGGAATTTAGTATCTCCAGGGAAACCAACCAACAAAACCTTTGCTGATCTTGTCAACATTGTGAAGAACCATGACGATGCCCATTCAAGAAACCTGGAGGAAGTCTTGAAACGTCTTGCAGAAGCTGGGTTGCGATTGAAGAAAGGGAAGTGCGTGTTCATGGAGACTCAAGTAACTTACCGGGGTCACCGAGTGAGCAAGGAAGGTATTCAACCCATGGAGGATAAAGTGGATGCAATCGCCAATGCACCACGTCCCAAGAATGTGTCTGAGCTCAAGTCTTGTCTGGGCATGATCAATTATTACCAGAAATTCCTGCCAAATTTGTCAAGCGTGTTGGCCCCACTACACAAATTACTCAACAACAAGAGCAGTTGGCATAGGGGAAAAGAACAGCAGCAAGCCTTTGAACAGTCTAAGTAATTTCTCAAGTCTTCAAAACTATTGGGCCACTGATGACAAAAAGGAACTGACTTTGGCATGCGATGCTTCCCAATATGATTCGGGAGCGGTTCGTTCACACAGGATGGAAGATGGTTCAGAGCATCCATTGTAATTTGCATCTAGAACCTTAACAAAGGCAAAGAGGAATTACTCTAATCTGGAGAGGGAGGCGCTCGCAGTTATTTTTGGGGTTAAGAAGTTTTATCAATACTCGTATGGCAGACAGTTCGCATTAGAGACTGACCACAAACCTCTCGAGTCCTTGTTTAATGACAAGGCTATACCAACCATGGCAGCTGCTCGAATCCAACGTTGGGCGTTGACACTAGCTGCATCCAATTACACCATCAAGTACAAACCGGGTAAGGAACACTGCAATGCTGATGCCCTCAGTAGACTGCCATTGCCTGTTATGCGCCGGTTCGCGTGGTAGTATCCCCAAAAGCAAGAGAAAGAGTGATGGAAGAGTTCCATGAGACACACCCTTGTATATGCCGTATGAACTCGTTGGCCAGAAGTTGCGTATGGTGGCCAAGGATGGACTCCGATTTGGAGATGAAAGTGCGAAACTGTGAGGTCTGTCAAGTAAACAGGAAGTTGCCACCTGAAGCCCCCTTGCATCCCTGGGAGTGGCCGCATAAGCCTTAGGGTCGCTTACACCTAGACTATGCTGGTCCATTTCTCGGGAAAATGTTCCTCATAGTAGTAGATGCACTCTCGAAGTGATTAGAAGCATTCCCAATGAACACTTCCACATCCAGTGCTACCATCGAGAAGTTAAGAATTACCTTTTCAACCCATGGACTTCCAGAAATGTAGTTACAGACAACGGCAGCAACTTTGTGAGCGAAGAGTTCGGAGATTTCCTGAAACGAAATCCGCCACATCAGAACTTACCCTATCATTCCTCATCAAATAAGCTTGCAGAAAGAGCTGTCCAAACCTTCAGGGAGGGAATGAAGAAGTTGAAGGATGGAAACCAGAATATCACACTTTTTAAGCCTATACCCATTCACTCCTCAACTACAACTGGAGTCTACTGAATTACTGCTAGGCAGAAAACCGAAATCAAGATTGGATCTTATTTACTCAGAAATTGGTCGGGAAGTACGTGGTAGTCAAATGTCACAGAAGCAGAGGCATGATTTACATGTTAAAGAGCGTACCATGATGGAAGGAGACAAGGTCTATGCCAGGAACTTTGGTCGAGGTTCAAAGTGGGTACCTGTAGTCGTACGACAGTCAAATGGTCCTACAACGCGCGAAGTTGAATTAAAAGATGGAAGAACATGGAGACGCCATCAGGATCACTTGCTTCAGAGAACTTGGGATCATCCGTCAGTTATTCCTTTAGCAGTTCCTGAAATCATTGCATCAGAATTAGAAGAGCTAAAGTCTACTGTCCAACCCATGGAAGACCACACTGTGAGTCCGGAGATGCCTGTTACTACTGAACCTGCTAGGCTTTGGTAGATTGTGCCCAAAAAAAAAGCACATTATGCTTTTAGCAGTGCTCATATTTTTTAGAAATTATGCCAAAATTATGCTACTTTCTGAAAATTAAGCTCTCTGTCACCGAATATATGCTACTTAGATCTTGAGTAAAATTAAGATCATTAGTAGCTTAACTCTATCAATTCTGACTTTAATAAACATTCATATAGTCCACCTTCCAGTCTTACAGTCTTTAGCATTGCAAATACGCATGTGTGCACCTCAAAAAGCCAAATGATTAACAAATGCTATCAAAATCAACCCACGTGTCAGGCCATACACTTGATCTCTTAATTAGCCGTAGTAATCGCTGATTTTAGACTTGGTGTTCTAACAGCCACATGTCTTATCTCTGTAGAATAGTCTTGTTTGTGTCATCTATGTAACCGCTCCTCCAGTAGTTTTACGAGTGAGAGTTTTGCAGACCATGTGCTTTTGATGGAGCATTGATTAAATGAGTTACAGTTCACTCAGTTTGGTTCAATAGTGCGGGAATATTACAATCTCAGATCACTATTCAGTTATAACCCAGACTGGTCTTCCTTCATGTTAAGCCTGCCTTAACATGTAAGCACCTGGCCTATCGGAAGTTAAAAGATGTAAACATCAGTGATTTTCATTCCAACCTAATTTCATCATTGGAATTGCCAGTGGCTTCGGATGACCTGAATGAACTAGTACATGAATTTTGCAACGCTTTCATAACTACACCTGATCTTCATGCCTCTATGATATCGAAGGAAATTTGTGCTCGACCAAACGTTCCCTGGTTTACTAATGAACTTAGAAATGCCAAGAGGAGACGTAGAAGATTGGAGAGATCAATGAGAAAATCTGGCCGGCTTTGAATCTGACAAATAAGCTTTTTGTCTAGTCTGTCATATCATCATATCATATCATATCATATCATATCATATCATATCATATCATATCATATCATATCATATCATATCATATATCTTTATTTACCCTCGGATTTTTTGTAGCTAATATCTCCGAGCATTTACCCTCCCAACCATGATACACCACAGAAGACAGACCACAACACCGGGAACTACATGCCCTACTCTTTACGACAAGTGTGCGGGTTCTTTTACGTCCCACAGGATTATGAACATTGAAGGGTTGTGAGACGGGACCTCCAGCTTATCGTCCTTATCCGAGAAGACTAGAGGGTCTAACCATTTGCAGATGTAATTAAATACTCTCCTCTTCTCAAGGTCAGTCGATCTGCATATCATTCTGGCCGTGTTTCTGATTGCGCTGGTGACACTGGGAAATTGTTTCAAATCGTTAAATCACTGTGCGTTAAAAGCTGTGGAGACACCCTTCCTGAGTATACTAATCCTGTCCGTTTGGCTAATGATTTCCGTGAATTTTCTTATCAAGAAGATTGATTTCATTATGGAAAACATGTAGAGCCTCCTCTTCTGGACCGTGTTTGCACTGAGGTGAAATTAAGTTAATTCTCTTAATTGTCCGAAAACAAGGTACGTCAGAGAATTGAAAGCTGGATCCGCTACCAACATGGCTGTTTAAACTTTGCATTGATGCCATGGCTTCCAAAGTCAGTGATTTTGTAAATTACTCATTGTCCAAGGGCTATGTACTCGCTAGGGGCTAACTCGAAAACCTACCAGTTTATTTCGCTCTTAGGCTCAAATATTTAATAAATTAAAATTGTAATTATGTTTATTTTATCTATTTATTTGTTTGTATCCAACTTTAAACTGTAAATTAACTATGAACTGAGAGAAAGTAAAATTCTATTCTATTCTATTCAATGGAAAACTGCGCTAGTTACTTCTTTACAAAAGAAGAATGGAAACCACTTTGATCTTCAGAATTACAGACCAGTTAGTAACCTTCCATTTATTTCGAAAATTGCTGAAAAAGCTGTTGTCGATCAACTTTTACATCATTCCGAAGAAAATTTTATACTACTGGCTACTGGTCAGTCAGCTTATCGTCGTTTTTCGTCTACTGAGACCGCCCTTCTTAAAGTCCAGAACGATATTTTGTTGAATATGGATAAGCAAGAAGTTACTCTTTTGGTACTCTTATACCTTTGTGCAGCATTTGACACGGTTGACCACTCTTTGATACTGAATACTTTACAAGGAGACTGCTCTTGTGTGGTTTCAGTCTTACTTATCGAATAGGAAACCACGCATTGTTACAGAGAACAATCCCTCAGATGAATTCAACTTGTCTTGTGGAATACCTCAGGGAAGCTGTCTGGGTCCAGTCCTTTTTCTTCTCTGTGGGTCTGAATTATTTGAAGTCATAAGAAAACACTTTCCATCTGCACATGCTTTTGCAGATGATACCCAGATTTACTTTTCTTTCAAACCGGAATCACAGCTGGCCCAGGATAATGCAGTTAGTACAATTAAAATGTGTATAGCTGATATTCGTTTTTGTATGGTCTCTTATCGTCTTATGATAAATGACTTTAAGACTGAATTCTTGATTATTGGCTCCCGTGTTCAGCTGTCCAAAATAGAAATAAATTCCATAACAGTTGGAGACTAAATTATTGAACCAGTTGAGAATGCACGAAATCTGGGAGCTTGCAATTAGTTTGATGAGCACATGGCGATGGACATTCACATTGGCAACATTTGTAACAAAGCTTTTAAGGGTCTATATAACATTAGACAAATTAGAAAATTTCTTTCCAATGAGGCCACCAAAATATAAATTCATGCTTTTGTAACATCTCGCTTGGATTATATTATTGCAACTCTCTCCTTTCTGGACTTCCAAAATATCAGCTGGATCGCCTTCAAAAAGTCCTCAATGCCGCAGCAAGAGTCATCTGTCTAGTGCCCAAATTTAATCACATCTCTCCTTATTTAAAGATCTTCACTGGTTACCCGTACAGCTTCGAATCGAATTTAAAATAATATTACTTGTTTTCAAAGCGTTAAATGGTATCGCTCCTCGATATTTCTGTGATCTCATCAGGAAAATTAAAATGCACCAACCAGAAGCTCTTTGAGATCCAATGACCTTTCTTTGTTAGAGATGTCTCGAACCAAATGCAAGACTTTCGGTGATTGAGCATTAGCTTTTTCTGGTCCATCCAGGTGGAATAAGCTTCCATTGGCAATTAGAATGGCCCTGAACTTAAATACTCTTAAGAGACACATATTAGTTACGCCCAGACTTTTATATATTTTATTTCTTACTTTTCTATTTGACTGATTGTTCTTAATTTTCTAATATTTTATTGATCTTTACTGCATTTTCATTTTACATTGTTAAGCGCTTTTGAATATGATATAAAACGCGCTATATAAATTGATTATTATTAAATTATTAAGTTCAGCTGGCCCTTGTAAAAAAAATTACCTTATTAGAGGCATTTCTGGCGTCAACAATACTTTATTGAAATGCAGCATGAGGTCGTAAGCAGTAATTTAAAGACATAAACATTATGGGTGCCTTCTTTATTCATGACCATGTTTGTTGATTAACGTTTATGGGTTATGCCCGATATCGCTGATAGCCTGCGCAGGAAAATCAAGGCTACCATGTAAGGAAGAATCTAAACTTTTGCTGGATTTTTTAGACTTGTCTCTCCTTTTTATACTTGTGTGTTCTTGCTGTCGTCTGTACTATCAACACCAGTTTGTCCATCCTCTCCCTACTAGTATTGTTGCGCTTTTCACAAACACACAGACTCCCAGTGCTGATGGTTTATTCCATGCAACATAAATTGCATATATGGAATGGTACGGAACTGTTTGGTTTGATAAACTCAATTCAACTCACCGCGTGTTCGAATAAGTCTCGAGCCAATTTGGAATTAGGCTTTCCCTTCCTTACTGCTTGAGTAACGGTCGCATCGACCATTGCAAAGACGATGCTGTCCGGACTTAAATGTGGTTTGAATCGGTGGAGGTCATCACAGGACATACAATACAGTACAGACTGATACTTGGCCTTTTGTCTCAGGGCTGGATCAGCGGTTTCCAGCAAGGCGGGTTTGTTGTTGTTCTTGGAACTTTGAGGTGCTCAGAAGGGGTAAGTTGGTCGCGTACCAGTGGACGATGCCAGAATTCGCCATGGAAGGGTAATTTGTAGAGCTACTGTCGAAATTCCATGTAATCCATCTTAGAGTTGGCCCTGTTCATTGAAAATGGACCAACACAATGACGGCGAAGAGGACCTCTGACCAAGGCGGGAAATAAACCCACGACCTTGATTGAGAGTAATCAATAGAATGCGAAGGTCGTCGGTTGGATTCTACACATTATCAGTTAGTTTCCTCTTTCCTTGTTGATGTCATTTCCATGACCAAGGCAAACGCAAGGGAGGAAGGAGGCGCCGTGGGGAGAGCACTGGCGTCCCACCAACGTGTCCCTGGTTCGATTACCCGGCATATTTAGCGTCACATGTGCGTTGAGTTTATTGGTTCTCTACTCTGCTCCGAGAGGTTTTCTCCGGGTATTTGTCTCCCCAAAAACCAACGTACGATTTGATATGAGTTGATTCTTGATTTCTGTGCAGTGTCCCCAATAGGCCATTTTCGAAATATCAGTATCCAGTGTGATAGTAAGGCAGCTGGGGGACAAAAACAATACAGACACATTGGAATTAATGTGAAAAGTATTTACATATCATCCAATTTCCTTTTCTAAACCCCTCTTTCAAGCTGAATTTTAATATATCCAAAAAGGTCTATTTGTGCTACAGCGCTAAATACAGATACCACTTAAGGTGGCTCAAAACCGTTACAACTGTTTAGACCGAATGTCATATTAGAAGGGTTAACACTGTTTCACGTAACAGCAATGTTACAGTCACTGTGCCAAATGAAACACCAACAATTCCTTATCAAGATGCACTAATTAATTTGACAAAATATATCACCATGGCAAGAAAATAATTTTTGAATTTTTCTGGTGTCTATAAGAGACAATTGCTTACATTGTCCAGATAAGTGCGAGGAAGCACTTCTCCATTTAGAGACCAGAATCTTGTACAAAAGACCCATAAAGCTACTGACAAGAGTGCAGGTGAGACACCTTCGCCAGATCAAGTGTAAAAACGGGTTACAACTGTTAGTGCTGAAAACATGATTACTGCTGGACAGCTTCTTCGATGATCAGGTCACATTAGGCGAATACCTGAGGATCAGGTTTCTTTGTGAGCAAGCCTCACGGGAAACGCCAGAAGGGAGGTCCAATGCTTCGCTTCAAGGACGTCGTCAAGGGGCACATGAAAATCGCAGAAGTCGATCCTGATACTTGGGAGGACCAAGCATTGAACAGAAATTCTGGCGTGCTGTGATACCGAACTCAAGGTATGCAACAGAGCAAGAATACAACGAAGTTCATGGTCGCTTTCATGATCTGCACACGGCTGACCAGCGTACTGTTATATAGTTCACCTTGCAAGAGAGGTCGAGAGGTCTCCATTCTGGGGTGGCCTCACAGCACACTTGAGAGCCGAGTATATTCCTCCAACTCAGTAATCATTGAGAAGATGGACTGCCGGAGAGAGAGAGAGAGAGAGAGAGAGAGAGAGAGAGAGAGAGAGAGAGAGAGAGAGAGAGAGAGAGAGAGAGAGAGAGAGAGCGAGAATAAAACACCAACACCGCAAAAAGGCAAAAATATATTTTTGAGAGCGTTCCCCCCCCCCCCCCCTCCCCCATCCCTTCCCTCCTTCCTACCTCCAGGTCTGGATCCGCATCTGGACACATACATTCAAACTGGGGAAAGAAGCATGTTAAGGTTGAGTATGAATGTACAACCAAATAATTGTTTTTCAATCGACGTTAGAAATTAACTTTCATCGTGCTTTAGGAACTCCAAGGATTTGTTTTTTAATTAGTCATCGCGTATGACGCACGACTGATTTTTTTTCCATTCAAAATCAGTGTGTTCTCAGCTTTTTTATGCCTAGAATGGTTTATGTTGCCTTGTTCCCTAAGATATTCACCTTTGGTCTCTATTAACCAGCTCAAATTAGCCATGCTCCATTGTTCCCCAAAACCCCTGCCAGACCCACCTCATTTATATCTCCTAAAGCAATTCGGTTGTTTTGCTTCAGTCTGTCATCGCTTATTCTCTACCAGCAATCGTTTTCTGTTTTTCATAATTATCCTAATATCTTTCATAGGACTCAATGTCTTTGGATATCTGCATGATAATTTCTTCCTAATAAGAATGGAACTCCGAAACGCAAGTAAATTTGTTTAATTAAACTTGTCCATCTCCACGAATCTTCTTACCTTCTTCGGATTTTCAATTAGCTATTCGACCGGATCTGGAATCGTGTTGTAATTATGGTGTCAATGATTTACGGGGTTTTTAATAAAACAGACCAAACAGTTTATTCTTTTAAAGATAATTACATCGGGGTAAATTGCAGCTTGAGATGAAGTTTTTGACTTTATTTTCTTTATTTACCTCAAAGGGAGATAAGGCAACCGAAAAATTGACAGCTTTGGGTATATTTGGTCCTTCCAACGCCAGATTAGCATAAATGACCCAGAGGAAAATGGATCAATCCGATTTCCTTCCCAACGTATACTGCTCGAAAGAATTAACTGGAGGCTTACACAACCACCTAATATGTCTTTCAGGAATCAACACTCTCTTTGCTAGCACTGCAATAGTTGGAAATATTCTCATTTCAATTGCCCTCCACAGAGATAACTCCCTTCATCAACCTTCGAAAGTCTTGATTCGGAATCTGGTGGCCTGTGATCTCTGTGCTGGCGTGATACAACTTGCCCTAGTTTCTCATTGGATGTCCTCTGTACACGAACAATGGCAAATCTGTACTTACTTTTATTTTGTTGAAGTCATAGGAACCATTATTACGCTATCAGTGTCATTGTGGACAGCAGCCTCCATAAGCGTGGATAGACTTCTGGCTCTGTTACTAGGACTCAGGTACAGACAAGTTGTAACCTCTCGCAGAGTATACGTCGTTAGTTTCGCTTCATGGGTTTGCCCGGTTGTCGTCGGCATTACACTCAGGTTTTTCCGTCGCGATGCGTGGAGAATATTCGGAGGCGCAACTATAACAATTTGTCTAATAACGTCATGTTACTGTTACACTCGGATTTTCCTTAGGCTGCGTCATCGTCGAAATCAAGTTCGCGACAATCATGTGGAACACAAGAATCAAACAACTCCAATATTAATGAATACAACACGGTATAGAAAAACAGTGTTTAGTATGATTTGGATTCAATCAGCATTGGCATTTTGTTATTTGCCGTATTTGTTCTTAGCGCCCTTTGCGTATCGAGAAATTGAGACAACTCAATCACCAGCTTTTTTCCTGACATTGTATTCCACAATAACTTTAATGTTTTTCAATTCAACTTTAAACCCAATTCTGTATTGTTGCAAAATCAAAGAAGTAAGACGAGCGGTGAAATATGTATTATCGTGTTCTTGAATTCACTTTGAAGGCTCCGTTCTACAATAAGAGACGTCGAAGGAGTTCAAATTACTTGGATCTCTTTTAACTTATTGAGTTATAAATGTAATCGTATGAGAAAAAGAAAGAAGTTGAGTTTATCTGATGATTTATTTATTAAAGGTTGCATTTCTCTTACCCCATTCGTTGCTTTTGAACCATATGTCAAAGCAAGAGTAAACTAGTGTTGTGGTTTAATTAAACTGCATGGCACGTGATGGTTTAAGCGTACGTTCAAGTCAGCCGACGTCAGCTTACTGAAGAAACGTCATAATTTCAGCAATTTTAAGGACATTTGCGCCCAACCAATTATTAAACATTTGGCATGTTTGAAATAGCATTTGTCCTCGTTAACAACTCATTTCTGGACATATCTCGTGTTAACAACATGCACTTTTGAAATGAAGAGTTCATGTACGCCTGAGGTCGTAAATAGTTATTTTAAAAATATCGAGAGACGTAAATATTGTGGGTGTGTTCTTCGTTCATGACCATGTCTGTTGATGAACGTTTATGACTTAGGGCTGGTTTTTACTAGCGACGGAATCGGAGTTAGTGTCGTTAGCGGAGTCATAAGGTCGACGGAATCAGAGTCGGAAGAACCAGATTTAATGAAAAGAAGATTGAAAAATTAAACGAAAGTTACCCGTAAGATGAAGTTTGATTGTCATTCTACGAGTGTTCTATTGCCACAAGGATGAGATTGCATCACGCATGCTCTCGTCAGTCTTCAAAGCACGAAATGTGAATTTCGCTAACACGGCACGTTCTCTCTTGTACTACGATGTTGTTGTAAGCATGTAGCAAAGTTATAATAAATGAACACTGTGTTAAGAAGGTTTGCTCTAGCCCAGGGTGGGCATGTGACTCATAGAATTACAAGCAAACTTCAATTTACAGGTAAGTCTCGTTTAATTTTTCAATTCTATTTCGTCACCACTACCACAGGGATCCCTGAAGAGTTAGAGTTACGGTTAGAGACGACTTCAAAAGCCTAGACATTCACAAAAGAAGAATAAATATGAACACGACACATGTTTAATCAAGTATGATGTACGCCAGTGTACATGCTGCATACACTATATCTGTGGTTGAAGCGGAACAAACTTAATATCAAATAGGAAATAAATGTTGAACCGGCTTAGAAGGAAGATAATTCTAGTCAATAACAAGGCAACATTTGCATGCATTCACGCAAATGTTAAGTGCACATATTTGCAATTTCATGGATCTAACAAATTTTTCAGTTCTATACTCAATGGTTAGTTCGGATTTATCAAAGCTACAAAATTCCCTTTGCAAGGGCTTGTTGTAAGACCGGTCAAATGTCCTTTCAGAAGACCAGCCGCTGCAGTGTCTAGATTTTCCTTAATGGCTACAGATGCAGTTTTTGCTTTCGATACTGCTGCTGCCCTGGTACTGTGAGGTTTGAAGGTTATGATATGAACACCAGCACTTGACATAACGGAACGGATTAACCTTGATATGGTATCTCGAGAAGCACATCCACGAGGCTCAACCGAAGCCTTGTTTCAGTACTATGCAGCAACTTTGTCCTCTGAAGATATTCCTACGGATGAGTAAAAACACTAAGGGATTGATCGTTTGCATGGGTAGGTGCGTAAAAGTAGAGATGGCACTATATAGGTTGGTCCGCTTTGTTTAATGTTCTCCGGAAAGGCAAACTCAAACGACGTTTCTCCCTCTTTCATGAACTCTTTGTCTAGCAAGTGTAGACTCCATCCTCTTTGTGCTGAGACAAGTGCAATTAACATAACTGTTTTCAGAGTCAGGGATTTCAGGCTTAACTGAGTTGGCCAGGAAGTGATAATAAAAAACAAAGGACCAGATCTGCAT
>NC_090881.1:6061917-6066917 GCF_036669935.1 Montipora foliosa
TTGGCTTGATGTAAGATCCGATCTTTCGGCTTGTGTACACGGGATGGATATCTTTTCCGATTTTGCGACTTAATTCTCCAAGTTGTCTTCGCGCAGAATTCACTGATCTCTGGTCCTTAAATGGTAATATTATTCTCACAGGTGCTTTCTTATCGTCACACGTCTGTTTGGATCTTACATCCCTGAAACTTTTGCAGTGACAAAATCCCTGATTGCTGATTGTAAGAGTGGGACTGGGTAATGAAGCCGAGAGAAAGTCTCCTTGAGACGTTCACATTCTAGATGGAACAGTTGCCAGTTCGAAGAGAGCTTAAAAGCACGATTCAGCATTATTTTTAGCAGTGACTGTTTATATCGCACATTGACATGACTTTGATAATGCAGTAATAATCCAGCATCTGTTGGCTTTTTATACACCTTTGTCTCCAGGCGGGACATGTGTTTCACGATTTCCACCCCCAGAAAGGGAAGTTTGCCGTTTGCGGCTAGTTCCATGGTGAAGTTAATTGAAGGATGGCTGTCATTCAGCGTGGATAGAAATGCTTCAGCTGTTTCCACGTTAGGCATTATGCTCAACGTGTCGTCCACATAACGTTTGTAGAAATCCGGCTTTTTGCCTTGGTCTTGGAGTCGTTCTTCAATACTACACATAAATGCGTTAGCCATCAAGGGTCCCAGAGGCGAGCCCATGCCGACGCCATCCACTTGTTCATACAAAATTCCCTCAAACTGAAACAATTGGTTCTTCGTGGCAATGTTCAACAGTTCTACTAGATCTGCTTTCGTAATGTGAAGATTATGTTCTTTGTTAAACCAGTCGCCCTTAAATGCTCTTTCGGCCAGAATTTCGATTGTCTAATCAACAGGTACATTAGTAAAAAGCGAAGAGACATCGTATGAGACAAGGATGCTGTGAGCATCAACTTGGATGTTCTTTAGATCGTCCACGAAGCCAAAAATATCACCGACGGTGTGGTCGTTGATTGACAAAGGGGTTTGAGCGTTTCGTGCAACCATTTTGCTAGCTTGTAGTTATATGTACCTGTTGCGGATAGTATGGGGCGCACCGCTAGTTGTTTCTTGTGAGTCTTTAGTAGACCATACAGGTGGGCGAGTCTTGACCCTTTTTGAACAACAGAATCAGCAATATCTGGGAAGATCTTACGGAAGTGCTAGAGCAAATTTGACTGCTAATTTATGAGATGGTTTTTATAAAAGAACTAAAGCCAACTTTGAACACGCAGTCTGACTCCATCCGTGCAAAGTTCTTTTTATAGCTCGGAGTATTTCATATATTCTTTTGTGAAGCTTTTTGTCCTATTGTTATCTAGCCTTTTTTAGTTTTTATCACTTACCTTTTGTAACGCTTAGTACATGTTTCCACATTTTTATCGCTTTTCATATTCTCACGTGTAATCTTACTTCTTATATGCAGTTTTATTAATTTTTTTAAACTTGAAAATGATCTCAGCGAGATCGAAACGTCGTAAAATTTTATCGCTATTTTTTATCTTAAAATGTATTTCGAAGAGACGTCCAGTATTGTAATGGCTTAAGGTAAAACCGATAAAATCACAGCCACACGACGAAGCTTTTAGAACAGAGCAAGTTGCACAGTAAAATTTGTGACTCATTTAAGCGTGCGTTCTTTAAAATCTTTGCGGCACGTAGTTTTCCCTCGTGATAGTTATTTTCAGTATACAACTGTTCGAAATACACTTACCAGTTGCCTAGTAAATCTCTTATCGACCAAAGCTTGCCCGGGCCGTACTGGGAAAATATATCGGCCCTCGGTCTTTCCCAAAAACGATTTAGAATAGTCTTTGATGTGTTGAAAATTAAATCCAGGATTGCTACACGGTTACAAAAAAAACTTGGAACACCTACCTCAGCTCAGACATTGGACTTAACTGAAGATCACTGATTCTTCCTCAGTCGCCTGTAAATAATATATAGATTTATACAAAAATTTGGTTTTATCAACGGAGTTGATAATGTAAATTGGCCACCGTACAGAGATTCTAAAAGCTGACGTTTCGAGCGTTTCGAGCTATTCGCTCTGACGAAGGGCTAACGCTCGAAACGTCAGCTTTTAGAATCTCTGTACGGTGGCCAATTTACATTATCAACTCCGTTGATAAAACCAAATTTTTGTATACTACTTCCCCACCGACGCAGCACCACAGTTTCTTTAGAAACTACCCCTTCATTCAATACATAGATTTAGCCGAGCCTAAAAGCGGAGCTCTCGGCTTGTTTATTTTTACTGGCTGTAGGATTAGTGAAAATAAAAGAGTTTGAGATTGTCCGCCTTTTGGTTTTCCCGGATATTGCTTAATTATGTCATTTTATTCGCTGCCTAACTAGTGAATTCCACGGTTAATTTCACCTGAAAAACCGACTGATCGCATGAATCACGAAGGGATGAGTGTGATATCGGTTTTTCCAGCGAAATCTACTGTCGAATTCACCAGTTAGGCAATTAATTTTTCGTGAATCGCAAGAGTTTTAAAAGAAAACAAGCAAATCCTCAGCAAGCGAACGGTAAGGAAAGAAGCCATTTGAGAGTCGACTGTTAAACGCCAGCGAATAGGAATCACGCTAAAATTAGAAATCACAGACGTACTATAGCTCGTGATGTGAAAGATCGTCTTTGTCGTTTTAAGGTCAAACAAGGAGTTTTATTGATGTACTTTATTTATTCCACTTTATCTCTGAAAACAAGATCATTTACAATTCGATGTATTTCATTGAAACACGCCAGCTTGACTCAGAACCAGAATCGGCTAGAAAGGACAAACTTCAAACAAGATCTCCAACAAATTACCCGCACGTGCTCTAAACAAACTTCTGAAAACATAAGCTGGTGATATTTCTCCTTGTACTTTTACGAGAAGTCATTGTTTAAAACATAAGTGCAAAATTCTGCCTCTGTCGAGGCACATCAAAAAACAGTTAGGCAAGTAAAAAAACTTCTTGTTCGCTCGCATTTTAAGGCCAAACAAACCAGCAACAGATCGATTATTTCTGTCCAAAAAGAGTACAGATGATTGTTATTTAAGTCCAGTTAACAATAAATATTCGAGTTTCATTCCTGAACAAAGGAAAAAACGACTAAACCACGTTTTAGAAATATACATCCACTTGAAATAACTCATTCGTAGAAATAACAAACGGTTTAGTCTCCAAGAAAAGAATTTGTGGAGTAACTTCTTCCACTAACTTTAAGCTATTACTGGTGTACCGTTTTGTCGTTGTCGTTCTCTTTCTCTCTTCTTTCGTTTCTGCTCTTCTGACATAGGCCGTCCAGGCATCTTGCAACCTTAGTAGATTCGAAATTAAAAATATCTTAAGACACCAAAAACTGCAATTTCAGAGCAAAAAGCAGCCCTAAACAAATTAAAAATAAACACTCAGCTTTAAGTTTATATCCCGCCAATGCTTGACTTGAATAACTGCAGCTATATTATGTTAAACCTGGATTGAAACCAGCGAAAAAATGCAAGAAAAATATATTTTCCAAACCGTACCTGAACACGAAATGCATCGACTGTCAAGAGATTTGCTGACGTAGCATTGCCGTGTAGCCGCGTCGAGCCACAGAAAGAGCGCGAAAAATTAAGCCTCGTTCAGGTGTGAGTGTGAGTGTCTGACCTGGCTTGAGCCTGCGATCCAATCAACAACCAGTCCCGGGTCAGGGGTCAACTTAAAAAAACCAGCTGACCTCAATAAGGTCTAACTTGAGCCCGCGATATGGTCACGTGATACTGGTCAGCGGATACCTTGTTTTGACAGGTGTCAATTGACTATAACATTGATGTCCAATGTCAAAGATGTATGTTGTAAACTAGCTATAGTGTAAACTGGAGTATTGCCCCTCGATTTCCCTTCGATGAGCTCTAAACTTGAATAAAAGCAAGGCGACACACGCTAACACCAACCCGGTGTGGCCAACACATGAACTTGAGCCCGTGATATGGTTACGTGATATTGGTCACATTGGCATACATGGAGGGGCGGACGGACGGACGTTCATGACGTCATGGCTATAAAACCAAATTTTCTCACATCGATGGGTTACCATATTTTCTTAGCTATGGTGCTCCGCGCGCGCGCGCCATGGGCGCGCGAAATGAAATGACTTGAAATTGAAAATGACAATGAAATTCTCGTCACAAACAGCAAAATGGTCATTTAATACCGTTTAAATCAGCAATCTAAATCGAAAGTCTGCTTGTTAAGACATTTTCACCGTTGGATCAGAGTTTTAGAGGTTCATTTGAAATGGAAATTGAAAGTGCAGTTGGTAAAGGATCCACAGTTGTTGTAACGCTGTCACTTGACCCCTACCGCATATAACTCCTGGTTGTTAAATTAAGGTGAAGAAATTCTTGCTCCAACAAGATATTCTTTTAGAGACTTGACCTTCCGATAATCAACCATTGGGGGATTTTGTAATATTTGCGAGCATGGCGATGATCTCGTTGTCATGAAAGTTGGCCATTGAGTTCTGGTAAGAACTGCTTCGTTATAGCAACCAACAATAACCGGCACAGTCTCTGTTCTCATTCCCCACATCCTCGCGATTTCGATCTCGAGATCTTTGTATTTTGAAAGCTTTTCAATGACTTTCGTTGAGGTGTTTCTGTCGGCTGGTACTGATACATCTATAAGTTTGCAACATCGGTCAGCATGGTCTTTGATCACTTTATCAGGCTTATTCGCTGACAGTTCCCTATCAGTGTGTATCTGCATATCCCAGAGAGTTGTGATTTCTTCGTTTTCGGTAACTGTCTCGGGCTTGTGTTCATACCACCTGTCTGGGACTTCAACATGGTAATGCTGGCATGCCTTCCAATGAATATATGCAGCTGCCTTATTGTGCCTCTCTAGATAATCAGTTTTCGCAAATTCTGGACAGCCATATATGATGTTATCTATCGTTTCTTCGTGCTTGTGACATATTCTGCATAGTGGACTGCTGCCGTCTTTAACAATCT
>NC_090881.1:6074417-6081917 GCF_036669935.1 Montipora foliosa
TTCTTCTTCCCGACTTATCTAGGAAGATCGAAAGAGACTCTGCTCGCAGGGTAGTAAACCAGACATCCGCAGAAATTCTCATGCAGGTTAAGTGTTGCATGTACATTTTTCATATCTGATGCAGGAATGAAAACGGCTACCGTACCACAAAAGCTCACAATATTCTTCCCTTAAAACCTCATTGTGCTGATCGATCGCGTAGAAATGCCACAGCAACCACCATTCAACTATCTATCTTACCATCCCATTCGTCATCGACCTAACAACACAGCTTGTTAAGAAGCTTAAAATGAAGATTCGTAGATGTCTCGTCGACTTGAATGTAGACATCCGCATAAAAGAGAAGACCACAAAATTATGTTTCTTCACAAGCACTAAAGACAAAACGCCGCCATTAAGCCAATCAAATAATTTCTATGAATTCACTTGCCCCGGTTGCCATTCTTCGTACATCGGCAAAACGAACAGGAGTTTGCTTGTCCGCACACAAGAACATGCGCTCACGGACAAAGAAAGCGCTATATATAAACATCTGCGCTATTGTGATCAGATCCAACCCATACAAGGTTTTTTACAACTTACCGGACATTTTTATCAATGAGAGCTACCCACTCTCTACTGCAATGAACAAACAATTTCTCACCCAAACCGTGGGTGGTAACACAAATATAACAGACCGCGATGCTAATTGGGATCTATTATTATATAATTAACAATTATCAATCAACAATTGAAATCGAGGTGAATAGTGGTAGAATATTTACCGAGCCTCAAAGCGGCGAGGTAAATATTCTGCCACTTTTCACCAATATTGAAAAGAATAATTGTTTTAGCATATACTCAAGAAGTGATCTCAACAACAATAGACCCATATCACTCAATGTCTAAACAAAAGATTTTGCCCGTCGAACCTCTCATTCAATGTGAGGCTGGACGGGCGAAGACAATGCAAAGACAAAGCCTTTATTCCCCAAGGACTCCAAAATGGCCGCCGAGTGATAAAGGTGAATTGCAGAAAAAACCATCCAAAGTCGATTTAATTGGCATCTCAATTCATGCGTGGAAAACGTGCAAGCGGCACAAAGCATGCGCGAAAGTGTTTACAGAAGCTTCAAACATGGCAAATCTAAATAATCTTCGTTAAAATCCTCGTCACAAACAGCATCGTTTTTTAGCACCGTTTAAATCAGCAATCTAAATCGAAAGTCTGCTTGTTAAAACATTTTCACCGTTCGATCAAAGTTTTTGAGGTTCATTTGAAATGGAAATTGAAAGTACAGTTGGTAAAGGATCCACACGCAATGGTGGCTCTAATTTAGGTGAGCGTTAGTTTGTTGTCATGTAAATGACCCGTCTTGTTTCCTTGCAACCATGTGGAACTTTCTTAAACATTTTTTTAATTCCTCGATTTCAGTAAGATATTCGTTTTGGTGGGCGACCAGCCCTACAAGAGAGAATTACTCCGAGTGAAACAAATTGTTGGCGTGAAGATTGTTTAATTTTCAGCAATAATTATCTGGAAAACGAGGTCAAACACTGGTTGGCAAAAGTATGAACTCTTCTCTTACCTTTGAAACCTTTACGGCCAAATTTTGTCGCCTTCTTTGTCTTCTGTAGCACAGCATCATTTTGTACTCTCAATATTTCCGAATCATAAATGCTGGCGAGTTTGCACCGGCCATTTTGTTTTGTTTGGATCAAGCATTATTCACTCCGTAGGGAGTGAATCATGCTCAATTACTCCGAGATAGCGAACCAATCAGATCGCTTGAAACACCAAGATCACTGAGTGAGTATATACTTAAGAAGCGTACCATATCAAGCGTTCAGCACCATCTTTGAACAATAGTTTAAAAGCCAGTAGAGAAGTATGCCTGTTCTCTTGACAGTTTCGTTCTTTGTTTGTACTTTCACGTGCTTATACATCAGTCAATTCCAGCAGTGCCCGTCCCCCCCCCCCCCCGGGCTAACCCCCGGGCATTAGCATTTTTTTTGTAAATGGGTAAATTCCCCGGGGTGGGGACTCATAAGCTGTGTAAATGCCCCGGGGTGGGGACGAAGAAAGAGGGCAAATGCCCCGCCCCGGGTATCGTCGCCTTCCAATAGGCGCCTGTATTCGCAGGCTACTTTGTCTGTCAAAAATCAAGACATCTTAAATGATCTTTCATCCCATTTTACGCTCGCAAGATCTGTCTTAAAGATCGCATCATTTGAATTCGCAACCCTTCAGTGTTTCATTTAACTCCGCTTTCATGAATTTAAAAATTGCTAGGCTAGTTTTGAATGCAAAATGCGAACAGGAACCAATGACCCGGAGCCTACAGCCCGCATACTGGGACTATGTAACGTCATTTTTACAGACCGATCTATTTTTAGACTATCTTTTCCGGAAAAAACAAAGGCAGTTCCGGTTCGGTGACCCTATGACGTCAGCTTAATTTCTTGTAATTGGTCATCGGGCTCCTGTGGCAGTCTCATTACCGGGGAATTCAATCTAAAAATAAATCGGTCTTTGAAAATGCCGTGACACGAACACAGTAGAGTTGTAGGCTCCGGGTCATGGGTTCCTGATGCGAAGTAGTCGTGTTTACGCAGTCTTCACGTCAGTGATTGTTTTGTGATTGTTTTGTGATACTATTAACACGTGATGCCCACCCCCGGGCCGCGATAAAATTGCAAATGCCCCAACCCCGGGACTGACAACTTCAGCAAATGCCCAGCAGTTGCCCGGGGGAAGGGGGGGGGGGGGGATGGGCACCGCTTGAATTGATTGATGCATTATGCTGATGTACCATCTCGCAGTATTTAAATTTCTGCTACCTGTATTTCACCTCAGTCTGAAGATGACATAGAATTATATCGAAATATTACAAGTTTAGTATAAACACACAGGTGATTATACAAAATCGCGCGCTCTCATTGGCTTGCTATCTCGGGTTATCAGCCGATAATCACCTCGACGGCCAAAATGTCTGCCAGTGGTCGTTTTGCCACTGTAAGTGAATATGAATTGCGTGACATTTTCGAGAAGGCGTGGTTCCGCAGCTATCCCATGATGCCATATGCTTTCACGTTCTTGTGGAAAATGTTTGGGCCTTTACCATCGTGTTTACCTTCGTGGTCTGCTATGCATGACGTGTGCGTGACATGCGCGAAAAAATGCGCAGTAGGAATGGGCGCGAACGTCCTTAAGTCACCTGATGTTTGGTCAAATTTTTCTTAATTCGCCTTAAGTTTGGCGACTTAAAGTCCCAGAGTAGGCCTTATGTCTGGGTTTCTTTTCCTGATTGCTATGCACTGGGTTATGAGAAAGACCACCAAACATGGGAACACAGGCATCAGATGGAAGTTCAACAGCTACCTGGAAGATCTTGACTTTGCCGACGACCTAGCTCTAATCTCTAGCAGTAGAAGTCATATCCAAACTAAAGTCAGCAACCTGGGACGTTATGAAAAAATAACAGGCCTCAAGATAAGCACAGCAAAGACAATGATGATGTGCTGGAACAAAACTGCAGGCAGAAGGGTCCAGTTCGATGGAGAAGAACTGGAAGTGGTGTCGAAATTTGTTTATGTAGGAGGAACAGTGACCCAGGAAGGAGTCTCGGATGAAGACATCAAAAGCAGACTGGGAAAAGCCAGAGCAGCTTTCAGCAAGCTTAGAAACATATGGAAGAGCAGTCAACTGAAATTGAAAACTAAGCTGAAGATCTTTAAGTCCAACGTTATAGCTGTTCTGTTATACAGTTGTGAAACATGGTGTATGACTAAAAGAGATGCGACCAAGCTAGACGTATTTCTACATAAAAGTCTGAGAAGGCTTATGAAGATCTATTGGCCTATAAAAATATCAAATGAGGAGATTCGAAACCGGGCTAACATCAGCACCATCAGTGAGCAAATCTTCCGGCGGCGCTGGATGTTCATCGGCCACGTTCTCAGAATGGATCCAAATAAACATCCCAAGACAGCGTTCACGTGGGCCCCAGATGGAAGAGGAAGTCGTGTTCAGACCGAAAGAGACTGGGCGGAGATCCGCAGAAAAAGAAAGAACCGCATTGGGTTTTGTCTCATGGAAAGAAGCAATAGTGGCTGCTCGTGATCGTGCGACATGATGTACTTACCTCGCAAGTTATCATTATTGGAAGAAGTAGTATTCCAACCTCATTGAATATTCATGATCCCTCACGATGCTTTATTAAGCACGTAAAGCTTTCAAGTCTCGGAGAAACAACTCCAAAGATGGCTGAGGGCCAGGCGCGTATTGCAACCAATTTCAACAAACGAGAGGTGGAAGAGATAGCTGAAAGAATTCAACCAAATACTGCCGGCCTACCGAATACTGATGTTGCTGTTGAGGCTCCTCCGAGACCGAGTGGTTCAGGTCAAAATTTTTCTTCTGGTTCTCAACAGCCTTCAAGGGCGAATTCAGAGCAAGCAGTGCCGATAGAGAGTAGTTCGGTTGAGAGCACTTCGGCGAAGGTAAGGAGTTGGTTCTTTGCTTGGTTTCGTATTTGTCATTAGTAATGTTACAGTAGTTTTCTTAGACGCAGTTTTTATTAGGAGCACATGGCTGGTAATTTATGCACGATTACTTGGCATTCTTGTTGGCCTTTTTCTTTGTTCGGTTGTTGGTTTCGGTTATTGTGGCAGGGATAGTTTTCCCTTTAAGTCCTGGACGCGCCTGGCCCTCTTTATCCTTGTCTCTAGCACCATAATCCGTATTTATTTTATTCTAGATTTAACCTGACTGGCTTTCCGTGTTTAGATATATTTATGTTGAGTGAGAGCAGCTCTCTCTCTTATTCTGGTGAATTTGGAAGAGGAGAGACATGAGTCTGTTGTATCAACCAATAGGTGATTTAAAAAAAAGGGGGAAATTAAGTGAGACTGTTGTGTCCATTAAGAGGTGTGACTGTTGTGTCCACCAAGAGGTGAGACTGGTGTGTCCACCGAGTGTGAGACTGTTGCGTCCGCTAAGAGGTGAGACTATTGTGTCCACCAAGAGGAGTGACTGTTGTGTCCAAGAGGTGTGACTGTTGTGTCCACCAAAAGATGAGTTTGTTGTGTCCCCCAAGTGACGAGATTGTTATGTCCACGGAGAGGTAAATTGTTGTGTTCACCAAGAGGTCAGACTCTTCTTGAGCTGGGTGACCGTGCTCTGTGTCATCCAAGAAGTGAGATAGTCCTGGGTGCTTATAAGAAGTGTGACTGTGTGCACCTTAAGAATTGTCATGGTATTTTGTTTCATCAGGGGGTGACACTGGGCATGTGTCCGCCAGCCAAAAGGTGTGACGGTTTTTGTCTACAAAGTGGTACGAATATTAATGAGTTTGTGACTTTGAGCATATCTTACACTGTTAATGACAATCTGACACGGGGGTTGTGACGCAGGGTGACTCTGAATTTCTAGTTTTTACTTTTCATCCCACAGATAAATTGGCAATTGGTGCAGCTAAGGAAGGAATTGGAACAAATGAAACAATCTGCTGACAGTCAGATAGTTCAGACCGCTTTAGCGAGTGTTCAGGCGTTGATAAAGAAACCTCCAGAGCTGTTTGATCAATATGCAGCTATGGCGGCTTTCAAGCACCTCGTAAATGTTGCAAAGGATAAAGGGGATTCGGAGGCGGAAAAAAATCGATTATTCTACGCCAGTGCCGTCCTCTGGTTGGCAGTAAAGCGCTTCAGAGCGTACTTATAAAGTTGGTAGCGACCAAGGAAGAGGCGGAGGTAGCTAAGGTTGTGGAGAAAGCGTTGAAATATGTTAATGACCTAAAAGAGGAAAGAGGGCAGAGAAGATCACGCCCTTACCATAGGGGAAGGGGTAGAAGACCCTTTAATTCAAAATGCTTTGCATGTGGGAGACCAGGACATTTTGCAAGATTTTGTCCGTTTGATCAAGCGCCATTGGATTCTAAAAAGGACATTAAATGTGTTTTGTGTACTTTTGAACATTTGGCGATCGACTATCTGTGCATTTATGAAACGGTTTAAGGACTAAGGATTATGGACTGGACTTTAGTTATTTGTTGTGTCTTGTTAATTGTAATAAAGGGCATTTAACAAAGTGTTTTTAAAGGTTTTTATTCTTCTGTGCGCTCTCCTACCTAAACAAACATACACACACGCACACACACGTACTTCCATTGGTCTTGAGCGCCTTTCGAAAATCAATTTTCTTTTAATTCTTGAACGGTGGGATGACTCAGCAAGCGTTTTGTCTTATAGGGCATTCCCTTGTTGCCATGATTTTTCGGGCTGATGAGTCATTTCCCCTGGGCTTGGGTTTCCATCTAGTAGTACTAGTTCTCCTAGCCGAGTATAATAGTTTTTCTTTTGATGATTGTAGCCTATGAGGAAAAAACAAAGGTTTGTGTGGCAATTTGACCCATTCTCGGCTTGTCGAAAGGCGGATCTTCGTACGACCAAATCGGTACTTCTGGATGGAACCCCAAGGCTGGAGGAAAAGATGGATCCTGAGATGTTGCTCAATGAGGTACACCGCACTCTTGTGGAGATTTGCGCCGAGTGGCTGATATCTCTTTCAGTGACCCTGATACATTTAAAGCGGGAGAAATTCATAAACATTTTGATACCTGAGAAGTAATTTTAGAGCGCTACGAGCAACAGGAGAGGGTCTTACAACAGATTAGTAAAGGAGTCAATGCTGTTAACTTCATGAGACCCTTCAAATAAATGTTCAGGGGTGTTCACTATGATTGTGATATCCCCCCGGCAAGGGTCATGGGTAATCATAGTTCATGCAATAAGTTTTTCTGACTTCATTTCGCACACTTTGGAAGAACGCCTATTGACTAGAGCGGTTCGCATGTGGGGGAAGGTTGGTGTGGTCTCCCCCCCCCCCCCCCGCCTGATTGGTACTACCGCTGACTGTCGAAAAAAATTACCCCAGCGCTTAAGGAGGAGATCCTTTTCTGGAGGTTCTTACATGATTGGACTGGTCATGTTCCGTGGCGATTGGAAAAACATGTTGCAATTGAAATCTCAACAGATGCTTCTCAATCACGTTGGGCTGGTGTGATTCACCAAGGAGAATATCAACATTAAAGAGTTTTGGGCGGTAGCTAAGGTGCTCGAGGCATGGCCTGCAGAGATAAGGCATTGTCGAGTTCATGTCCAGGTGGATAATCAGGCAGTTTTACATACATGGATGGGCAGGGACGGACGCGCACGTGGCATGTATCCGGTTCCAAAGAAGACCCAGGAAAAGAATCTCCATTTAACCATGTCATTTGTCGCTTCAGCGAACAAGGGAGCGGATGCATTTTCAAGAAATGTGTCAGCTTCGGACTCTATGCTGTCACCCAAGTGTTGGAATAAGGTCCTAGACTTGTTTGGTGGTCCTTCTGGTCATAGCCTCGACTTAATGTCACTTGATTCTAATGTCCACGAAAACTAAGAAAACACTCGGTGACAGGGCTTTCACTGCTGCTGCGCCATCACTTTGGAACAAACTGCCGAGTGAAATAAGGGAGG
>NC_090881.1:6086917-6099417 GCF_036669935.1 Montipora foliosa
AACTAAGGTATATAAACTGATAACTGAGATTGATTGAACCAATCAGAGCACGAGAAATGCATTAACCGAGGTTGAAAATTTAATAAAACAATATATATTGCTATACCTATTAGTATTACTATGTAAATTGCTTCTGACTCCTCTTTTAATTTAACGACATGCTACTAATAAAGTAAATAAGCATATTATTATCTAAAACTTCGTCTCCGCCTCTTAATAGGCCGCCTTCAAATTCGGTGGTGCACTGCTGGATCAAATACATGAGCCTCATTCGGTCGTTTTTCGCTTGGTGCGACAAATTGGCCTCCTGATAGTTCTGTGCACGTTGGTGTCAAGTGAGTGGGTCACCGTCAAAACTGAGAAGGTTCAAACCCTTGCAATGAGGGCCATCGCTTCTTACTCAGATTTCTACCACGTTTTAACTTCGCGAGCCAAGGGTTTCAACCAACTTGGGGGTATAAAGGCGGTTGCGATTCGGGCATGGCAGCAAACAAGACCTAAGGTTTGGATCTGACGAAGACGCTTTTGTCATAACGCGAAATTATCATGAAATGCAGAAAACATGCAAGGAAAACTCTACAATCCTCATTAATATGAATTTTGACGAAAATTTCCCTCTTAAATTAGCGGCAATGTTTAAAACAAAACAAACGAAACTGTTTGCAAATTCAAACAGATGGCGTTTTAGCTTACTTTAGGTCACCAACAAGGCCCCATAACGTTCTGTGCAACGTTCTATGGAACAAAAAAATGAAATTATTACATACAATGACATAACTCATGACAGTCACCAATGTGCTTAATCCTGGAGTAGACCAAATCTTCTAAGTCAGGCACCGTCCAAACGTATCCGGATATCTTTTAATTAATCGTCAACTATTCGCCTTCCAACCACACGTATAGGGCGAATCCGGCATGCGAATCCGCAAGTTTTTGAATCCGCTCTACAGAGTGGAAAGTTTTGCACACGCAAATAATTTTGAAATTACCCGATGACGTTACAAACTCAGATCCAGTCTTTACCGCGTAAATATTCAACATGGTAAGTTTTGCACACGCAAATAATTTTGAAATTACCCGATGACGTTACAAACTCAGATCCAGTCTTTACCGCGTAAATATTCAACATGGCCGCTGAATGAAATGATATCGCTCCTCAGTGCCGCTCGCACGCCTGATGGAGCACGCTCTGTTGACAATAGTCACAGAGGAGTCCTGAATACTTGGACGAATGCGGATACGCGTGGACGGGCAAATTGATTTCAATACGTTAGGCTGAATGGACCTTTTTTTTTATCCGCAGAAAAAAAGTTGTGGATTCAAAATATTCGGATACATGTGGACGGGGCCTCAATCAATCAAATCAATTGCTTCTGTAAGTTGACGCTCACTCTTTCGGTCTCAGTTTCATTTCAGAACTTTTCAAGGAATAATAATGACCTCTGAAGTAATACCAATTGACTCCATCAGCAAAAGAGACATGTGGTCCGCCGAGGTATTGTCCGTTAAGATTTGATGTATGGCAGTATCGATACCACCAAGCGCCTTTGAACCTCTCTGCACAAGAACTAGGATAAAAGTCGTTATCTTGATCTTTGGTAGAAAACTGCATGTCACTATGAAAAAAAAAGAGAGAAACGAGTCAGAGGCAAACGCACTTACGACTTATCTCAGGCTGCTTGTGATCAGGGACATCAGGATGGCAACGTATTTAAGGCAGTGCATCAATTCGCACGCAGCGATCACTTAGGAAACATCGTTTGCGCGCTCGCTGCCTTTCCTTGAGCTTCTCGAACTCCGAAAACACGAGTCTTGCCATCATTATGCTTTTAACTCCAGTCAAGATTCAAAATGCAGTATAATGCCATTCCGCGAAGTGTCATGTTAAATTGATAAAGTTACTTTCATTTCAGTCCTAAAAAAACATAAAAAAAAACTCCAACCAATTGCAACAAACGAAAACAATGAGGTAAGCTATTAAGAATTCCGAGAGTCGACGTAAGTCAATGATGGCTTGGGCAAACACGGCCTTTAATAGAAGTGCAACCTATAACCTCCTGACAAGAAGCAACTTCGGATGCTCCTTCGCTGAACTACAGGGGAATCGTAAGAATGAAGCCATTAAATCAGATTCATGTGACAAACGTCCTGCACACTACCATGACTAACTTGCTATGTTAATATGCAATTGTTCTCAAGAAGATAAGGATTGTTTTAAGCCGGGAAATAAAGGATCGGAAGATCTGTAATGATCGATAATGATTCGAGCAAACTAAGTCAAAATCCGAGTACTCCAATCAGGACTTGAAGTTCTACCTTTCTCTACCATTTCCGATGCCGCGAATCCAGGCAGTGAGGACAAAAACCCCAAATATCATTGTGTTCGTTGGTGAGGGACAATAATATTGTTTCCCCATGACAACGTGAAATATGAAGACACGTGCTGCTTTTGTTAGTTTTTTAAATTTTTATTGAGATACTTAGTATCAAGTAACTTCAAGTAGTAAAGGTTGAGATCACGGACTCTTTGGCCTGGGCACAAATGCAACTTATCAATGTTGACGGCAAATCTTAATGATGCCCAACCTTACAGTAATCAACCTAGACAGGTAAGTATAGGCGTACGAGCCGAGGGGACAAGCAAAAAGCTTATGATTCGGTCAAAAGCACTTGAGATAAATCTTCTTCAACAACCCCCTTCCCCCCCCCCCCCCCCCACCGGTCCTAATGTGCCCGTACGCTTATGCAGGTATGTGTGCATGAATTGATTGTTGTTTTCTTACTTGTGGTATTTCATGGAGTCGCCTGCTGTGCCATGGTATCCACCAATCCAAAGCCGATATTTATCTGCACCATCAGACACCTTAAAAAGCGAATATTCGGCGAATGTAATAACCCCATCAAAATCTTCCAAGTCAACTCTCAGTGTCATGTTACCAGCGGCCGATAAGCGATGAGTTTTGTCATTCCCGAGCCAAAATTCGCCGTTCAGATTTCCAAATCCAAATTTGTACTCCGCCCATCCACGATAGAATTTAACAGAGCCATCCACCCGTCGCTGGAAAACGGTCCAGCCCCCTCCGTCCGTGGTCATGTCACACCACACGGTCATTGGGTTAATACCATCCGGGTTGATGTTGTACACGCCACTGGAATGAATCCCGCTTTTAAGAAGGTGAAAGCAGGTTCTCGGTTCTAGAATGAAAGTGATGATGACAATCTAGTACACACTGAAAGTGAATACCGAGCTTAGCTAAAGTAGCGGAAAATAACATTGTAAATTAACATTATTAGATTCGCTTATCGTAGTGCATGCGTTTATAATTAGGTCGCATCATCGTTGGGATATGTAATTTCCAGCCCTTTCTGACGTGATTTCATGCATGTCAGGTGTTATTTTGGCAAACGTTAAAATTGTTAGTTATAGTTTGTACAACTATGTGCTGTTTGCTTTGGTCATACTCAAAAGTATTAGGATCATAACATGGTGTCAGCTTTCACCACGAGACAGGAATCGACGAGGAACGTTCGCAAGTACAGCGCTCGGCACTGTTAACAGCTGCAGGTGAAGAGGCAGTTGAAATCTTCAATACTATCCGTCTTAGCAACGCTAACGGAACAAAGAGAGAAGTTGCTATTAGCAAGTTCGAAGAATATTGTACACCGAAGAAGGATATTACGTAGGAGCAACGTATTTTCAACACCGGGGGCGGGCACAAGGAGTGACCGAGTCAATTGATGCCTATGTCACGGAAGTACGCATACGTGCAAGCAAGTGAATTTGGAGAGCTGCTTGATTCTTTGATTCGTGATCGTATTGTATAATAGTAGAAGATGCTAATCTCTGCGTTTAAGTTAAATTGAAATGACTGCAATGGTTCACAGCAAATGACCGATCAATCTTTTAAGTAAAAGTAAATCGAAATAAGTAGGTTTTCAGTTCCTTTTTAAATACATTTATTTCCCTCAGTTGGGGAGGTAATGAGTTACACAACACAGGTGACTTATCATTTAAAATGATAAAAAAAAGCACTTCTTTTACAAAAGTACATAGATAGATACTTAATTCAATATCAGTTGCATAGCAACCATATAGCTGAATTATGTATGTACATGTACAGCTACAATAATGAATAATTTTCTAATAGTTATAACAAATGCTTCAATACTTAAAACTCTTGATATATATGTAACTTTGTAATATTAAATAATAAAGTCTAAAAGATAACATCTTTTTTTTTTGTTTGTGCATGTTGGATGGAACTTGAATGCTGCACTGAGAAAGCGACATTTTGTCACCAAGAGTAAACCAAGTCTTGATATTCGGAGGTTGCAGTGGTGACTCTGTTCGATCTAAGAGTGTACTTATATGGATTTACGTTTTACAATTACAAGATCACATATGTTCTTGGGGGCGAGTCCATAAATAGCTTTGAATGCAAGCGTAACTATCTTGAAGTCGATTCTGAACTTGATGGGAAGCCAGTGTTAGCTCACATAAGCATGTGGTGATATGGCAGATCTTGGAGTGTTGCCCACGCGTTTTAAACACCCCGAGGCTTACAAAGCTTTCGTAGGCCAAGCAATTGGGCATTGCAATGATCTAACCAGTTTGTTATAAAGGCATGGATGAGTATTTTCACTGTTTCTTGACTAAGATATTTGCTGATACGCGATAAGTTATACATAGAAGGTAATGTGCACATCTGCAGACGTTATCTACATGTATAACTATGGAGACGTTGCTGTCAAACTTTTCACGGACTAATTTCACATTAAATATCATAATGTAATGGATTTGATGATAAAAATTACGGGCAGAAACATACTTATTAAAGACAACGTTTCGGTGTCCTCATGACACCATCATCAGGTCAAATATAATATTTTACAGATAACTCGAATATTAATGTTCAAGATTAAGTTCAAAGTCCCTAGAGGCTAGGTGAAAAGTTTTGCCTTTATCGAGTCACTGTGGATATTCAGACACGGTTTGTACTCGCGAATAAGGAACATTTCATACACAAGACAATCAAATTTGCATGAGCATTTCTTAAGAATGCGAAACATGTCAGATGTCATTTCAGCTGACTCTGTGCGCAAGCAGTTGATAGATCTTGGTAAGCTGTTAAACATCGACTTATGCCCAGTCTTTATTTCTCGAAAAGTTGGAGAAGATCTCAAACATAAAGAAATCAAGCCCGCGTTAATCAACGAACAATCAGTAGTTTACAAATTTGAATGTGGCTGGTGTGATGCCAGCTATGTTGGTTACACGCGTCGGCATCTCTACCAACGGATCGATGAGCATAAAAGATCTGGTTCAATATTCAATCACAGCCAAAGTCAACATCAATCAAGAACAATAACATCTGACATGTTTCGCATTCTTAAGAAATGCTCATGCAAATTTGATTGTCTTGTGTATGAAATGTTCCTTATTCGCGAGCACAAACCGTGTCTGAATATCCAAAGTGACTCGATAAAGGCAAAACTTTTCACCTAGCCTCTAGGGACTTTGAACTTAATCTTGAACATTAATATTCGAGTTATCTGTAAAATATTATATTTGACCTGATGATGGTGTCATGAGGACACCGAAACGTTGTCTTTAATAAGCATGTTTCTGCCCGTAATTTTTATCATCAAATAATTTCACATTAACCAACAGTCAATTTCCCAATATATGCTTTCTCCAGTTGTTGTTTGGTGCAAAAAGAATGAACACTGTTGTATCTTATCATGGTCATCAGTTTGTCCTCATTCATCAGCATCTTAAGTTCTTTATTCAAGCATCCATGGCAGTGATGGCGATTCTTAAGTAGAATCTTTGTCTGGTTTAATGCCAAATAGAGCTGAATATATATCCTCACCGTAATAGCGGAGCTCCGCGCGCGCCGAGCACCATAGCTAAGAAAATATGGTAACCCATCGATGTAAGAAAATTTGGTTTTATAGCCATGACGTCATGAACGTCCGTACATACGAACGTACGTACGTACGTACGTACGTCCGTCCCTCCGCCCTTCCATGTATGCCAATGTGACCAGTATCACGTAACCATATCACAGGCTCAAGTTTACAGCTCATCGAGGAGGCAATACTCCAGTTTACACTATAGCTAGTGTACAGCAGAATTAAAAAACGTGTTGTCACTGACTAAAAAACTTATGTAAAAAGGACGTTTCGGTCAAAATACTATGACCTTCTTCAGAATAAAATGGCTTACGAATACAAAATGAGTGCTTAAAAAAGCCGTAGAAACGTCACTTGGGACTGCCAAGGGCCTTGTAAATGTCCGGAATGTAAACGTGTTCATTAATGGAATTAGGTTCGCGAATTGAATGCCACGCTTCTAAAAATAATCTTTTTCCCCATTGGGGACAACGGTCAATGACCTTGACGTCGTCAAGGTCAAAATCGTGATTATTCTCTACGCAATGTTGGGTTAATAAAGAATTCTTATCTCCTGTAAAAATCGCTCTTTTGTGTTCTCTTGTTCTAGATGTTAAGACCCTTGATGTTTGACCGATATAAACTTTGTCACAGTTTTTACAATTAATTTTATAGATGACTCCTGTTGATAGCTCTTTACTAAATTTGTCTTTAGGTTTTCTTAAAATGGAGCCGACGGTCATTACGGGTTTGTGGGCAACATTGATATTAAAATGATTTAAAGTTCGTGCGATTTTTTCTGAAATTCCTTGCAGGTATGGCAACGTGACAAAACCTCTGTTGGTTTGAAACCGGTTTGAGGAAACAGTTGTACTTTTACAGCTTTTGATAAATTGGTCGGTGTAACCGTTGATCTTTAGAGCGTCGACCACGTGTTATACTTCAGATAATTTGTCTGCGTCCGTAGAAGGGATGTTCTTTGCTCTATCGAGGAGCGTTCTAGCTACTGAGCGTTTGTGTTGAGAAGGGTAGTGAGATTTGAAATTGGAGGTATTTGTAAGTGTGTGTGGCTTTCCTGTAGACGCTGGTTTTTATAGTTCGGGATCGGGATTCCTGGATGTCTTGGTGTCCAGAAATGCGATGGATCCGTCTTTCTCTTCTTCCTCTGTAAATTTGATATGTTGATTAATTGAGTTAAGGAGGGAGTGGAACTCTGTAAGATGTTCCCCAGCGATGCAGACATGGCTATCGTCAACGTATCTATACCACCACTTACGAGGGTGGGGTGCGGTGATTAAAGCTCTCTCTTCAACGTGTTCCATAACTAAATTTGCCAAAATTGCGCTCACAGATGAACCCATTGGGCAGCCGAAAATTTGTGTGTAGAAAGTTCCATCAACGATGAAGTAATTGTTATCAAGTACAAATTCAAGCAAATTCATGATGTTGACATGTTTCTTCTTTCCGGGATGGTCTGATCAGCTTCAAGTCTGTTCTTAGTCACCTGGAGTGCCAAAATTGTCGGTATAGATGTTAAGAGGGATACGACATCGAAAGACACCATGGTTTCCTGCGGGGCGATGTTACAACTAGAGACTTTCTTTACAAAATCACAACTGTTCGTAACAGTATACTTGTAGTTTTGCATAGGGCTCAGGATAGAAGCTAGATGTAAAAGTACAACTGTTTCCTCAAACCGGTTTCAAACCAACAGAGGTTTTGTCACGTTGCCATACCTTCAAGGAATTTCAGAAAAAATCGCACGAACTTTAAATCATTTTAATATCAATGTTGCCCACAAACCCGTAATGACCGTCGGCTCCATTTTAAGAAAACCTAAAGACAAATTTAGTAAAGAGCTATCAACAGGAGTCATCTATAAAATTAATTGTAAAAACTGTGACAAAGTTTATATCGGTCAAACATCAAGGGTCTTAACATCTAGAACAAGAGAACACAAAAGAGCGATTTTTACAGGAGATAAGAATTCTTTATTAACCCAACATTGCGTAGAGAATAATCACGATTTTGACCTTGACGACGTCAAGGTCATTGACCGTTGTCCCCAATGGGGAAAAAGATTATTTTTAGAAGCGTGGCATTCAATTCGCGAACCTAATTCCATTAATGAACACGTTTACATTCCGGACATTTACAAGGCCCTTGGCAGTCCCAAGTGACGTTTCTACGGCTTTTTTAAGCACTCATTTTGTATTCGTAAGCCATTTTATTCTGAAGAAGGTCATAGTATTTTGACCGAAACGTCCTTTTTACATAAGTTTTTTAGTCAGTGACAACAAGTTTTTTAATTCTTTTTATCATGCCTGACTACAACTACGGTATTTTTATAGTTTAAAGCATGCATCTTTGATATTGGACATCAATGTTATCACCCGTCAAAACAAGGTATCCGCTGATCAATATCACGTGACCATATGGCGCGCTCAAGGTAGACCTTATCGAGGTCAGCTGTTTTTTTTTTTTTGAAGTTGACTGCTGACCCGGGACTGGTTGTTGACTGGATCGCAGGCTCAAGCCAGGTCAGACACTCACACTCACACCTGAACGAGGCTTAATTTTTCGCGCTCTTTCTGTGGCTCGACGCGGCTACACAGCCATGCTACGTCTTCAAATCTCTTGACAGTCGGTGCATTTTGTGTTCAGGTACGGTTTGGAAAATATATTTGTCTTGCATTTTTCGCAGGTTTCAATAAAGGTTTAACATAATATAGCTGTAGTTATTCAAGTCAAGCATTGGAGCGATAGAAACTTAAAGCTGAGTGTTTATTTTTAATTTGTTTAGGGCTGCTTTTTGCTCTGAATTGCAGTTTTTGGTATGTCTTAAGATTTTTAATTTCGAATCTACTAAGGTTGCAAAATGCCTGGACGGCCTATGTCAGAAGAAGAGAAACGAAAGAGGAGAGAAAGCGAACGAGAACGACAAAACGGTACACCAGTAATAGCTAAAAGTTGGTGGAAGAAGTTCCTCCACAAATTCTTTTTTTGGACACTAAACCGTGAGTTATTTCAAGTGGATGCATATTTCTAAAACGTGGTTTAGTCGTTTTTTCCTTTGTTCAGTAATGAAACTCGTATTTTTATTGTTAACTGGAATTAAATAACAATCATCTGTACTCTTTTTGGACAGAAATAATCGATCCTGTTGCTGGTTTGTTTGGCCTTAAAATGCGAGCGAACAAGAAGTTTTTTTACTCCGCTTGCCTAACTGTTTTTTGATGTGCCTCGACAGTGACAAGAATTTTTCACTTATGTTCTAAACATGTAATCGCAACGAGTTCTCGTAAAAGTATAAGGAGAAATATCACCAGCTTGTGTTTTTAGAAGTTTGTTTAGAGCACGTACAGGTAAATTGTTGGAGATCTTGTTTAAAGTTTGTCCTTTCTAGCCGATTCTGGTTCTAAGCCAAGCTGGCGTGTTTCATTGAAATACATCAAAATGTAAATGATCTCGTTTTCAGAGATAAAGTACATCAATAAAACTCCTTGTTTGACCTTGAACCCACAAAGACGAGCTGTCACATCACGAGCTATAGTACGTCTGTGATTTCTAATTTTAGCGTGATTCCTATTCGCTGGCGTTTGACAGTCGACTCTGAAATGGCTTCATTCCTTTTTCGTTCGCTTGCTGAGGATTTGCTTGTTTTTCTTTAAAGCTCTTGCGATTCAAGAAAAATTAATCGCCTAACTGGTGAATTCGACGGTAGATTTCGCTGGAAAAACCGATATCACGCTCATCGCTTCGTGATTCATGCGATCAGTCGGTTTTTCAGGTGAAATTAACCATGGAATTCACTAGTTAGGCAGCGAAGAAAATGTTACATAATTAAGCAATATCCGGGAAAACCAAAAGGCGGACAGTTCCAAAGCCTTTTATTTTCACTAATCCTACAGCCAGTAAAAATAAAGAAGCTGGGAGCTCCGCTTTTAGGCTTGGCTAAATCTATATATTAATACACTTATGGTAAGTGATGACAAAAAACCTCAAAGAGGCGACTGGTTTAACTAGAACAAAAAAGGTCCCAGGCAAGAGCCTTGTGATACACTATGCCTTAGGTGAAACTTCTTTGAACGTATATTCTATATGATAACATAATAAAAAGGATCAGCCAGGTATTAACGGAACCAAGCCAATGCATTTACAGTGGAACCAAGAGTGCTCTGAAGGCGTCGAAGAAGTACGTCGTGATCAATCGTGTCAAATGACATAACGAAATCCGTCTGAGCCTATTGCTCTCTCAGCTACAGTTACTAGGCCTAGGCACTGATTTCAAACTGTAGTGCTTATCAACAGTTATTACGGCTCAAGCAACTTCGCTGAATTGTGACTATATTACAACGGAGTAGCTGCGTAGACGCATAGCCACCTTCCAGAGAATTTGAGTGAATTATGAATTAATGAGAACCCGAGTAGCCGAGTAGGCACGTTGCCGGCTGCACCGTGTAGCTAGAGATGCGGGGTATTCTGCAATTGCTCCCTGTGTCGTATACTTGCCACAAAATACCAGTATACCAATATCAAAACAGCTTCATTAGTATTCCTGTTCATGATAAGACCATCATTTATTCGGGATAACACCTCGGGATCGCTTATTTGTCGCAGCCCAACGCCTACTTCGGTCAAAAGCGCCCAAGTGGAAATGTATGCTCGGAATGTCTGCCATAGCGCTTTAGTCAGCATTACACAACACCCAAGTTCTCCCGTGTCTCATACGAACTAGATTATGATAAACAACGCGGTTACGCGTGCCCAAGTGGAAATGCAAGCCCGGAATCTCGGTCATAACATCTCAGTCAGAATTACACATCGCCCCAGTTCTCCTGTGTCTCATGGGAACTAGATCACATTAAACCATCAAAAACAACAAAATATGCGCTCAAATTTGAGAACCATCGTTCTGGCGCTCTACTCACAGCATAAGAAAGCTGAATTACCGAGTGAGATCTTTGGCTCCTAAAATTGAAGAACTCGAACTCCTTTCTTTAGTAGAGACATTAGATAGCGTCCGAAATAAACATCCAGACTGCGGTATTGCGTTTTTTGGGACTTTAACAACTTAGATATTTCTGGTTTACTTAACAGCCATTGCTTGTCTCAAGTTTTCTGAACCCACTAGGGGGTCGCTATTTTAGATTTAGTCATTACTAATATGAAGTCAGCTTATGCTAAGCCAGAAATTGTATCGCTCCTGTCGTTACTTCCGATCATAAAGTAGTTAAGTGGTACCCTAATAATAGTACTGTGCGTCCTAGCACTACTACGTTTCTAGGTCTGGGTGTGACGCGTTTGGCCGTTGGCTTATTTCACAGGACTGGCCTATAGTCCACCCCAATTGTTCTACGGAATGACCTGGCGTAGGTTTTCACTTCAAAGATTTTTCATGGTATTGAGTAATTCTTCCCTTTACCTTTAAAGGTCTGTTGAATTTCATCCATCAGACAGCCCTTGGACGTCGTCATCTCTTATGTCCTTAATCGTGAAACGTCAGTGGGCCTTTTACAACGGCAACACCCATTTATGGCGTCACTACCGGGATAAGGTCAGGTCAGAAATCGAGACAAGGAAACAGAAGTTTTATTCAGAGAAAGTCCAGCACCTGAAAAAGACAGATGCTACATCCTGGTGGACGTTTGTCAACAAAATGTCGGGTAGATCGAGTAACACCACACACATCCATATCGAAAGGAATGGCGCAATTCTAACAAACACGGAACTTGTTGAAGCTTTAAATAACTTTTTCATCTCAATGAATGCTGACATCCCGGCTCTTGACTTGACTGGCATTTCTACCGGCAGCTGAGCAAGTTCTCGTGCTACATATCATCAAGTATGCAAAACTTTACTCGCCCTTGAACCCTTTGAAGTGCCTATAACCCTTTTTCTTTTTTTTTTTTGCTGAAAAAAATCTTCCGATTTTTCTGAACAAGATGCCGCAAAAATTTTTCATCTAGGATGAAACCTCGAATTTAAGAGCCATTTAAAGTAGGAATTTTCAAAATCACGGACGCGCTCAAGGAAGCTGGAAACGAGTGACGTCATTTACGTATATTCACAGCCGCTTCCTTCAGTAAACTACTTGTTGTGGTCACGTATGTTGCTTTAAAATAGTTTTTTGTTGGCTTTTGTAATTTTAAGTATGCGCGAATGGCTTCTAATACGATTCCTTAAACTCCAGTTCTGACTCAGTAGAGTCAGAGGGGAGGTTCACCGAAGATTACATTGAATTTGAACCTTAAGCCTATGGAAGGATTTGAAGGATATGCAGGAAACAGATTCTCTCCGCAGCGGTTTCCTTGCGGTTGCTGAGGCTGAACAGTGGTTGAGTTGCTTTGATCGATATCGTTCCCATTCAATCCAGTACAAGTGGCATAGCTTTCTGAAAATGCCTCTTTTAGTGTCTGAAAAAATAACATTGTAACGCACTAGTCACAAATAAATACACTGAAAAGGTAGAAGCTGAAAGCAAACAGAAAAAAACAGAGAAGTTTGATTCTTTCCGGCGGAAAACTACGAGAAGATAAGTTTCGAATTCTCTCACCTTTCTTTTGTTTCGATCACTGTTCGTGTCTACTGGTTTTACAACATTG
>NC_090881.1:6109417-6119417 GCF_036669935.1 Montipora foliosa
AGGCACTCTGTTTTCATAAAAGCAAAGCAAAAAGAACTGAGATTGTATTTGGTTCCTGAACGGATCTCTTAAATATATTGGACAATCGATTAACGAACTTCTTCACAATTCGTCTGCGAGGTTAGCTCAGTGACATAGCAAACTTGCCACCTACACGAAATCACCTTGCGAGCGTCAGCTTCTTTTTCAAGCACTAAAATTTTTCACCTGTAAACCTCTGTACAGCCATTTCTCATCTTCTGTATAATTGACATGACTTGTAAAACGATCAGAGTTGCTCAACTCACAGATGAAGTTACTTTTTTCGTCTGTGGTGCCGAAGTTATAAGACAAACAACGAATATCTTCGACACACTCTACTTGACAAAAATCTTCAGAATCTACTGAAATTACTCGAAATACGCTGCCATTAAGCTTTTTTCCAATTAGAGCTTTAGCGAAGTTAACACCTTCAAAGTCTGGATCAACGATGCGAGTAATGCCGTAGGCAACACTGCCGTAGAACAACAACAAGCAAAGACGCATCTTAAATGGTACTAGCGGAGAAACGACAAAAGTGCACAGAGGTCAGCTAAATCCTGTGTTTTCTACTTTGCTAGCATTGTTAATATTTAATATCCAGCGTAAATGGTGGAGGAAGTCACTTGTGAAATGGCACGAGATGTCTGCTGTTTGTGATAACAGTTTTCTTAAACGTAGGCTATAGAATTCTAAGTACCAGTACAACAGTTTTCGTTTTTCCGCAAGACCGTGAGTTAGCTGTTTACTGCTTTTCAATAGCTAAGTTAAAAGCATCAACAAATAAAGAATGGATATAATAGCTGTTTGGTTAACGGCCAAGTGTTAATAAAATACATAATTCACTGGGTGCTTAAACATGACAGGGCAGTAATCACGCCGGTCGCGCTTAAAAAAAAGATGCACTGAAATTCCCACCAAGAAAGGCTTTCGTAAAAAAAAAAAATAGTAATAATAATAATAAAATAAAATAATTATATATATATATATATATATACGATTGCCCAATACCTCAGTACCTCAGAGAATGGTTTTGTTTCTAATTCCGCAGTAGTATGTAAGAGGTTCAAGTACCAGTCCTGCAACATTAAGTGCTTATTATTGTTAATTGTGCAGATTTTCATTTTTTTTATTACTCTGCTTGTATAAAGTATTTTCAAAAAAATCTGGTGCTTTCGGGTCTTGGATCGTGGCTGGAACGCACCGAATGAAAAGAAGTTCAAATAAAATGTTGCCTTTTCACGAATGACAGCTGGAAACTTAATGGGTTTGTGGTTAATTATCTTTGTAACACTTTTTCGGCCTCAGCGCTCTAAAATCACCCACACATGCAGGTATCGCATTTTGTTGCAAGAAAGAGCAAGCTTATCGCCGAGCTAACTAACATAAGAAGAGTAATTAACCACCGCTAGATAAAAATCTTTTTGCGCAAAGGAAGTGTCGGAAGAAACCCGGGAAGAAACTAATTTCCACATAAGAGAACACAAACTCATACAAAATAAAATAAAATAGAAATACAAAACAAGGCTCTACACTTAGCATTCTAAATTAATCCAAAAGTTCTAGATAGCAGCAACAATATAGATAGTCGTATAAACGTAACAACTTTCTTTAATTTTCCAGACATGTTTCGACGGTACATCCGTCATCTTCAGTGTTACATAATTTGAAATCGCCGTTGAATTTAAAGCGCGCGCGGTCTTACAAAGTTCGTTACATTGCGTTGTCAATATTGCGTACTAAAACAAAATAAAACAAAACAAAAATTTAAATGAGTGACGCTTAGTTCTTTACAGGGAGAGAGTCAGGTTAATGTGTTTCACCTGCTGGTTGAGATCGGGCTTCTCCCATTTTATAAACATGGATTCCTTAAGCTTCACTTGGTACTTAGTGGCTGCAGAGTCCAGGATCTCGAAGCAATCCGGTGTGCAGGATGCTCTATAAAACTCTGAACTCCGCAGATGTTTAAAAACGTTCGAAGAGCTGTCTGAAAGTAAGTGCTCGCGCACTCGTGTGGAGAAGTGTCGGCGAGCACTTACTACCAAGTACCAAGTGAAGCTTAAGGAATCCATGTTTATAAAATGGAGAAGCCCGATCTCAACCAGTGAAGTTCTCAACGATATCTTAGAGGTTTTAATTAAATGGAAAAGCGTTTCGTCGAAACTTAAAGAATATAGTTGGATATACGACTTGAGTTTGTATAGTTCCACTAATAATAATATATCATAAAAACGAGTAAACATTAATGATCGCATGATGTAGCAAAGAATAACGCCAGTCTTCCAAAGGCAACGCCTTGAAAGGCTAGGACAAAGAAAAAGGCAAAAAACATACGTACTTCGGTTTCCGCTTGTATCAGTCCAGACAGCAAAAGGGTAGTACAGTAGTGCAGTGGCGTGGGAAATGGAATGTAGTTATCGGTGTAGTACGGCCCTTCGGGAGTAATCTATTGTTCGCAGAGCATAAAGACTAGAGAGACCATTTGATTCAAGTGTGTGGTGTGTGTAACAGTGTGCAGTGTAATAAACGTTTATATTTGAGATCGTTGACGGCTTCATATCGGGGTTCTACAGGTAGTAGTAGCAGGTTCCATAACCTTACTGGTAGCACGAGTAGCAAAAATTTAACTTAGCATGAGAAATTCGTCTTGTATTTATTTTAGGATTGGACTTGATCCGAGTTTAGGGAGACTGTAGAAGAAGTTAAATTAGTACCATCGCCCAAGAAAGATTCACGGTTGAAAACATGGACTATACACAAATGTTCATTGATTACCTTGATGCAAAAGTTCCCTATATAAACTTAAGTTTTCTGACGAGTGCGGCTTGAAATTGCCTTACCACGGCAAGCGGCTTTATGGACACGCACCAGTTGGAGAAAGATGCATAGAGTTGCTTCGTTATCATGACTCACCCAATATAACAGTTAACTTGTTAGTTGGACTGAATGGAATACATGAATACTGTGCCTGGTGCATCGGATACTATTCATTTTCTTCGTTTTTTCGGTGAAGGGGGGGATCGGCAAACGTGGAAACTCAGGAGACCAGCGCTTGAAGTTGGCGACACAATCGTGGTGGATAACTGCTCTACTCACCATTATGCTGGTGGGGAAGCATTACTGGAACGACTTCATGAGCGTAACCCTGATTTTAATCCTGTGGAGGTAGTTTTTAATAAAATAAGGACTCTCATGCGACATGACCTTTGCGAAGTCACCAACAAGGACCCAACAAGCACATTGAACTTGCTGCAGTGGAAGCAGCAGTAGACTACATAACTCCAAATGATATGGTTATTTTTTTCAGTCATACATCGTACATTAACATTTAATTTTTTCAGGCGTTCAAGAGTGTGAAATATAATCAACCCCGTTTTACTCTGGTAAACATGAAGTAATGTTTATTTTAGAAAATGTACAAGTACTCATGGAATTAAAAGGACGCCATGAATCTCATTATTTTGAAGATGACATAAATTATAAGAGCAAGAATATAAATAGAGCCTCAGAAACAAAAATTTCTCGCGTTTCGCTCAAGTTGTGAAGTAAACAAACGAACTTTGACAAAACAGCGAACAGCTGTCACGAAAGATAGAGGAAACGCAACAAGACACTCAATTTTCTTTCATGTGCAATCTTTCATTGATATGAACGAATTTCTAAAAAATATATTTGACATACTTCGTGAAACGAGCGAACGAAAGTTGCTGACGGAGCCAATGTTTGCGTTAACACTTCAAATATTAACCATACTACGATATACAATCAAAAGTGGCTTAAACTAGTAAATATGAATGTGAACAAATAACAAAATGAACACATTGCAACACGCAAGAAAATGTTCGCGGCACATATCCCTTAATTTCTGGAGGGTGTAAACTGCAGGTTGCAGGTTGCAGGTTGCAGGTTGCAGGTTGCAGGTTAGAGTTGCAGGTCACTGTTTCACCAAAGCTGAAACAACCCAAAACTAATGCTAACATTAGGCCTAAAAAAGAAAGTTAGACTAAGGATAGTATTTTTGTGAAGGTTTGGGTTGTTTCAGTTATAGTAAGACAAGTGACCTGCAACCTGCACTTTACACCCTCCGCTTAATTTCTCCCCATGGAAAGCCACGATATCTGCGATAATCTATTTCTTGTTTCTGGTTTTAAGTTGAACAAGGGCATTAGCCGCCTCTTTTTCCTGATCTCTGTGCAGTTCATTCTCAAACAACGGCAAATTCGAGCCGTGTCCAGGTACATACATGCCTGCTGGTAATTCAATGTCATATGCACGAGAGAAAGGCACGAAATCATTTTCCATAGAATCTTCATTGTTAAGTTCGTCCTGTAGTTGCACTGCCAGTCTAACATATAGATTTAGCCAAGCCTAAAAGCGGAGCTCCCTGGTTATTTATTCTTACTGTCTGTAGGGTTAGTAAAAATAAAAACTTTCAAATTGTCCGCGTTTTGATGTTTTCGGTTGCTGCTTTAATAATTGAATCATTTTCTTTGTTTTTTTCTATAGAGAAATTCATTGCCTAACTGGTGAATTCCACGGTAAATTTTACGCTAAAAACTGATATCACATGAATCACAAAGCGAAGAGTGCGATATCGGTTTTTCGAGTGAAATTTACTTTGAAATTCACCAGTTTGGCAATGAATTTCTCTTGAACCGCATGAGTTTTAAAAGAAAACAAGCACACCCTTAGGCCCTGTTTATAGGTTGAATTAAAGACGAATTTAATCCACACGAATTTAATTCCAGCAAATTTCTTCGACAGTAAAGTGACGTATAAAACGAACTGAATTGCTACTGTTAAATTATATTCGTCCACACGTCTTATCCGTGTGCCCCAGACGCATAAAACGTTTGAAATACGTGTCACTTTTATGCGTCGCTTTTCAGTCGCATCAAAGTAAATGTATACATTATATTTCGACGACATAAATTACTCCACCAGCTAATTTTCAGCCCAGGCTCACAGTTTTCACGTGCATAGCATGCGTACGGGGAGAAGAGTTCCCGCGAAAATATAAAACATGACGACAGCTGGAGCCCTTTTCCGAAAAACGCTGAGTCAGAATTGTTGGTCATGCGATGCTAAAACGGTACAGTTGTATTTCATGTGACAGACCCGTATGTGTTCGTTTGGAAAGTTCTAGCCAGACCATGAATGTTCTAGCCAGACCATTCCACCCTCCATGCAATTCCTTACTTTTTTTGCAGGATCATTTGCGGTACAGTTTGGGTATCGGCGGTGTTCTGGGATCATTTGCGGTCCTGGAATCATTTGCGGACTCGTACAGATGAACATCCGTGACTGTCGTCTCGTTTCAGCCCGGGCGGGAGAAGTAGTCCCTCGAGAATACTTTTGCCTTGCATATTGGGAAGGTATGAAATGCAAATAATTTCTTCCGTCGTTAAGATTTAATCTCAAAACAAATGAGAAGAAAACAGAAAAATTTAAAAGTAATTTCCAAAAAGGTGTTTTGGGTAATAATAATAATAATAATAATAATAATAACTTTGAACAAAGTTGAAAAGAGAAAAAAGAAAAATCAGTACAAGTTTCCGTTGTTTGGTCCATGTCACGTTATATTGCCAAAAATAAACAACAAACTTTTAACGTACACAAGGAATGATTTTTTAATTATTGGGGAAAAAAATGGAAAATTGAATTGGCCGAACTGTGCACGGACCAGTTTCACTCAATTCTTTTATTGGCTCTGGTTTTCTGACATTTGCATGTTTAAGAATTTGTTGAACAAAAAATGCAACATCCATTTTTGTTGCATTTTCTACTTCGTTTAGGTTTATTTTAATAATAAGCTTCTCATCAAAACAGTGGTTTTGAAAAGAGCAAATACTCCTTAAACAACATTGGAGGTCTTAACAAGTTCCCGTTTTTTTCATTAACATCTTTGCATGCATGTTTACAAAGAGTTAATGCAATGCCAGTTTGTGACGTCAAATCAAGAACAGACCCACTCCCCTTCTGACTCGGTCGTGAACAAAAGATGCTTGCTTTTTCGCAAATTTTGAACCCTATAAAATGGCAGGATTTGTTAGAAAAAGGAAAAAATGGCCGCAACGCGTTTCTAAAAGGTGCAAAGATTCATTTTAGCGAAAAAATATTTTGAGGTTAGGTGAATTTTAAAATGATTGTATATTACTTCACCCTAAATTTAAAACTCAACTTTCAAAAATACCATTTTTATTTTTTTGCCTTTCCAAAATTTTGCATGGGCATTGTTTTCAATTTCTCGTGGGACTCTCGCAAGAAACTGTAATTTATATTTAAAACATTGCTTATGCAAAGTTATGGAAGGAGTATTATGGTACTTTTGAAAATTTCCTGTACTCAAATGGCTTAATTCAGTGGTCCAACAAGTGTAACAGCATATTGACTATCATGATGTGTTGCATGCTTTTTAGTGGGAGTCCCACCCCCTCCTTGCAATGAAACCAAGAAAAGACGAACTTCAAACAAGATCCGCTCCAACACTAAATTACTTTAAATTGCTTTAAACAAACTCCTGAAAAACACATGCTGGTTCAATTTCCCCCTAATTTCACGAGAACTCATTGCAAATGCGTGTTTATAACTCAAGGGCAAAATTTTCTTGTCACTGTCGAGGCACATCGAAAACGGTGTCTGACATTTGCAGACTGCAGACTGCACACTGCAGACTAACCCTAAATCACAATTATTGAAAGCTTACCATTCAGTAAAACGGGCTCTTAGACTTATTTATAAATGATGTTTATTAGCGCTATTTGAAATGGGTGCTTAGACTTAAATAATGTTTAATTGACAGTGCTATTTGTAGGCAATCTACAGTCTGCAATCTGCAAATATCAGACACCTCATCGAAAACCAGTTGGGCAAACGGATTAAAAAAATCACTTGTTCGCTCGCATTTTAGAGGAAAACAGACAAACAAATCAACTAGCCACTTTTCCTTTAATGTCCAAAAGAGTACAGATAATTGTTATTTAATTCCAGTTGACAATAAAAATTCGAGTTTCATTCCTGAAAGAAGGAAACACCGATTAACCCACTTTTTAAAAATACTTTAAATAAAGCATCCGTAAAAATAAAAAACGGTTTAGTGCCCAAGTAGAGAATTTGTGGAGTATCTTCTTCCACCAAGTTTGAGCTATTACTGCATGATGGTATTCTGTTTCTTCGTTGTCGTTCGCTTTCATTCTCCTTTCGTTTCTGTTCTAGTCATAGGTCCTCCAGGCATCATGCAACCTCATCAGAGCTTCTAAAGATATGCCAAAAATTTCAATACAGGGAAAATAGCAGCTAGCTCTAGACAGATTAAAAATAAACCTCCGATGCTTGACTTGAATAACTGCGTATCCACCAGTGTGGACAACAGCTATCATGACATATCAAACTGGACTGAAACCAGCGAAAATGCAGAAAGAAAACATTTTCCAAACCGTTTTCCACATGAACACGAAAAGCGTTGACTGTGTAACAACTATATAGTTGATTTGGTATGGCCGAGTAGCCGCGTGAACCCACCGAAAGCGCTCGGAAAAAAAAAAGAGTCGTTTATGTTTTGGTGAAGGACGTTACGTTTTTTCAAACGTTGGCCGTGTAGCACTTATAATTGAACAGACTTAACTGATTAGGGTGTAATGTGAAGTGCTAAGTATCTACCGCATATGAACCACGTGAGCGTTAACCCTATTGATGGAAATGGGCCCACACAAGGACATAGCAAAACTCTCATTTCCCACCCTGGTCAGAGTTTTTCTCTGTCCTTGTGTGGGCCCATTTCCATCAGTAGTGCTAACGTTCGCATGGTTCATATGGGGTAGATACTTAGCACTTCACATTACACTCTAATCAGTTAAGTATGTTTAGGTTGAATTAACCTGGGTTGAGCCTGCAATCCAATCAAAAACCAGTTCCTGGGGAGCGGTCAACTTAAAAAGAAAAAAGACAGCTGACCTCCGTGGGCTCTAAGCTTGTTGAGAAGAGCCCAGTTTTTTACTCCGTGGACATTGTATCTCTTTGGATCCGAAACCTTCTTTAATTTTCTTGGCAAAAGAATCCTCAACTGACCTATAAGCTTTTAGTTTCTGTTTTGTCCTCCGTTTGCAGGTTATCAAGTTCAGCTTCACATTTGGTAACCTGTTGTGACAAATTGCGGGATGCTTGTCAATAATTCCACACCACGTGACGGAGGTACAATCTTCCCCTTGGCAATTTCTCCTCGTGTGTCGCACTTTTAAATGGCATTTTCCACAGATGCTAAGAGAACAAGAATTAAGAATAGAAACCCTCAAGAATTAAGAACAAGAATTAAGAATAGAATTAAGAATAGAAACCCTCGATAAAGACACAATAAAGACACACGGAATAAGAATAAGATGGACATCCCAGGATACAGAACGGCCGCAGGCCAAAGAACCTTCTATTATCGAGCGGTTTCTCTGTGGAATAAGCTACCTGGAAGTCTCACTGAGATGACAAACATTGCATTATTCAAAAAGGAACTAATGCGTCATTTACAAAGAGAATGTTAGAAGCTTTCAATGATTTTAACATATATCAAATTTCTTGTCAAATTTGTTATATAAATATGATTCTAATCATTTCTTACTGTTTTATAGTTTTAAATATTTTATTGAATATTGTAATTACTTTGAGAATTTCAAATATTTAGTCATTTCTCATTGTTCTATAGTTTTAGATATTTTATTGAATATTGTAATTACTTTGAAAAGCCAGAATTTGGAAAGTAATAAAGTTATTATTATTATTATTATTATTATTATTAACTCTCTTTCAAAGTTGTCCCTCACAACTTTCGCATGCTCTAATGCTTTTGTCGCACCCTCCACACTTTCAAGTTTTTTTCTCTAGATTCTGATCAACAGGATTGGAGCTCTTGCATAGCTGCTCAGTTTTTCGAAGAGGAGCACTGTTAGCAAAGAATCTTCTGCCATGTGCTGCGGGAGGTGACGGTTGGACTGAAATCGCACTTGATGAATTCGTTCGAGAATTCAAATGTCCGCTCTGGATTGGAGAGCCAAGAACACCTGCCTTCAACTTAATTCGTTTTACTTCCCTTTCGGGAACAGTCCTAGCTGACTGCCAAGACTCAATGAATCCACGATCGTCACCGTGGTTTAGATTTATCCAATTGTTTTCATGGTCTAGATAGCGTAGGCGCATGGAATGTTCGTTCAGGTAAATCAGACTTGAACATCTCCTGATAATGATTCATAAGAATCACCAATTTAAAAAAAAAGTGGTATTGTCGGGTAGTTTATCGGTCTCAAATATAATTAGCTACAAGCTCATAGGTTGTCAAGCTGTCATTTCTGTATCATTTTCTTATTTTACTCCGTTCAAGGCACACTTTAAAGGTCCGAAAGCGCCAAGATTATTTTTTTGCAAATACTTTATACAAGCAAGGGGATAATTAAACGACGGTGATCTAGGCAGAAACATAGCAACAGTAGGGGTAGTCTAACCAGCAGTTAGCAGGTATACAGGGAGACACTTATCTATAATTACCAGTCATTTTGCAGGTGCTTAAGATACCTGTCACATAATGAAATGCTATTGCGGTATTAGAAACAAATATCAATCCCCAAGGTATCGGGTAATGCTTTTTTTTCTTCTTAAACATAGCACCTTTTAAGAAGGTAATTTCGATCATTTTTTCGAATTGGTTACACCTCAAACGGAACCGGCCTGATTCTAACTGACTCTCAGTGTAAAGATCTTACAGTAAAGGAAACAAGAATTAGGAAACAGAAGACATCTCATACCGTTTGTCAAGTGCCAGTACCTCGGCAAATTCTAGACATATTAAATATTAACGATTTTAACAGGATGAATAACACAGAAGTCATCTGCCCTCTGCACACGTACTTGTCTTTTCTCTGCTAGTAACACTGTCTAAAGATGCGTCTTTGCTTGTTGTTGCTTTACGGCAGTGTTGTCTGCGCCATTACTCGCATCGTTG
>NC_090881.1:6136917-6144417 GCF_036669935.1 Montipora foliosa
TCCCCTTTTTTGTGTTTCGTCTTTAGGGGTTGTGCCAAAAAAGACACCTGGTGAATTTCGTTTAATCTATCACCTTTCTTTTCCCAAGGGCAACTCAATTAAGGTTGGCATACCCCCAGAACACACTCGGCTTACTTATGCAACTTTCGACGATGCGGTTTCCCACATTAAATCAGTAGGCCGTGGTTGTTTTTTAGCCAAAACTGATATAAAAAATGTCTTTCGCATCATTCCAATTTCACCAGCTGATTACAATCTTTTGGGTTTTAAGTGGAAGGATTTGTTGTACTATGATAAGTGCATGTCTATGGGTTTCTCTAGCCCTTGCCTTACATTCCAAACATTTAGTTCTGCATTGAAATGGATTGCACAAAGTAAATTTAAGATAGACCACATTCTGCATTTGTTAGATGATTTCTTATTCATCGAGTCATCCGAATTTAATTGCCAAAAGACACTCGACTTGTTTTTACGTCTTTGCTCTCAGCTTGGGGTGCCCATGGTACCAGAGAAAACTTGTGGTCCCTCAACAATTTTATCATTTGCCGGCATTGAACTTGATACTGTAGGCAAGGTTACCAATGGACAAAATCATAGAATGCGTTTCCTTGATTAAAGGGGCTAGGTCACGCTATTTTAGGTACTTTTGTTTAATTTTGTTAATTATGAGCTCTAAACGTCAAATTGGCAGAGCAAGAGTCTTTCATTTGCAAAATGACGGCCACATAACAACTGAGAATGATTTTCCAGCTTTGTAAATGACATTTTGATATAGATTGATATAAATTTGAAAAAAGGTGGGCCGACGTTTTTCAAATTTACCCAAATTCGATCCATTTCAATCCCCTCCAGTTTTGTCCATCCATGTCCCATCTTGGCTTCCCTGTGTTTTGTTAGAGTTCTTCTAAAGTTTTGAACAGTTATTTTGATACTTTAGTTAATTCTATGACCATCCGATCAATGCTGAAATTGCCTAAAATTGCGTGACCTAGCCCCTTTAAGGACTTTCTACTTCGGAAAAAGGGTGATGCTTAAGGAGATTCAGTTGCTTACTGGACTCTTGAATTTTGCATGTTCTATAGTAAACCCTGCTAGGGCTAACTATTACATTCGGCTTAACCAAACAGTTAAAAGTGATCTCAAACTTTGGCTTTAATTTCTGTCTGGTTTTAATGGAAAGTCCTTTTTCATTGATGATCAGTGATTTTGCTCAACCAAATTGAACCTTTTTGCTAATGCATCGGGACGTGTGCTCACGGTTGTGATGCCGTCTTTGGCACACTCTGGTGCTATGGGGAGTCGCCTAAGGAGTTTACGCCTTTGGGGACATAAGATGGCTAATCAAAATGTATTATTTTTCACTGATAACGAAGCTCTTGCATGTGTTATCAACGAGCAGTCCTGTAAGGGTAGCGCTTTGATGGTGTTTGTAAGGAAAATTTTTCTTGTTTGTCATAAAAACAACATTGTTTTTAAGGTCAAGCATATATCTGGCATCTGTAACAATCTAGCAGATCCTTTGTCTCGATTACAGGTACAGACCTTCGGTCAGCGGGCGCCAAAGCACACGGACCGTTTGCCCACATCATTCCCTCTCTATCTGCGGCCTCAGAGTTGGGACCTATGACATCTAGTCTTCAACCATCCTCAGTTCCAACCTACAAAAGGGCTTGAAGGTTATTTCATCAGTTTTTACATCACATCCTCGTCAGTATTCCTATACCACCTCCTATGTTGGACCTTTTCATTGCTTACATGTATGATCGCAATAATGCTCCTTCTACGGTTACTACAAATGTTTCATCCTTATGCTACTCTCATAGGTTGGCCAACTTTGAGGACCCATCTAGGTCATTTCTTATTGCTCAAATGCTCAAGGGATGCCATAAGTAAAGTTCACGGCTGGATACCAAATTACCCGTAACCATCCCAATCCTTCACAAGTTAATTGAGGCTGCCAACGATTTTAGTTGTTCTCCTTATTATAAGTGCCTATTTCAGGCTATGTGCTTAATTGCCTTTCATGCATTCAACGTTGACAGTAGGAGAAATGACGGTGTCCAATCTTGACTCTTCCCATATTTTACAACTTCAGCAAATGGTACAGCTTGTTGACTCTTTAGGTAGAGTTCAAGCTCTAAAGTTTATCTTTCACAATTTTAAACCCAGTTATAATCAGCGGCCCTTTTCAATCGTTATTCATCGTAAGGACTCTTTTTGTCCGGTGGAGTATTTTCTAGCATAGTTGGCTATGAAAGGCGACCGACAAGCTCTTTTTAGTTTGGCTGATGGTAACCCTATTTCTCATTCAGTATTCTGCAACCAGTTATCACTTGCAATACGACTGTGTGGGCTTGATCCTTCCCGCTACAAGGGCCATAGTTTTCGTATAGGTGCCGCCTCTCGTGCTGCAGATAGAGGGTGGTGAGACACTCAAATAAGCAGCCTTGGGTGCTGGAAATCCAATGCCTCTACTAAATACATACGGATACCGTCTTTGTCTTCTTAAGACAGTCATCATAAATTCCTTTAGATGTGAAGGGGGAAAGGGGCCGTGTACCAGGGGCGCCAGTCTCCTTCTTGCTTCTTGTTTTTGTACTGCATGATGGACTAACCATATCGTCTAGTATTCTTACCTAATTATTAATTCCAATGGCCTGTTCTGTGTAACTTTTAACTGTTCCTTTTAGTATTCTACAATAATTATGGCTTTCATCTGTGTGAGAGGAAGGAAGGGGCTGTGTTGAAGCAGGGGCGCCAGTCTCCCTCTTTTCTCCTATATGCCAAAACTTAAGTTGTCTGTGCTAAAATTAACAAAGAAACGGAGCCTTCAAAGGTTTTGGGTTTAATAAATTATTTCTTGGATGAATAAACTTGTTTATGAATTCGATCTTTTAGGGCATGATCATTATGAAAGCTGGGGCCCTTATGCAGGGACTAAGGATTTCATTTTTTGCTTTCTTGTTTTTACCTGTATTGTTCCATTTTAAGGCCTTATTGCATGATGGTGCTGCGCTTGCTTTGGGTTGGGCTGCAAAATGATCCGAGTCTGATTCATTTTGCTGTGGCGATTATTTGCCCTGACCTTTACTGGGCATGACACATTTGATTGTAAATTTTTAATATGAGCTGATCAGCACCTGAACACATTTTATTGTAAACAATCTTGAATAGTTACATACATTTTATCGCAATTTTACAGCCATGTCACTCCAAATTCTCGGAAGTGTTTGTTTTCTATTGTGTCAGCCCAGCAAACCATGTATGCGCACCATCTGTGTTTGACATAATTCTTCTATGTAAAGGGGGAAGCATAAATAGGACCTTTCTTATACTTATATATTTTTCAAATATTAATTTATTGCTTCGTTCTTATTTTTAATAATTTGATTTATCAGTTTGTTGTGATATTTGACGATATTTTATTGTAATATATTTATTAAAAATAGAAGAGTAACCAAGGTTTTGGAGATGTATTCAAATAAAAAAGCGTTCTCTGGTTAAAGATTTTATATATAAAGACGTAAACTTTCGGCTTCCAGACTAAAGCCTTTAAAAACTAAGATGTAAATGCGCAAGATGGAAATATATACAAAATGGAAGTGTGAAAAAAAATTAAAAACGATAAAAGGGAAAAAATGCGCTAACTTAAAAGAATAGAGTATTGTTTTGGCAAAGGCTTGGAGTTATTGTCGGCTTCATTAGTATTAGCGGTGTGCCAAGATTCCAACGTTTTTCGGATTCGGAAGTTCCCTTGTCAATTACTCTGGCATTGTTGAAATCGTGTTAAAGATGAAACAACAACAATGATATTAAATGTGAGGAGAAATGTAGACTCGGAAAAATCCGAGTCCCAGATGGCATTTGAACCCACGACCCTCCGTGATCTAGTCGGATGCTCTAACCACTGAGCTACTGGAGACTCTATGGTGAGCAAGGGTCAATTTGTGGGTCTCGACTGGAACCGCATCGCGCGGCTACACAGCCAAGTATTGACTAACACATTTGAAACTCACTAACAGCATCGCGCTGTCACATTAAAGCATATCAAGATGCAGCCAACCAACCTCCAAAGTGAGTGTGTTAAAGATGAAACAACAACAATCCTAAGGGATTCGCTCTAAACGAAGGGCTAACGCTCGAAACGTCAGCTTTTAGAATCTCTGTACGGTGGCCAATTTACATTATCAACTCCGTTGATAAAACCAAATTTTTGTATACTACTTCCCACCGACTCAGCACTACAGTTTCTTTAGAAACTACCCCCTTCATCCAGTTTCATGTAACTCTTTCTTTTTCTGAATAAACGGGTGATAGTGCTTAGGTGCTGTTTCACGCATTTTTGGTCGCCTACTGTACAACCGGTTTTAGTGAAAATTGCGGCAAGATCTCAAACCCAAAAAAGTCAATCTGTGAATTGGCAATGTGTTGTTTATTATTTTAAATTTGATCTGTGCGATGCAGATTATGTTTGGTATAAACCCCGACAACTTCACCAACGCATTTGCTGAACACAAAAATTCCGATAATCGGCAATTGGTCGACTTTTTGGCAAGCTCACGGTGGTAAAGATCTTTTGAAAGAATGCCAATTTAAGGTCTTAAGAAAGTGCAGGGCAGATTTTATTGCTTAGCCTACGAAATACTCCTTCTTAAGAGTCTCAAGCCTCATTTGAACATCTAGACAGACTCCATACGCGCCAAACTTTTTATTTAATTTTCGCTGCCCTTTTCTTTCACTATACAGTATCCTTATGAACTATTGTTCTTGTAGTATTTATAGTTTGCAATTTTCAAATAATTTTGACTTGATAATGACTGTTTAGTATATAATCTTCAATCTATTAACAAAGCATTCAAAATCCAAGGTGTTCTTCCACAAGGCGACAACTGGATCATTTTAAACAGCTGAAAAGCAAGCACACAACTGCTAAAGGACGATTTACACGAAAGAGGAACTTCCTCACCAAGTCAATAGAAAAGGAAACAGGAATTGAGATAGTTGAAACAAATTATGCAACACTCGCTGAGGGGTATGATGAACTCGCAGGTAAGCATGAAACCTATAACGACCTGTTGCCGGACGAACAATCTAAAGAAGCAGAAGCGTGGATGACAGCAGTCCAAGAGAAATTTAATGATGCAACTAATCGCAAAAAACAACACGCGAGGATGCAATGCGTCGAGAACAATTGACAAAGCACAAATAAGAAGAAGCACAGCGCGCACGGTTTTCGAAGCTTCACACAAAATTATTTCGTACGCGTTGCAGTTGAGGGAAATTCCTAAATTCCATTGAGAGATTTACAAACGCAAATTGAAGACGAATTTTTAGAATGCAAACACTCAAACGCAGAACTGCTACAGTTATTATCCAGAGAATCAGAAAAATCTGAAATGAATACGAAATAAAAGAGAGAATAGTAGCTACACTAATGTAGAAGAATCTAAGGAAACAAAACAGGAGTCTACAGCCTCAGTTTGGTTTCTACCACTGGAAAAGGTAAGAATGCCTCATTTTGATGGAGAACTGCGCGAGTATCCGCAATTGACTCAGTATGACTCAGACCCGAAGAGTGACGCAGCATACGTCATACGCACCTGTCTTGATATGGGTTATTTCAGCCATAATGGCGCTGTTCAATTTAAGAAGGCATATGGGAGATGTTTTCTAAATCTCTCTTCTGTGAAAAAAATATGGAAGCGATCGGGCTTGGTGGTATCTCGTCTTGATCACACATTCCCAGCAAGATTAGTGAACAGCGTCATCGACGACATGGAGGAGATGTGGCAACGTTTACACGAGAAATATGGAGACTCAGTGAAAGTCGCCGATGTTATCGTTGACGTGATAAAACGATTTAGAGTACTCAGAGAAGGAGAAGACAAACGTTAAACGTTTATTGAATTTGTAACCCTCACGGAGGATGGTTACAAGGACCAACGGAGACTTGGCTTGGAAACAGATCTAGAGATCACAACCACAAGTTCAGTCAGTATAATTGAGAGAGCACTCCCGTCAGATATCAAGAGAAAAGGGGCTGAACTGGTGAGCACTCGTGAGATCCCGGTTGATAAAACCAACAAATTTCTAAGTCTCCTCGACTTCCTAAAGAGTGAAAGAGGCGCTATTCAGTACGAGATTGCAACACTCCGAGCGACTAGTAGCAACCAATATCACAAAGGCACCGCACACTACACGGGAATATTTCAGAGGAAGAACCCAGACCAAAGTGCTTGATTCACGACAACGGTAGGCACTGGACATCTATCAAGCTGAGACAATTGAAGTAAAGAATAATTTCCTCAAAGAAAAGCGAGTATGCTGGTCCTGTCTTAAGCCTGGCCACAGACAGCGCACTTGTAGAATGAGATTGTGGTGTGAATGGCTGCACAAGAAAACACCACCCATCAATTAAAAAAACAGTATACCCCAGCAAGGTATTGCCTCCGTAAATGTTTGTTACAACTCAAATATTGATACATGTCTCCTACAGATACAGAGAGTCAAGACCAAGAAAGGAACAGCTAATGTGATGTGGGATAACGCAGCTTCACTTTTCTTTATAACCAATGCCAAAGCGAAACAAGAAAAACTCAAAGGAGTCCAAGTGAACCTCTTGATCATGAAGATAGGAGGGCAAAGCAAGAAAATTGAAACAGTGAAATACAAGCTACCACTTCTGGACACCCAAGGTCACACCGTTGAGTTCAAAGTGTATGGCATCGACAAAATTACCTCTGGCATCGAGTACGTAAACGTAGAAAGCATCGCCCAGCTATTTAAAAACGTCACCAGGGATAAAATAGCACGACCCACTGGTTCGTCGTTGTATTAAGTGCATATGAATACGCCGCCTATCACCCTGAGAAGGAACAAAATATCGGTCATCTTGCACGATTGAAAAATCGCTTTGGAACTGGATATGTTGGAGGAACTCACCCACGACTCGAAGAAATAATGTACATGACTCATAATTTTGGAAACGCGAGAGTCAATACGATTGTAGGCAAAGTCAACATCGAAGATTTTTACACTATCCAGGCCGTTGGTGTACAGTTCAAACCGATATGCGGAAGATGCAAGTATGGAAAATGCTCCTTGGGCAGCAAAGATTAAACCATACAAGCAGAAAACGAACTGGTATTGATTGAGCACAATTTAACGTTCAGCAATAAGGAAAACACATGGACCGTTAAATATCCCTGGATAAAGGACCCCAACAATCTTTCTGATAACCGGAAAGTAGCGATAGCAAAAAATAGCTGCGACCGAACGACGACTGAGAAAAAACGCAGATCACGGGAAGGTATATAACGAACAGATAAAGGACATGGTATCAAGAAATGTGGCAAGAAAATTCTGAAAGAAAGAAATGACAAGTTACATGTACACAGTTCCTACACATTATATTTCTCAAGCCAGAATCCAAATCGACTCCTGCCGACTAGCCCGTACGGTTTTTAACAGCAGCGTGAACTGTATGGGACACGTTTTAAA
>NC_090881.1:6161917-6171917 GCF_036669935.1 Montipora foliosa
GATTGTCTGAGAATGAATTTAAACGTTGGTTTGACCCAATAACCATAAATTCGGTCTTCGCAACATTCAAGCTCAGTTTGTTGGAAATGAGCCATATATTAAGACTTCTTAACTCTGAATTTAAACCTTTCTCAAGATCACTCAATGTGCTGGCAGCAAAGATTAGTTAGTATCATCAGCAAACATCCTTGGGGAGGTCAACCTAAGGCAATTTAGCAGATCGTTAATGTAAACTAGGAATAAGAGTGGTCCTAGGTTGCTACCCTGTGGGATGCCACAAGAAACCGGTGCAGCATTAGACAACTGGCCAGCAAGACTACATCTCTGACTTCGGCGGAAAAGATAAGATTCAACCACTTAATACTGATTGTATCGACACCATATATACGGAGCTTCCGTAAGATAATATTGTGATCAATGGTGTCGAAGGCGTTTTTAAGATCTATGAAAACTACACCCTTTACAAGGCCATTGTCAATATTAACCTACCAGCTGTTTGCACGCAGCATCAACCAGGGCAGTAAGGGTACTGTGTAACGATCGAAATCCAGATTGACTGATTGAGCTTTGAGGAAGGTTGTCAGTTTTGGTCGTACAATAGCGGTAGCAGCCGTTTGACAGCTATTCTGACTGCTTTTTATTAAATATGAAGGGACCGGCCGGCTGGGAATTATTGTTGAGAGCAAACCGGGTATACAGGTCAGCCCAAAAGAGCTGAAAAAAAAAACAATGTAGAGCAATCTCACTATTTCCTCAAGGAGTTATCCAAGGCCTGAATTTTTACCCCTATTCACTCCAACAATGAATACTTGAATTGCCGCCTGGCAACGTTATTGCGTACCTCCAAGAGTGGTACCGTATCACTGAAAGCTCGTGCATGTAAAGGCAATTCCTCCGGGAATAATTTTAAAAATTGGCTATGAACTGGCCCAGTCTATAACAAAAGCAGCGTATAACTGTGGAAATGCTCTAACATCACACCTATTCCGAAGGTAAAACAACCTCAATGTGAGAGCGACACCCGTTAGCCCCTATTCTGTCTAAGGTCTAAGATTTTGTGGTCTCTTGGAGGCGCACGGCCGCTCCCCTCGCACCAAAGACAGGCAACCCCTCATAAGTTGCAAAACTGAACGCTTTAAAGGAACCTTTTTTTTTCCTGCAATGTGCCTCTATGCTCATGGCATATGATCTAGGAACTTATAGGCACGTAATGTACAATTTAATATATACTACGGGGGGTGACAACTCTAACAAACGCTGTTTGAGTAATACTAGGTCTTAACTTAAGTCGTCCCGGATATTTGGATCATCCTCCCGAATTTCTGGGATACATTCACGGAATTTTTTTAGAATTCCTGGCATACATTCTAAGAAGTTAACCTAAATAAAAACGTGAAATAAAATTTCCTTCGATGTTCCGATTTTTTTCTGCAATGTTCCGGAATTATCGCGTGTTTCCCGGAAAAGTTTCCAAGAGCCCGGATTGACGGAACAATTTTGGCTTTTCCCCGAAACAGAGTTTGTTAGAGTTGTCAACCCCAGTATATACTCCTAGTTTCTAGATTTTTACCTATGTATCATATCTTTTATAATTGTAAGGGCCAATCCATTTTGAACACGATGTAATCAGTTTAAATTATTTTTAATCAATACCTATATTATTGCAAAGTAATTTCGTAATTCGCTCACTTCTCAGCGCGATGATTTTATTAATAAACTAGAGTTACCCATAAAATTCACAAATTATGCAAGGCTTAAGGTAACCCTCTTGATAATGGAGTTAAATGAATAGAGTGTAATGTGAAGTGCTAGATTTCTATCCCATATGAACTATGTGAGCGTAAGCCCTACTGATGGAAATGGGCCCACACAAGGACAGAGAAAAACTCTGACCAGGGTGGGAATTGAACCCACGATGACTTTAACATCTTCAGTTCCCACGGACTTGTAGCTCAGTCGGTAGAGCGGCGGAGATCTAACCCGCAGGTCGTGGGTTCAATTCCCACCCTGGGCGGAGTTTTCTCTGTCCTTGTGTGGGCCCATTTCCATCAATAGGGCTTACGCTCACATGGTTCATATGGGATACAAATCTAGCACTTCACCTTACACTCTATTCAGTTAACTCTGTTTAAAATATAAGTGCTACACGGCCAACGTTTGTATAAACGTAACCGTTCTTCTTGATAATGTTGTCCCCATCATCTTTATTGCACGCTCTGCAAGTGAATGGGCAGCCATGCAACTCAATATTGCTTCAGTTGAGTGACTCACATTGATTGCATGGAACATTATGGTGGCAGGCGGAAGAAGGCATTGCATTGCATTGCATTGAATATATTTCCCGTCGACAACGGGGACAGTGGTCAACCATTCTCAGTCTCGAGTCGCATTAATTAAGTGGGCAAATGCTTAGTACTTTGAGGTCTCTTCATAGGTTTGAGGTGTCAGTGTTTGTAAAACTTATTTATTTAGCCGATATTTATACCACGAGAATAAAAATAAATGGCATCATTTTCAGTAATACTCCTTGAATGTACTTTTGAATCCAAAAAATTAGTATTTTCTAATTATTTGATCGTTATTTTTTCCATGTGAGCTTCTACAAGTAATAGCAAATAGTCCTATTTTAGAGGTTTAAGCTACCAGGGATTTGAATTTATTTTACTTTTTTCTGAAATCTTAAGAGTTTTTGACCGGGTATTCAAACAAGCTGATGGTGTAAAATCAAAACACTGGCGACAAAAATATTGAAAAACGCTGACACCATTTTGCAAATCGAACTGTGTTAAAAATAGTCCTGAAAATTTAAGGTGTATCGGACAAAAAACTAAGTAAAAGGGCGACTCTTGTGCAATATTCTGAAGTTGAGAAAACGCAAAGCAGTTTTCAAGGTGAAATGTGAAGTCACGATTTTGCCGTGACACTGTAAATGTGCGGGGGGATCCTATAAATTACCACTTTCGTATTCGTTTTGTTCCACTTTACCACTGTTCCGCTGTGACCAGTGTTCCTCTGCTCCTCTGTACCTACTGTCCCTCTGTACCCACTGTCCCTCTGTGCCCACTGTCTCTCTGTACTCACTGTTCCTCTGTACTCACTGTTCCTCTCTACCTCTGTACCACTGTTCCTCTGCTCGTCTGTACCCACTGTTCCTCTGTTCCTCTATACCTGCTGACCCTCCGTTCCTCTTTGCCTAATGTTCCTGTTTACTCGCTGTTCCTTTATACCCTCTGATCCTCTGTTCCTCTGTACACGTTTTTCCTCTGGTCCTCTATACCCACTGTTCCCCCGTCCCTTTGTTCCCCCTGACCCCGTAATGGTTATCGTTGCTCTGTACCCTGTGTGAGACACGTTCTGTCTCTGTGTAACCTACAATTGTAGTATTTGTTGTATGAGGCTCTTAGCTGTTAATGTTTAACTGTTCGGAGCCCGCTGTAGGAGAGACTACCCGGGGAAAGTGACACGTCAGCCAGCGCAAAACGAAATATTCAAAGAGCCCCCCTTTTTATCTTACAAAAGAGGAAAATCCCTCAAATACGTTTTAGTCGGAACTAAACTCAAGAAGGGAATAGAAAAACATTTGCGAGCCGCTGGAGTCGTGCTGGCCCATCAACACCTACCGCACCGTTTATCATTATGCATTCGCATTCAAAAACCGCATGACGCATTGAAACTTGCCGCCCAGTTCAGTTCTCATCACGTTGTTGAAATTCAATGCTAGATATAATCGTGATAAAGAAGACAGCGCGCACTACGATTAGTTGGATGACATAACTGAGGTGAGTTCATACAAAAGTAATCATTTAGAATAACAATTCGATCGAACGTTGGAACATAAGTTAACATATTTCAACAATGTCAAAATGCCAAAACATTATTCGGTGCTTTTCCGAATGTAATTCAAAAATCGAAAACAGGTCGGTCGTTTCTCCAAGGAGTCGTTTCGCAAACAGTCAGTTCACAAACCTGTTGGGTCGATTTGCAAACGTCCAAATAGTCAGTTCTCAAACGCCTGATAGTCAGTTCACAGACCTCGTATATTACGCGCACTCTGTACTGTTTTGAAAGCTTACTGATAAAAGCTTGCGTGTAAGACCATTGCATAGTCAACAGAAGATTCAGACCGAAATAAAACTGTGAACAGACCAGCACAGCCTTGTTTATTTGCGGAATGAAAGGATGAAATTTACTTCCCGCGAGTTCGATTCCCATCTTAAACGCACTGTTAAACTGTCAATTTTTACTGACTTGAAATTTAACGTTTAACATTGAAAATAATCTTAGCCAATTTTAATTTTTTTTTTTCGTTTTATAAACCAATTAAGATCAGTTAGTATGCACGTTTGTCCTGACTCGCTAATAGTTGACAATCAAGTAATTAAAAACACTTTTCATTGTGTTTCTAAAGTAGTGACTTTATTGCACAATGCCAGTAGCTTTCAACATGTTGCCTGACAGGAGCGCTTCCTTGAATGGACGCTCAGGTAATCTTTTGACAAACTTCGAGCTCGCCTTATAGCCGAGAGCTTTCCTTAGTTTTTAGGGTCTCGGGTTAAAGCCATGATCGGCGAATAAAAACGGTAAGCACGATTCTCACTTTTATTCGCACTGGGATAAATAATCCTCCTATTGTCGCTTGCGCGGCCCTTAACAAAGAAGGTGAGACTTCTTCATCTTCAATAGGATATTGTTTCAAGACCTTAATGATATGTATCCTAAACAAAGAACTGAAAACGCCAACAACAGGGAGTTTAAGCAAAGCACTACGACAAATATCTCAAAGAATATCGAGTGAAGAACACAAATATATGAATACTCAAAGAAGCAAAACAGCATCGTATAGTATCCAGACATAAAACATCTTCACTAAATTCTCAAAGCAAATTTAACCGAAGAAAAACAAACTCGTGCTGAATACGAACATTTCACTTGACTCACTTCGCCATTCCAACACCTTTACCAAAACTTGTCGTAAATTCATGATACGGATTTACAAGCTTATGAGAAGCAACCTTAACACAATCTTTTGACCTAAATTAACTTCAAAGGGTATAGTATTCAATGGAATTCTTAAAATGCCGAGATATCCGTTGAAAAGGCGCAGAGAAGCGAAATAAACCCGACGTAGTAGCCAATACGGCAAAACATCCCGACTCAGGCAGTCAAATTCCACGCTACGGCTGGATGCAACCGACGTAAATTTGCAGTGTCTCATTTAGGAAGAATTTTACTTCCGGCAGCCGTATCAGCGCCATCCGTAGCGATTTGCTTTAAGTCCCTAATATCTACCAATCACATTACTGCGATTTCCATCGGTCCTGAAATTGAGCTCTGCATTAAAAAGGGGTGTGATTTCCTGTTAATTTCATTCCACTGAACTTCTCGGAATACTATCGCGACAACTCATCATCGAAACATTATTAGAAATGGAAAGCTTTCATTGTATTTTCTGCATCGAATAAGTAACGTCACGTCAAGAAGCACTCTGGTGGGTAGAGCGGACTTCCCTTGTATTCATTGATCGAGCTACTTGACAGAGAGGCCAGACTAGCTGCCGACACTATCAGGCCCGTTTTAGACAACAAACTTAAACGTATATGTAGGGTAAACTGCGCCAAAAGACCGCCATGCAGCTCCTTAAGACATGCTCACACCCAAACGGCCCAGCTCGTGCTTTACAATGCAATTTAGTATTATAGTTAAGCTAGTTGTAGAATTTTAAGTTAGTATTATTTCAAGTCAAGTTTACATATAAATTTTAATTAAGTACTATCAACGAGTAAGTTAAGCTGCAAGCAATTGCAAAAAGGATGAGACACTGAATGGAAAATCCCCTCTTCTTCCTAAAACCCCTTTTCTAGTTCATAAGATAAGGCTGAACGCCCCTCCCTCCCCCCTGCCCTTTTCCAATGTCGATACCCTTTAATCTGAGTGCCAAGTGGAAATGGAAACAACTTTGCTTGGGGGGGGGGGGAAGGGGGGTTGGAGATGCACTGACTTGAATGACACGCATTGTACGGTTATCAACAGTGAGTGTCTCAACTCCTTTTGCAACTGCTTCTAGTTCTGGTACGTTGGAATCGGTAAATGGATAGGCTGTATAAGAAACACGATGTCAAGTTAAGATTGCGTGTAATTTAGGTATTATCAACGCGTAAGTTACTTGTGGTATTTTGAAATCGCTAAAATCGATAGTTAGCAACTATTCCTCGAAGTGTGGTGGCTAGTAGTGGATATTTACCAAGCAGCGTCGAGTCTCGATGAATATCCACCACTAGCCACCGACACCTAGGTGAATAGTTGTTTTAGTATACACTAAACAGTGAGATAATACCTATAGCACAAAAATATGATTTTAACTCATATATTCCTGCAACGATTACAACAATTTTCGGGCGCAAATTCCGCGCGAATTGCGGTGAATAGGAAAGGATATCCAGAGTATGAGTAGCCAATCAGCGCGCGCGTACAACTCTATCCACTGTTTCAGTATATACTAATCTCTATTATTGTAGCGCAAGAAATGCGATATCAAGTTAAGTTTAAATGTAGTTTATTACTATGAAGGCAGTGTGACCCAGTGGTTAGGGTGCTTACCTTGAAATCCGGAGATCCCGGGTTCAAGACCCGCTCTGACGACTCGTTGAATTTGTTCCTGGTAGTTCCTGGTCCAACCTCCCAGCTGCATTTGTAAATACAGCTGTAGCCAACTAGTTTTCCTTCGGCCAGTTGGGATTCTTAACAGTTGTTGTTGTTGTTGTTGTTGTTGTTTCGTTATGTTTCATTGGCCCTGAAAAGCCCCTATGCATGGGAAGCGCTCAATTAAGTACTCTTTTTTTTAATGAATAAAATGATTGAATGATCTCAAAAATTCTTTGACTTGGGCCATTTTAGTCTCATTAGGAGGTTTATTTTGTATTTATTTTGTATTTCCGCGTAAATACAAAATAAACCTGATCCGCACTTTGGCTTATCGCTGCATTAGAATTTGTTCGTCACCCCGATTGTTACAGTTTGCCCTAGATGACCTCAAGAGGATTTTGTTACTTAATGGCTACCCTATGGGAACTGTTAAATATCATATGAATGATGTCGTTGAGAAACATCAAAATAAGCCAAAAGATCCTGTACAAACACTTAAGAAAAAAGAAGTTCTTATCGTTCTACCTTTCTTAGGTCATCAAAGCAAACACCTCACAAAACAGCTGAGGTCTTGTATAAACAAATTCTATGGTATTTTCAACGTCACAATAGTTTTTCAGAACACCCGAAGAATCAAGTCTTTTTTCCCTTACAAAGATAAACTAACTCCTTCCTTTAGGTCAAAAGTAGTGTACAGAGCAAACTGCTGGGATTGCAATGATTTCTACATAGGAAAAACGAAACGCCGATTATGTGACAGAAAAACAGAACATTTTAAAGCCCTAACTACAAATTGTCACGAATCTGCAATTGCTGATCATGTTTTCTTAACCAACCATAGAATTAAGTGGGATCATTTTGAAATATTAGCAACTGGTCGATCAGACATGCATTGCAAAATTAAAGAGTCTCTGTTGATCCGTGATCTGAAGCCGGCCTTAAATGAAAACGTTAGCAGTGAGAAACTGTATCTCTATTATTATCATATTCTTGTCGTTTTATGTCAGTCAATTTCGTTAGTTCCCAGTCCGTACAGTTGTATTTTTGAATTTAAGTTTATCTATAACTGAATAATAATCACTTCTGATGATGTATGTTGTAACATACGAAACGTTAAGTTTATAAAAGTTATGCAGTTCAAGCAAATGTTTGTAACCGCCGTTTGCGTTTTATTCCTAATGATTGAATAATATGTTCGAATGAAGACCTTTCAGTTATTGCGTTCGACGAGATACTCTACGAAAATCTTAAGACCGGTTGTGTGCTGAAGTAGTGCGTAGCTTGTTTATTTCTTCCGGAACAAGTGACCCAAATGTTCCAGATGGACTGCGTTTTTTGGTTGTCGATAACTTTTGAGTTTATTTAAAAAATATGTGAAAAAATACAAACTAGGTTACACTGGTGGTTTAAAAGATAATATATTACAATAAAAAATGTTCCCAACGTTTCGGTCGCAATCACGGACCTTCTTCAGGGGAAGTGAAAGAAAAACCACACAAAAGCACAGATATAAACAAGACGCTGATTAAAAAAATTCAAGATAAGTGTCATTTTTTCTTGTTTGCGAGGGTCAAGTGCAAATACTCCTTGGGGAGTAACGCCCCGTCATCTCGGTTGAGCGGGTCTTTCGCGTAATTAATCTCCCAAGTTTCCAAAATCTTCCTTTGGTGCCAATTACTATTAGTCCTGAGAATTGTAGCCTCATCCCATGCGATATCGTGATTAGCATTAGTCACGTGGTCTGCAAGTGCTGTTTTTTTTGCATTGTGTCCGTGCGACAGTCTTCTGGTGCTCGCCTTTTCTTGTTGAGAATTTTCTTTGCGTTTCGCCGACGTAGCTCTTGCTACAATCAGCGCAAGGAATGTCATAAACAGGGCCACGAGTTTCTTCTTTGTCTATTTGGTCTTTCGGTTTGGCAAACATCTGGCTCATTGTTTGATAGGGCTTGAATGCCACTTTGATGCCGTGGTTTTCCAAAACTCTCTTTATTGGCTTAGAGGTCCCGCTAACGTATGGAATTGTGCTATAGCCCCGCCCAGATTCTGCAGTGTTGATTGTGTCCTTCGACGGTGGTTTAGGCTTGCTGGCATCCAAAATAAAGCGCTTGGGGTATCCATTGGACTGTAATGTCGATATTACTCGTTGCTTTTCCTTACTTTGATCAGATTTTGTTGTGGGGATTCTTTCGGCCCGATCCATCAATGATTTAACCACAGCTCGCTTGTGCATACTAGGATGGTGCGATGAAAAAGACCGAAAACGATCAGTGTGAGTAGGTTTCCGGTAAACAGTGGTAGTTAATCTTCCGTCTTCCTGGTGGTGAACCATAGTGTCAAGGAAGGCAATTTTTCCCTCGCTTTCGCGTTCAACCGTGAACTTAATGCAGGGTTCAATTGAATTCAGATGTTCGAGAAAAGTCTGAGTACTATCAAATTTCATGGTTGTACTCACATCGTCCACAAATCTTTTCCAAAACAGAGGTTGACTGGTGAGAGTAGCTAGTGCTCTTTCTTTAAGGTCTTCCATGACCATATTTGCCATTACGGCGGAAACGGGTGAACCCATAGCTGTCCCATGGATCTGCTGATAATGTTCGTGGCCGTATTGAAAGTTGGTGGTTGACAAGCAGAAATCAAGTAATTTAATAACGTCAGTAACCGATAGGGGCGTCCTTTCTGGTAGATTTCCGTCGTTAACCAAGCGGTTGTAAGTAACATTAACAGCTACATCTACCGGAATTGACGTATTTTTTAAATGTACTCACCTGGTGACAAACCCAGTTTTAAAACTTTTGAGTTGTCGATAACAAATAGTTGTCGACAACTAAATGTCAAGTCTGTGGAGACCCTCAGTTATGTTTTACTAGAGCACCTTCAAAAGCTAGGGCAAATTATGTAAAGGACGCCAACTGTTCTGTTGACCTTTGCTCTATGTTTTACAACACAGACAGTAGCTAGTACTTGATTTTAGGAACATTTTTTTCATTGTAATCTTACTCGCTGACGTTTGCGAACTGACTCTGAGACGTTTGCGAACTGACAATCGGACATTTGCGAATGGACCCAAGACGTTTGCGAACCGACCGTTGGCGAAACGACTCGTTGGCGAAACGACCGGTTACCATTTAAAATGTCAAAACATAGTTCGGGAGCTTAACGAATATAATTCACTACTACATCAAAACAGAATTTGCATTCTACTAATGACCCTTATACGCTTAATAGGAAACAATAACAAACATCTCATACCGTTTGTCAGATGTAAATACTTCGGCAAATTAAATATTAACAATTTTAACAGAATGGATAACAGAGAAGTCAGCTGCCCTCTGTGAGCGTACTTGTCGTTTCTCTGCTAG
>NC_090881.1:6181917-6186917 GCF_036669935.1 Montipora foliosa
TGTGAACCCTTCCTGCTTACAGAGCAATACTAAAAAACTTCTCCCATATCACATTTGAACCTTAAGCTCGAACATTCAATACACAACATGATATTATAATTCACAAAGGCAGAAAATACCACAGAATCCTTTTCCAGCGAAAATTTTATTGAAACAAACAACATATTTGCTCTTAGAGGCGAAAACCTCTTCCCATTTGATTGCGTGCGTGAAGACAAGAAACTCAATTGTGTCAAATTACCATGTACTTCAGGTAAATACTGCTCACTTTGATTTCGTCTCGACGGGCGATAGATTGTTGTCGAAGTCCAGTACTCATCGCTTTTGAGATTCATGCCTAGTTTATCCAACTGACTTTCCATTATTGAGCTCCATAAGGGTATATTTTGTTTAAGGATCCACTAAAACGCCATTCGCGTTGCATGACTTTCGAAGCCATTGCAGGCTAAGTTAATGATTCTACTGTGTCCACAAGAGAAATCTACGCAGTTCCACTACCCTCTCGATCCTAAGAAAATACGGGCAGAAGGCTCTATACACAAAGACACTACTTACCAGGGGAGTGACAGGCAAGACTTTTACCGACACGGAAAAAAAAAAAAAAAAGAAAAGAAAACAAACAAACTAAACGTAGACCTCGACTGGGTTTGCCCATAGGCAACCCAGTAAAAACATGATAAAGAGTTACTCTTAATAAATTTAGTAAAAAGGAAAGTCATATGTTTTAGTTTTACACGTTGGCTGCATTAGCAGGTCTTGAAAGTTTGAGCGAAGAGATCTAGTTGATTACCGATGATCCAGGAGTTCTGTTAGATATTTTGGGCAAAGACCACTCAACGATTTGTAGACAAAAAGAAGATGCTTAAACACGATCCGATATGAGACAGACAACCATTGTAGTTGTACTAAGACAGTAGTCATGATGGCTCCGTCGATCTCGAGAGACCATGGTTGACTGCGCCCAGGCTTGTCACTTTGTGTTGCAGCGCCGGGTGTGGCTGTAAAGGCCGATGCGGGACCCGCATTGCCTGTTGCATCTGCTGCAGGTAAAGACCGGCTCCTGTCTTCCTGTCTGGGATGGGGCTGACTGTAGCAGCTGCTCCTTGCGAAGGCGTTTCTCTTCCCAGCGGGTTGCTCTCCTCTCCTCTGCTTCCTTGATGACTGCTTGTGTGGTGGACCGCCAGCCAGATCGGTCCGAGGCTGCTGACTCTAGGTCGGAGGGGTTGAACCCACCAGCCTTCAGATCACGCTTGCACACATCCTTGTAGCGGAGGGCTGGACGTCCTGTGGGTCTGGTGCCAGTGGCCAGCTCCCCAAACAACATGTCTTTGGGGATGCGGCCGTCATCCATTCGAGTGACATGGCCAAGCCAGCGCAGACGTCTCTGGGTCAGGATGGCAAATATGCTGGGCATCCCTGCCTTGGCCAGGACGTCGATGTTGGTGACGCGGTCTTGCCAGGTGATGCCAAGGAGTCTGCGGAGGTAGCGCATGTGGAAAGCATTCAGCCTGCGTTCCTGGTAGGAGTAGAGGGTCCATGCTTCACTGCCGTAAAGGAGAGTGCTCAGTACGCAGGCCTGGTAGACTCTCATCTTGGTGTTTGTGGAGAGCATGGTGTTGTCCCACACTCTCTTTGTCAGGCGGGCCAATGCTGTTGCTGCCTTGCCAATCCTCGTGTGCAGCTCTGCATCAAGAGAGAGGTTGCTGGAGATGGTGGACCCGAGGTAGGTGAACTTGTCCACCACTTCGAGGGTGTGGTCGCCGATCGAGATGCTCGGGTCGTTGCTGACGTCTTGACCCATGACCTGTGTCTTTTTCAGGCTGATGGTGAGGCCGAACTCTGTACAGGCAGCTGCAAAGCTGTCAATGAGCCGCTGCAGTGCTGCCTCCGAGTGGGCTGCTATTCCAGCATCATCAGCAAAGAGGAGCTCTCTGATCAGCACTTTTTGCACCTTTGTCTTTGCCCGGAGACGTGACAGATTGAAGAGGCCTCCATCACTCCTAGTGTGGATGAAGATTCCGTCTTCAGAATCCCGGAAAGCATAGGAGAGGAGCAGAGAGAAGAAGATGCCAAAGAGGGTTGGAGCAAGGACACAGCCCTGCTTTACTCCATTCTTGATGGGGAAGGGTTCCGAGCAGGATCCGTCAAATTGAACGGTCCCACGCATATCCTGATGAAAGGACACAATCATGCTCAGAAGCTTGGGGGGGGCATCCAATCCGCTGGAGGAGGGCAAACAGTCCTTCACGGCTAACCAGGTCAAAGGCCTTGGTCAGGTCAATGAAGGCCAGGTACAGGGGTTTTCTCTGCTCCCGGCATTTCTCCTGCAGCTGCCTCACTGAGAACACCATGTCGATGGTTGACCTGGCGGCCCTGAAGCCGCACTGCGCCTCTGGGTAGACACGCTCAGCGAGAAGTTGCAGTCTGTTGAGAACCACCCGGGCAAAGGCCTTGCCGACAACGCTCAGGAGAGAGATGCCTCGGTAGTTGTTGCAGTCACTCCTCCTGCCCTTGTTCTTGTAGAGCGTGATGATCTTGGCGTCTCGCATGTCTTGGGGCACTGCTCCTTCCTCCCAGCACTGCATTAGAAGCTCGTGAAGGTGCTGTAGGAGGGAGCTCTCCTTTGCGGCCTTGACGACTTCAGGGGGTATGTTGTCACTGCCTGAGACCTTGCCGCTGGAAAGGGAGTCAATGGCCTTGCGGAGTTCTTCAATGGTTGGTGGTTCATCCAGCTCGTTCATCACGGGCAGCAGAAGGGTGTTCTCAAGGGCTGTATTGGTCACAATGGTTTCCCTTGAGTAGAGCTCTTGGTAGTGTTCCGCCCATCTCTCCATCTGCTTGCTGCGGTCTTTGATGATGCCGCCATCAGCTGACTTGAGTGGGGCAGTCTTGATGGCACTTGGGCCGATCACCTTCTTCATTCCCTCATACATCCCACGGACGTTGCCTAGATCGGCGGCAAGCTGGATGCCTTGGCAAAGATTCAACCAGTAGTCGTTGGCACAGCGCCTGGCAATCCTCTGAGCTTCGCTGCGTGCAGCACGGAGTTCTGCAAGCGTCTTTGCTGAGGGGTCTTTCTTGTAGGCAAGAAGAGCGGCTCGCTTGGCGGCAATGACGGGCTCAAGCTCGGTGGCACCAGCCTCAAACCAGTCTGCGCTCTTTCTCTCTCTTCTTCCAAAGGTGTCCAGGGCGGTCTCGAACACAGCCTCACGGATGTGGTTCCACTGCTGTGTAGCGCTGTCAGTTGGACAGTCCTCCAGGGCTACATCAATTGCATTGGCGAAGCGTTGCCGCAGCTCAGGCTTTGCAGTGCTGGCTGTGTTGATGCGGGGTCGGGGCTTCGGCTTGGAGCGGTGGACTTGCTTGGGGAGGAGACGAACCTTGCTGGCCACCAGGGAGTGGTCAGTGTCGCAGTCAGCACTGTGAAAGGTGCATGTGACTAGCACTTGGCTCAGCAGGGATCTCCTGGTAATGACAAAGTCCAGCTGGTGCCAGTGATGAGACCTGGGGTGCCTCCAGGACACCCTGTGGTGGGGCTTGGTGGAGAAGAAGGTGTTGGTCAGGCACAGGTCGTGGTAGGAGCAAAGCTCAAGGAGGCGCTGGCCGTTCTCGTTTAGCTTGCCTAAGCCAAAGTGGCCGATGCAGCGAGGCCAGGAGTCATGGTCAGCACCAACACGGGCGTTGAAGTCTCCGAGCAGGAACAGGTGTTCCTTGGAAGGGACCCGCTGTATCTTCGCCTCCAGCTCCTCATAGAACTGGTCCTTGGCCTCAGCTGTGGAGCAGAGTGTGGGGGCGTAGACACTTAGGATGTTGGCTGGTCCAGAGGCGGTGGTGAGGCGCAGGGAGAGGACTCGCGGTGTGCCTGAGGAGGGCGCTTCAATGGAGGAGAGAAGTGAGTTTCGGACAGTGAAGCCGACGCCGTAGAGTCGGTGCTCTTGTTGCTCCTGTCCCTGCCAGAAGAAGGTGTAGTCCCTCTCCTTCAGACTGCCGCAGCCAGGGAGTCGCGTCTCCTGGAGGGCTGCAATGTCGATGTTCAGCCGCTTCAGCTCACGGTCGATGATGGCGGTCTTCCTGGCATCACTGATTTGTTGGAGGTCGTCAGACAGGCCAGGACACATAGTTCTGACGTTCCAGGTTGCCAGTTTCAGCACTGGCGGCTTTGTGTTCCTTTTCTTGTTGCCTGGTGCGTGGGTTACAGTCCGCTTTTCGGCTTTTGGCCTACACTCCAGGCACCCATTGAAGTAGGCGGACTGTGGCGGGCCAGCACCTTACTGGCTGGGGGCTGCCCAGCTTGAGGCGGGCGGTAGCTGGCCAGTGGGATGCGATAATCCCTCCCACCGACAGGAGACAGCCCCAGGCGCCCGAACTAACGCCAATAAGCTCTGGGCTTTTAACCGGTAACTGCCGTCTCCCCATGTTGTGCTGCCGCGGGATGCGGCACTGGAGTGACCTCTCCAGGGCGCAGGCCAGGGCGATGATATGGAGGTCCTGGGATGCCCAGTCGTCAGGACCCCCCTCTCTAACCGTGCTGACGAGATCCAACGGAAAGGACAAACCAATACAGTTGGCGTCAGGTTGGCTGCAGGAGTTGCCGGAAGGTATTGCGTTGCAAGAACCAGCCGCCTTAGGGGCTCCACTCCGGATTATCTGTTGGGGTTTACTCCCCTAGCCTTTGTCATCTCAATGACACCGCAAGGCAGCGAGGTTTTTTGACAGAGTTTCCTTCTCTGCATGAGGCAGGTAGCACAGGGTTACATGGTCACCTGTGGCAAGTCCAAGAACAGTAGGACCTGTCTGTTCCAAGACAGTAGTAATATGGCCATATTTCCTTGGACCAGTGACATAACGAGCCGCACTGTTCGGGATTTGTTGCAAATTCTTCATTTTATACTTTGGTAATCCAAATTACAGATTATTACAATAGTCCAACCGCGTAGTTATAAATGCATGTATAACCGTCGAGGCAGCGTTCACGTTAACATAACTACGAATTCTATACA
>NC_090881.1:6191917-6194417 GCF_036669935.1 Montipora foliosa
TGTAACTTTCAGCAACGTTTTCCAAGAATCAATATCTTTAGGGGTGATCGGACTACTACCATCAGACTTCAGACACAATGAATAATACACTGTTCTTGGCGGGGGCGCTTCGGACGATCTATTAGCAGTACAAAAAAAAACCTGAATGTAAATAAAACCAAAATGCACAGTACCTCATCCGAGATCGAAATTCTTTTGCAGCTATATTTGAAAAACCCCATAATTTGAATCTAGTCAATGTTTAAACTAGAGTCAAACAGAGTTAAATTTTAGGTCAAATTTGTCTTCTTTGAAAGTATTACTCACAATAACTTAGCCTGGGTTGTCGCCTGAACTTGACTTTATGCAAGCTCTCATCGCACCGGAAGTGTCACATGCCGAAAATTGGCTTAAAGTGAATGACATTCTTCTTTTAAAAGTCAAAATTAATACCACCTACACATAAGTAGTTATAAATTCATCTTAAAATACCAACATTTTTACTTCAATTGCTTTATATCGTGAGAATTCAGCAAGCATTCAACCGCACTTACCATGCAGAGGCTCTGCCATCTTGGATTTTACCCACGGATGATGCATTTCGAAATTGAAGTCTGTTTCCGCTTCAAGCCGTGAGTTAATTAAGAAAATACTTTTTTTCGTCATATTGTGTTTGAAAACTAGCGAAAAAAAAGTTAACACCCTTTACAAACGACCGAAAATAATCAGCCTCGTTTCTATGCTGAAGTGAGTTTTTCAAACAATTGAACTCTTACAAATTCCTTACAGCTACTCTTTTGTGACTTCTCTCATATGAATTTCTTAACCTCTTCGGACAACCTTTCATGTGTTGTCAATGAGAATTTGTCTCCCTGAGTGATACCGCGAACCCGCTCTGGCCCATGGATTAATGGTGTTGAAGTTTAATATTTGTAACGATTACAAAATAAGAACCTAAAGCGTAGTAAATTCGCTTACTCGACTGCAATTTCACAGTCAAACAAAGAAGCTCACAACTGGACATCATTTCACACAAAAAGCCTAATATATAGATTTAGCCAAGCCTAAAAGCGGAGCTCCCTGGTTATTTATTCTTACTGCCTGTAAGGTTAGTGAAAATAATACGTTTCGAATTGTCCGCGCCTTTATGTTTCCCGGTTGCTTTTTTAATAATTAAATCATTTTCTTTGCTTTCCTCTGTAGAAAAATTAATTGCCTAACTAGTGAATTCCACGGTACATTTTACACTAAAAACCGATATCGCGTCAATGTCGAAGCGATGGTTTCTCGAGTGAAATTTACTTTGGAATTCACCAGTTTGGCAATGGTTTTTTTTTAACTGCATGAGTTTTAAAAGAAAACAAGCACACCCTAAGCGAGCGAATGGGAAAGGAAACAGGCATTTCAGAGTCAACGGTCAATAGCCAGCGAATAGGAATCACTGACAAAAATTTCAGTTCAAGGTCAAAAAAGAGTTTTACTGATGTACTTTATTCCACTTGGTTTATTTCTGAAAACGAGATCATTCACATGTTGATGTATTTCATTGAAACACGCCCGGTTGGCTTGGAACAAGAATCGGCAAAATACGGCAATGCAACCAAGAAAGGACGAACTTCAAACAAGATCCACTACAACGCTTAAATAACGTTTAGGTGCTATAAACAAACTTTTGAAAACACAAGCTAGTGAAGCTTCCCCTTAATTTTACGAGAACTTATTGCAAATACGTGTTTATAACATAAGGGCAAAATTTTCTTGTCACTGTCGAGGCGCATCGAAAACCAGTTGGGCAAACAGATTAAAAAGCACTTGTTCGCCCGCATTTTAGAGCAAAACAAACAAACAAATCAACTTTTTCTTTACGTCCAGATAATTGTTATTTAATTCCAGTTGACAATAAAATTGGATTTTCATTCCTGAACAAAGGAAAAATGGATTCAACCCTTTTTTGAAAATAACAAACGGTTTCGTGCCCAAGGAAAGAATTTGTATAGTAACTTCTTCCACCAAGTATGAGCTATAACTGGTATTCTGTTTTGTCGTTGTCGTTCTCTTTCTCTCTCCTTTCGTTTCTGTTCTAGTCATAGGTCCTCCAGCCATCATGCAACCATATCTGAGCTTCTAAAGATATGCCAGAAATTGCAATACAGAGAAAATAGCAGCTCTAAACAGATTAAAAATAAACAGTAAACAAAATTTTAGTTTCTAAAGGAACTGTGGTACTGCGTCCGTGGGAGATTGAAACAGAAATTGATTTTATCAAACGAGTTGATAAAGGTCGAGTAACCACCGTGAAAGATTTGGAAAGCTGACGTTTCGAGCGTTAGCCCTTTGTCGGAGCGAATAGAGAAATTGTGGTTGTTGTACGTTTATATGTGTGCGGAGGAGCTTTGTTATTGGTAGAAATAGGATAACGTGAGTTTGTGAGTAGATTAATGGAATGAGAGGCGTTCATTGATTCCGTGTGGATAGAGTGTGCCCAGTTGAAAAATAAATTTTAGTCGAAATTTTTACGGCT
>NC_090881.1:6216917-6231917 GCF_036669935.1 Montipora foliosa
CACATCAGTCCTCTGCAGTAAGTCGCTCCTCTGAATCACAGGTGCTCTCTCTTCCATTGGGAGTCATGGATCAGTTGGTGGCCAGAGTGGTTGATGAAGTGACAAAACGACTTTCTCCGGCTGACCCAATGTACTCCACTCCTGTTACTTCAACCATTGCTTGTCAAGGCATCAATTGTCCTACTCCTGGCAGCTTAACAGAGTTACCTTTGGTGGTTCCCGGTGCCCTGCCAACCTCGGCCGCTCCTGTGCCTACAGCTGTTACCACATTTTCAGTTATCAACTCGTCAGCGAGTCGATCCCATCAGTTGCCGGGCTTGCCTCCAGGGTCATCACCAGGTTTGGCTGATGCCATCGTCCAAGGATCAGTCACTGCAACGCAGTCAGCCTTGTAGGATGAGCTGCCAGTCGCAAATCCCGTCCTACCCACACAGTTGATTTCCAGTCCAAGCCTTCCTGTTGATGCTCGGGTATCCGAAAAGCTTCGTTCCAAAATATGGAACAACGAATATATAGAATTTGATGCACTGTTGGCAAATCCAATTGTTGAAAGTAAATATAAAGTGACTATATCTAGTTCTGAGAAGGGACCATTTCCTTTTCTTTGCCTTGAACCTGTTAACAAAGCTAGGAAAATTTTATTCCTTGAAACATGGTTGTTTTCATGTTTTTGTTGGAATATACACCAGCAGATTTCCTCATGAGGCCCCCGCCCTCATGAAATATGGGGAGGTGGTGCAGGACTTGGCATTCCGGGGCTTTAATTGGAAGTTTTACGATGAGAATTTTCGTTTTCTTCGGGAGACGCAGCCCGAGTCATTCCCTTGGAGCAGTATTCATTGGGAGTTGTAGATGCGCCTACAACATTCCACCTTTAAAAAGTCGCAATTGCAACCGACCTCTGTGCAGCCAAACTAAAGGTTGTGCTGCTGGCTGCACTTTTAAACCACAGGGGTTTTTTAATTGCGATGGTCTTCATCAGGCTAGCCATTGTAATTGTCGTTCCCAAGGTCGACTCCGGGTGAATTTGGGTTGATACAGCACTTATCTTACCCCACGGGTTCCTCTGTTAATGATGACATCTCCCCAGAACATTGCATTGTGTCATATGCAACAATTTCTGATGCCATCCAGCACAACAGACACCAAAAATGCTTTTAGTTCATTCCCATTCGTTCCCAGGATCATGGTTTGCTTGGTATCCGTTGGAAGGGTTTATATTACTATGACCATTGCATGCCAATGGGATGCTCTGGAATGGATTGCCCAGAAGAAATTGAAAATTGAGCACATAAGTCACTTGCTTGACGATTTTCTTATTATTGCCCCTTCCCAAAAGCTATGCCAGGGCCAGTTACATTTATTTCTTGACCTTTGCTCCTACCTTGGCATTCCCATGGCACCAGAAAAGACTTGTGGTCCTGCTACCACTCTTTCATTTGCTGGCATCGAACTAGATTCTGTTTCCTTTGAGGCATGTTTACCTCGGGAGAGACTTGAATAATGTGTTGCCACTATTTCGGACTTTCTAACCCGCAAGAAAGTTACTCTAAAGGAAGTTCAGTCTTTGACCGGTTTGCTGAATTTCGCCTGTTCTGGCTTGTACCAGGTAGGGCCTTTTTGCGTCGCGTGATCGATTTCACTCTTGGGCTCCGTGTCCCATACCACTTTATACGGCTAACTACGGAGGTTAAATTATATTTAAAGCTTTTGCAATCCTTTTTGACCAATTTTAAGGGCCGAACTTTCTTTCTCGAAGTCACTTGGTCTAGTTCCGACAAACGTCAGCTTTATACAGATGCTGCAGGAGCGTTAGGCTTTGTTGCAGTTTTCGGCAGCAAGTGGTGCTATGGGAAATGGCCTGACAATTGGTTACACAAAAATATTTCCTTTTTTGGAATTCTACCCAATTGTGCTAAGCTTACACCTTTGGGGGAACGAGATGCAGAAACGTTGTATTCTTTTTTGTCACTGACAAAGAGGCCCTTGTCCATGCTATCAATAAGCAGTCATGGAAAGATAAGACCTTAATGTTTTTTTTATGAGGGCACTGGTGTTGGTTTGTTTGTACTACGTAATAACATCTTGAGGACCTTTCTCTCTCTCTCTCTCTCTCTCTCTCTCTCTCTCTCTCTCTCTCTCGCGGTTACAGGAAGAGACTTCCCAACGTTTAGCACCATCCCATATGGACCACGGCCCAACAGACATTCCTCTGCAAATGCAGCCTCGGAACTGGCACCAGTAATATCTTCGCTTCTGAGATCCAGCCTTCAACCTTCGTCACTTCCAACTTATCAACGTGCCTGAAAGCTTTTTTATCAGTTTTTACATGTTAAATTCCCTGGCTTTTTAACAAGTTTTCCAATTTCCCCTTATATGTTGGCCCTTTTTATTGCTTACATGTGTAATCATCATAAGCTCCTTCCACTATGTATACTTATGTCACAGCCTTACGCTATTGTCATAAGTTGTCGGGGCTTGCCGATCCCACCAAGGTTTAATTGTTATTCATATGCTTAAGGGGTATGGTAAGCTGGATTCTCGTTTAGATAGTAGGCTGAAAATCACTCTCCCCATACTCCATAGGCTTAGTCCACCATTCATCTTTGCCGTTCACCGTATGAGATTTGTTTGTTTCGTGCAATGTACTCCTTTGCACTTTTTGCCTGCCTGAGGATTGGTGAAATCACCTTGTCCAGCTCCAAGGGGGGTGGATCTCCCATGCATCAACTGGTGCAGTTGGTGGGTAAGAATCAAAAGGTTGTGTCACTGAAGTGCACTTCTTTTGGACTTTAAGCATAATAATCGTCAAATTCAATTTTCTGCCGTGGATTTAATGTTGGAATATCTGTCTGTTAGAGGGTGTAAGGCAGGCCCCCTTTTTATTTTAGCTCATGGTTCCGCTGTCGTTAGAACCCAGTTTACCGAGCAGCTCTCCATTATCTTCAATTATTGTGGTCTCGATCCATCTAGATACAACTGAGGTTCACAGTTTTCGGATAGGGGCCGTTTCTTATGCTGCAGAGGCTCGAAGGTCTGATGCACAGATCAGAGCTTTGGGCCTTTGGAAGTCCAATGCATTTCAGAAGTGTATTCGGATTCCTTCTTTATCATCTTAATTTCATTTCATCCTTTCTAAGTCATTTGGAAAGGTAACATTGATAAAATCAAGCGTGCCGCTCTCATCAACGTCATCGAAGATGGTGGACCTAGGATGCTAGACATTCAATCGATGATTCTAGCTCAGAGGGTGATGTTATTAAAAAGACTTGGAGATGAAGAAAACAGCAGTACTAGACTATTTTCTTTCTGCAATAGGTGGAAATTTTATTCTTAAGTGTAATTTTGATACAAGAAAGTTGCCTGTTTACCTTCCAGCAGTAAAAAAAGAATGTCTTAATGCCTGGTCGGTACTAAATGAATCTCCCGTAATTATGTATAGAGACATCGTGCATCAAGTTATTTGGAATAATAAACACATAACTGCTCAAAAGCAAAACACTTCTGTTATAAAGGAATTATTACAGTCGGTGACCTCCTGTCTGATGCTGGAGTCTTTCTAAACGGTGCAAATGTGTTAAATACAAATCTCTCTCCATTAGAGCGTTTAAAATTAATGGGTATTGTCGATGCAATCCCTCTTGAATGGAGACAGATCATTACACAAAGTGCACAACATCTCCCGCCCTAGGTGTTTAATTGTACGATTAAACATGATGAAATAGATAGATGCGAGCTACAGGACGATTTCATTGCTAGGTAACCTGAAGAAAGATTCTCAAATATGTGGCTAAAATACATTTGCAAATGTATTTTAGCCTTGTGACTTAGGTCTTGGTTGATAATAAGATGGAGCTGACAGTAAATGAAGAAATGTACATTACTTGCTTGCTTACTTACTTTATTTATTTATACACGGTAAAATCTTCAGTATATATTACAATAAAAAGTTTCATTGCAACTACAATGTACACTGTTTTACAAGATTGCCGTGTGGGAGCCCGACCGGCACCTACCATGCCAATTTCCCTTTTAAAGTATTCTAGGGAGCCTGATTGTCGCAAGCTGATTGGCAAACTATTCCATAACAGTGCTCCGCTATAACAAAAAGCACGCTTGCCATAATTTGTGCGCGGCAAAGGCAACTCAGGTTTAGCCTTTACGTTTCTTAAGTTGTATTGCGTACTGCGGGTACTGAATGAATTCTGGGTCGAGGTACGCTGGGGTGAGTCCATTGATTGTTTTAAACATTAATATAGCTTTAAGCTTCTGTCGGCGAGTAGTTAGATCATCCTAATTTAACAGATTTAAAAGGAAAGTGGCACTTGTGTCGTAATTGGACCTGGTAATCGCACTGGCAGCCCTATTTTGAAGCTTTTGAAGTTTATCACTTAAGGTTAAGTTGGAATCGCCCCAAACGGAGTTACAATAATCAAAGTGGGGTAAGATCAACGCTTGATAGATTTGGAGGGCAGTGCGCTTTGAGATGTATGGTCTTATTCGTTTAAGGGCGCCTATAGCTGAAGATAACTTTTTGCTAAGATCACCTATATGATTAGACCATGAGAGGTGTTCGTCAATTATCACGCCTAGTGATTTAGCTTCTTTAACTTTAGTGATTAATTTAGCATCAATCTCAACGTTTACTTGATTGTCTGAGAATGAAATTAAACGTTGGTTTGACCCAATAACCATAAATTCGGTCTTCGCAACATTCAAGCTCAGTTTGTTGGAAATGAGCCATATATTAAGACTTCTTAACTCTGAATTTAAACCTTTCTCAAGATCAGTCAATGTGCTGGCAGCAAAGATTAGTTAGTATCATCAGCAAACATCCTTGGGGAGGTCAACCTAAGGCAATTTAGCAGATCGTTAATGTAAACTAGAAATAAGAGTGGTCCTAGGTTGCTACCCTGTGGGATGCCACAAGAAACCGGTGCAGCATTAGACAACTGGCCAGCAAGACTACATCTCTGACTTCGGCGGAAAAAATAAGAGTCAAACCACTTAATACTGACTGTATCGACAAAATATATACGGAGCTTCCGTAAGAGAATATTGTGATCAATGGTGTCGAAGGCGTTTTTAAGATCTATGAAAAGTGCACCGTTTACCAGGCCATTGTCAATATTAACCTACCAGCTGTTTGCACGCAGCATCAACCAGGGCAGTAAGGGTACTGTGTAACGATCGAAATCCAGATTGACTGATTGAGCTTTGAGGAAGGTTGTCAGTTTTGGTCGCACAATAGCGGCAGCAGCCGTTTGACAGCTATTCTGACTGCTTTTTATTAAATATGAAGGGACCGGCCGGCTGGGAATTATTGTTGAGAGCAAACCAGGTATACAGGTCAGCCTAAAAGAGCTGAAAAAAAAAACAATGTAGAGCAATCTCACTATTTCCTCAAGGAGTTATCCAAGGCCTGGATTTTTACCCCTATTCACTCCAACAATGAATACTTGAATTGCCGCCTGGCAACGTTATTGCGTACCTCCAAGAGTGGTACCGTATCACTGAAAGCTCGTGCATGTAAAGGCAATTCCTCCGGGAAGAATAAAAAAAATTGGCTATGAACTGGCCCAGTCTATAACAATAGCAGCGTATAACTGTGGAAATGCTCTAACATTACACCTATTCCGAAGGTAAAACAACCTCAATGTGAGAGCGACACCCGACCTATCTCGTTAGCCCCTATTCTGTCTAAGGTCTAAGATTTTGTGGTCTCTTGGAGGCGCACGGCCGCTCCCCTCGCACCAAAGACAGGCAACCCCTCATAAGTTGCAAAACTGAACGCTTTAAAGGAACCTTTTTTTTTCCTGCAATGTGCCTCTATGCTCATGGCATATGATCTAGGAACTTATAGGCACGTAATGTACAATTTAATATATACTACGGGGGGTGACAACTCTAACAAACGCTGTTTGAGTAATACTAGGTCTTAACTTAAGTCGTCCCGGATATTTGGATCATCCTCCCGAATTTCTGGGATACATTTCCGGAAATTTTTTAGAATTCCTGGCATACATTCTAAGAAGTTAACCTGAATAAAAACGTGAAATAAAATTTCCTACGATGTTCCGATTTTTTTCTGCAATGTTCCGGAATTATCGCTTGTTTCCCGGAAAAATTTCCAAGAGCCCGGATTGCCGGAACAATTTTGGCTTTGTCCCGAAACAGCGTTTGTTAGAGTTGTCAACCCCAGTATATACTCCTAGTTTCTAGCTTTTTACCTATGTATCATATCTTTTATAATTGTAAGGTCCAATCCATTTTGAACACGATGTAATCAGTTTCAATTATTTTTAATCAATACCTATATTATTACAAAGTAATTTCGTAATTCGCTCACTTCTCAGCGCGATGATTTTATTAATAAACTAGAGTTACCCATAAAATTCACAAATTATGCAAGGCTAAAGGTAACCCTCTTGATAATGGAGTTAAATGAATAGGGTGTAATGTAAAGTGCTAGATTTCTATCCCATATGAACCGTGTGAGCGTACGCCCTACTGATGGAAATGGGCCCACACAAGGACAGAGAAAAACTCTGACCAGGGTGGGAATTGAACCCACGATGACTTTAACATCTTCAGTTCCCACGGCCTTGTAGCTCAGTCGGTAGAGAGGAGGAGATCTAACCCGGAGGTCGTGGGTTCAATTCCCACCCTGGTCGGAGTTTTCTCTGTCCTTGTGTCGGCCCATTTCCATCAATAGGGCTTACGCTCACATGGTTCATATGGGATAGAAATCTAGCATTTCACCTCACACTCTATTCAGTTAACTCTGTTTAAAATATAAGTGCTACACGTAACCTTTCTTCTTGATAATGTTGTCCCCATCATCTTTATTGCACGCTCTGCAAGTGAATGGGCAGCCATGCAACTCAATATTGCTTTAGTTGAGTGACTCACATTGATTGCATGGAACATCATGGTGGCAGGAGGAAGAAGGCATTGCATTGCATTGCGTTGAATATATTTCCCGTCGACAACGTGGACAGTGGTCAACCATTCTCAGTCTCGAGTCGCATTAATTATGTGGACAAGTGCTTAGTACTTTGAGGTCTCTTCATAGGTTTGAGGTGTCAGTGTTTGTAAAACTTTTTTATTTAACTGATATTTATACCACGAGAATAAAATAAATGGCATCATTTTCAGTAATACTCCTTGAATGTACTTTTGAATCCAAAAAATTAGTATTTTCTAATTATTTGATCGTTATTTTTTCCATGTGAGCTTCTACAAGTAATAACAAATAGTCCTATTTTAGAGGTTTCAGCTACCAGGGATTTGAATTTATTTTATATTTTTCTGAAATCTTAAGAGTTTTTGACCGGGTATTCAAACAAGCTGATGGTTTAAAATCAAAACACTGGCGACAAAAATATTGAAAAACGCTGACACCATTTTGCAAATCGAACTGTGTTAAAAATAGTCCTGAAAAGTTAAGGTGTATCGGACAAAAAACTGAGTGAAAGGGCGACTCTTGTGCAATATTCTGAAGTCGAGAAAACGCAAAGCAGTTTTCAAGGTGAAATGTGAAGTCACGATTTTGCCGTGACACTGTAAATGTGCGGGGGGATCCTATAAATTACCACTTTCGTATTCGTTTTGTTCCACTTTTCCACTGTTCCGCTGTGACCAGTGTTCCTCTGCTTCTCTGTACCTACTGTCCCTCTGTACCCACTGTCCCTCTGTGCCCACTGTCTCTCTGTACTCACTGTTCCTCTGTACCCGCTGTTCCTCTGTACCACTATTCCTCTGTACCCACTGTTCCTCTGTACCTCTGTACTCACTGTTCCTCTGTACCCACTGTTCCTCTGTACCTCTGTACCACTGTTCCTTTGCTCCTCTGTACCCACTGTTCCTCTCTTCCTCTATACCTGCTGACCCTCCGTCCCTCTTTGCCCAATGTTCCTGCTTACTCTCTGTTCCTTTATACCCTCTGATCCTCTGTTCCTCTGTACACTTTGTTCCTCTGGTCCTCTATACCCCCTGTCCCCCAGTCCCTTTGTTCCCCCTGACCCCGTAATGGTTATCGTTCCTCTGTACTGTGTGTGAGACACGTTCTGTCTCTGTGTAACCTACAATTGTAGTATTTGTTGTATGAGGCTATTAGCTGTTAATGTTTAACTGTTCGGAGCCCGCTGTAGGAGAGACTACCCGGGGAAAGTGACACGTCAGCCAGCGCAAAACAAAAAAGAGGAAAATCCCTCAAATACGTTTTAGCCAGAACTAAACTCAAGAAGGGAATAGAAAAACATTTGCGAGCCGCTGGAGTCGTGCTGGCCCATCAACACCTACCGCACCGTTTATCATTATGCATTCGCATTCAAAAACCGCATGACGCATTGAAACTTACCGCCCAGTTCAGTTCTCATCACGTCGTTGAAATTCAATGCTAGATATAATCGTGATAAAGAAGACAGCGCGAACTCAAGCCAAGTTCAGTCGATGCCGATTAAGCAGAAGCTATGATTCCACTTGTCATTGAATGATCGTCAATGCAGACCGCTATTTAAAAACTCGTTGCGGATTAGTTGGATGACATAACTGAGGTGAGTTCATACAAAAATGATCATTTAGAATAACAATTCGATTGAACGTTGGAACATAAGTTAACATATTTCAACAATGTCAAAATGCCAAAACATTACTCGGTGCTTTTCCGAATGTAATTCAAAAATCGAAAACAGGTCGGTCGTTTCTCCAAGGAGTCGTTTCGCAAACAATCAGTTCACAAACCTGTTGGGTCGATTTGCAAACGTCCAAATAGTCAGTTCTCAAACGCCTGATAGTCAGTTCACAGACCTCGTATATAATGGCACAGCCGGCGATTCATTGACATACCAAAAGTAAGAAAACAGCAATTCCCGCACCCTTACCTGTCCTGGTTGATCAACGTTAGGGTGGGGCATCTTTGAAATGTATCAGTTGTGTGGGAGTTGGGGGGCGGAAGGAATTTTAAAAGTATTTGCAAATCTATAAGGCGGAGAAGCAACGGTAGTTAAATTGGGGAAGAAGAACGTAAGAAAATAAGTGAACGGCCCGGATAAATTCAAGGGTAACTACGAAAGGCTGAAAAACAAAACAAAAGAAAGAAAAACAATCGATAACAAAGCAAAACTCGATAACACTTTGGAAGAGTGTTATACCTACAAAAGCGACAGATGTCGTTACATTTCACGATGTCATTGTCATGCGGAAACAATGTGAACACAATGATAGTGGAGCTGGTTGGCCGAGCTCCCTGGAGTGGCGGAATCGGAAACGGTAAAGAAAGGCGTAGCTTCGTGTCCTCGTTGGAGAACTCGAATTTTGACCTAGTTTGCTCGACCCAATGTTGATCAATACATGTCTTAAAACACTCCTCATTTCCTCGAAAACAGATGCATATTAACATAGCACGCTAGTCTTAATGGCTCAGTTCATACGATTTTCCTGTAGTTCAGTGGCAGAGCATCCGAAATTGCTCGTGATCAGAAGTTTATAAGTTTTATAGGTTCTCCCATAAAGACCTGAGTTTGCACGAACCATCAATGACTCATATCTCGACTCATACCTCGCTGTTTTCGGCTGTAGCGATTGATTAGAGTTATTTCGGTTTTTCATGACTGAAATGAAAGCAACTTTGCCATGTTGACATGATATTCTGTCACATGAGATATGCGGCAATTTAAATGTCGGAAAAATTGAAAGAATAATTCCAAGAAGCGTGTTTTTCAGGGTCGTGAATGAAAAGCTCAATGCATCGTGTGTGCGACCGGCGCTTCCTCAGTGATCACCGCGTGCAAATTGATGAACTGCCTTCCATTACCATTCTTTTTTTCTTTTTCTTTTTTCAATGTTCCTGCTCACAGGAAGAGCTAGATTACTCGTAATTGTGCTTTACTCTGACTGTTTCTCTTATTTTATCCTAGTGGTATGCAGTTTTCCACTAAAGATCAAGATAATGATCTCCACGCTAAATCTTGTGCAGAAATTTACAAAGGCGCTTGGTGGTATCAAAGATGCCATCACTCAAATCTCAACGGACATTACCTTGGCGGAACACATAAATCTTTTGCTGATGGGGTCAACTGGAAGCTCTTCAGAGGTCATTATTACTCCTTGAAACGTTCTGAAATGAAACTAAAACCGAAAAAGTAAGCGTCAATTTATGGAAGCTATTGATTTTGGATGTTATTGTCTATATATGTATTAGTCGGAAGCTACGTTTATGTAATAATATAATTTTAGTGCTATAGAACGTTTGCGAATAAAAGTGAGCTAAAAGGATCTTAATGGAGCCAAACTGTATTTGTATCAAAATATTTTCGTTAAAACATTGCCGCTAATCTCGTAAGGAAACATACTTCATTTAAGTTTCAAATTCCTAATTTTTACCCATCACTCAGTGTCGCTTAAGGTAATCCCTTATTATTGCATTGCGCATCCCGACTGCGCACGATTTTCGCGTCATTAGCGCGCGCACATGAGTCGGTGTAAGTGAAGCATTATTGCTTATGTAAATAAAAGAAGCTTTATTTTCAAAATAACCAAGACTTAATTCTGTATGAAGGTGATTCGAATTTTCAACACGAAAACAGTACAAATACCCCCATTTTAAGAGCCTGCTGACGCGTAAACAAGCACGGTGACCCCATTTTTTATTGCATTTTTTTAATGTTCATATCATGAATATTAATTATGCCAAGTTTCCAAAAACGTTTTATAGTAGAACAAGTTCAAGGGAATTACCTTAAGTGGAAGATTCTTAACTGTATAGCCCAAGTAGAACTAATTCAGGCAAAAGTCAATATCTGTTTTCTTAGACAGACAACCTTCTTGAAAAATAAATTTTTCTCAAGGTTTTAGTCAAACATTAATTTTATAGTAAGCGCCACCCTTAAATAAATGTAAAAGAATCTCATGTAATGCGGCCTTTCAGTTTTTGTTTGAAGGGGGCTCCTCGAGTGAATTCTTAATGAAGGACCAGAGCAGCTTCTCATGCAAGACATTTCGTTCTTTTGTTTTGCGGAAATTGAATTTTCATTCCCAATATTTTTCAACGGCTTCTAGACAATATATTCTGACACAAAATGCGATGTCCTTGATATAGCTCATGATATTCAGTCAAAAGGTTTGTTTAAATTGTTGCAAGAACCATTTTTGCGAGAATTTTAGGCGGTGTTTCTTTGCAATATTTGCACAGATTCGCCGAGATATCCTTCTTGTTTTATTCACTTTTATAAGCGAAATGTCAAAAAGCTTGCACACAAAATAACCTTTTGCAACACTTCCGACATAGTTTAGTGGAAGTTTTTAAGTTGTGAGCTATTATTTTGCACAACTCTCCTTTTGTCTTTGTCTTCGATAAGACCTTTTCTACTTGGCGTAATTCCCCATGTGCACTGGGCCGCATTTTATCTACATCTCCTTGTCTGCTATTTTGTTAAATATATCTTGATAGCTGCTGTAGTGTTTGTATTTACATCCGGGATCTTTCCAGCGCGGGAACTGGCGGTCGAGTGGGCATAGGACAGGAGATTGTGTAAGGAACAGTATGAACTAGGAGGGTGTTTTCGATTAGCTTCTTTGTGATCCATAAGGATATTACAGCCGTCTATTTCCAAGCCTGCTATGTCCAAATGATTTGCATTTTCCTTTTTTTCTTTCAAAAACGTAGCACACTCACTAGAACAAGGGGTTTCCTTTTTCTATTTCAAGAGGAGTTTGATTGAAAATGGAAACATAGTTTACACATTTTTGAATGTCTTTCTATTGACACCTTCTAAAGAACGCAAACGTTTTTTCCAAGAAGCGCTCCGATGCACCCACAGTTTTTCTCCTTGCCCGAACCCATTTTTCTGATTTTCTCGAGACTCTCCATAAATTTTCTTTTTCTGTTCAAAGCGCACCACTAGCTTGTAAAGGTCATTCCGCAATTGCGCAGGGAACTGGGGCGAGTTTCAAATTTGAACCAGTCGATAAATTGACACCATCACGTGAAAGATAACATTGAGATTGGCCGTCTGTCCAAGTTTGGTGCTTTTAGGTTGAACAGACGGACTTAAAAACATAGTTGAAAATCCATACAAACGTGTCTAATCTTGAGACTTCGACCCCCAAAACCATATTAAATACTTAATAACCGAGAGTGAGGTCGTTACAGCAAAATCTCAAACTGAGGCCTTGCCGTATTAACCGAACGACAGTGAGGTCGATACAGCTGGGCCTAGGTTTGAGATTTTTTCTGTAATGACCGAACGGTCGAGGTTATGAAGTTGTTCGTTATATGGCTAACAGAACGATTCTAAAGAAGAAAAAACTAATTTGCATAATCCATAAATGGGGTGGGGGCATTACGGGAGAATAATGCCCTAGCGCTTAGCTGCTCTTAGCCAATCAGAGCGCGCGTTATGTCGGCCAGAAACGCTAGCTATGTAATTAAAACTCTTAATTTTTTTTACGATTTCGGTAATATTCATAAAATAGATAAAATAGGCAAACAAAGTGATTTTCATCTCACCTATTTCCAAATAGTAGGTCCATGACAGAACTTTTCAGTCGTCCCAAGTCTGATAAATTTTAAGAGTTTAAATGATTTTAGGGGACGCATCCTCAAATTAGAGACGTTTGCATGGCTTTTTAACTATGTTTTAAAGTCCGACCTAAAAGCATCAAACTTGGACAGATTGCCAATCTCAATGTTATCTTTCATGTGATAAAGGTAAAAGGTAAAGTCACTTGGTTCAGCTGCGAGGCTGGTATCAATGGAAGCCGACGGTGCGCCCTTTACCCCCCTCCCTCTGCCAGTGCCCCGATTTAAGGGGATTTAAAGCTATAGCTAATATACACGGATCAGAGGAAAGTCGAAACAGACGTTGAAGTCACAGAGGATCGAGCCGGGGACCTTTCGCTCCGAAAGCCGCGCATTAGCCATCTGAGCCACGACTGCTCCTGATGCTCCTGATGGTGTCAATGTATCGATTGGTTCAAATTTGAAACTCGCCCCAGCTCCCTGCGCAAACGCGTAATGGCTTTGAGGGGGGCACGGTGGCCTCATGGTTAGTGTGCTCGACTCCGGAGCGAGTGGTCCGAGTTTGGGTCCTGGTCGGGGACATTGTGTTATGTTCTTAGGCAAGACACTTTACTCTCACGGTGCCTATCTCCACCCAGGTGTATAAATGGGTACCGGCGAATGTAATGCTGGGGAGTAACCCTGTGATGGAATGGCATCCCATCCAGGGGGGAGTAGAAATACTCTTAGTCGCTTCATGCCATGGAAACCGGGCTAAGCTCCGACCTGATGGGCCTCCTGGCTCGTATGCAGAAACTTTATCTTTTTTTATAGCACTTGGCTACAGTATAAACCAAGCCTTCAAATGGGAAAACGGGCCGGCAAAAGGGCGTGTGGCGAAAGTCAGCCCTTCTTTTCTCTAAAAATAGAAAAGTGCGTTTTGGTAAAGTACAGTCCTCAAACTTCTCACGTTAATGACGCTTTAAGTAATAAAACGAGATTCAGTTCGAGCGACGTTTTTTTTGGGGGGGGGGCAACTTGTTAGTCGAGCGAAGCGAGGCGAGCAAAGTGGACCAAAAAAAGCCGTCTTCGAACTGAATCACCCCTTACTGCTGAGGAAATGTCGTATAAGATCATCCTGGGAAAAGAATACTTACTTTACTTACCTTACTTAGGCCCATCGCTCCAGGTGGAGCATAGGTCATCGACAACCCCTCGCCAGCGAACTCGAACTTGGGCTTTTCGTTCAGCTTCTTTCCAATTGTATCCTATCAGCTTCAGTTCCGCACTTGGTCCCGTTGCCAGCTGCTTCTGGAGCGTCCTGTTTTCCTCTTCCCTTGGGGATTCCACCTCAGAGCTTGCCGGGTGATGTTGTTTGGCGCTTTCCACAGGGTGTGACCAATCCGGCCCCATTTCTTTCTCAAGATCTGTCCACTTACCGGTTGTTGTCCCCACGCTGCCAAAGCTCCACATTGCGAATTTTCTCAGGCCACCAAATGTTAAAGATGCGTCTCAGGCAACAGTTTGTGAAGGACTGGATCTTCTGGAGTGCCTTTCTTGTCCGCCTCCACGTCTCAGGTCCATAGAGGAGAACTGACTTTACATTGGCATTGAAGATGCGAAGCTTTGTTTGAGTCCTGATTTCTTTAGACGCCCAGATGTTTTTGAGCATGTTAAATGCTACCCTCGCCTTACCAATTCCTGCTGCGCCAATAAAGAGGAAACACTGCGTTAACTCGAAGGTTTAATAAAACGACAACATAAAGCAATGTCGAGCACGTGGAACAGACATCCAGAAGAGCCTGCGCAGCGCTAACAACCGCTGAGTACAATGTAAATAACGTAGTGGCGTGGTTGCCTCCTAGCGGACTCCCGAGCACCTAGGCACAGAAGTAAACTGAATATGCGTGCAAAGTAAACGACTAAATATAGGAATTTACAGAGGCTGAACTAGAACAACAACACTGAAAGCGAACCTGAAACTAAACTGGTATACGCACAACAGGTGCAGTCCCTGGTCCCTTAGATTTGTCCTTCTAAATGTAGGGAGTAAAATAAAATCACCACAGTAAGGTGAAAGGGCACGGACTAGTGTTACTAGAAAGAAGGCAAAAGCCGAGCACACTACTTTAAGTCCCAGTCCTGATTTTGCGAAAACGGGGCGCTTCGATGACGGCCAGGCCTCCTGGGAGAAACGACAGCAGCAGACTCTGGTGGAGCACGTGAAAGAACCGAGCATTCTAGAGAAGAGGCTGGGGTGCAGGGTGGTGGGACAATGGCTGCAGGTACTGGAGGAAGTTCCTGAACGGGGTCAACATCGTGCACGGGTTGCGGAACCGTGGGTTGTTCATAGGCGGGAGTCTGAGTACCCATTGGAGAAGGTGCAGGGACAGTGGACTGTCTTGGTGGTAGACTAACGGGGTCGGCGTCATCATCAGAGTCAAATGGGGAGGGCTTGAGAAGGCCACGAATGGGGCCCTGCGGGGTCAGGGCTAAAC
>NC_090881.1:6234417-6246917 GCF_036669935.1 Montipora foliosa
AACAGACATCCGGACGAGCCTGCGCAGCGCTAACATTCGCTGAGTACAATGTACATAACGTATTGGCGCTGCTTTGTCTACATCTGTACCTCGTTGTTTATCTATGACACTACCAAGGTATGTGAAAGAGTCTACCTCCTCTAACCGCTCTCCTTCCAATGTGACCGGATTTTCTTTGATGGTGTTGATCCTCATAACCTTTGATTTACCCCAGTTGGTCTTCAGTCCTGCTCTTTTTGATGCTGCTGCCAGTCCAGTCCTCCAGCTGTGACCAAAGGGTCCACTGAATTCCATTGTTTTCTCCCTCGGTGGTGGTCCTCAATATCCAGTCTATAACAAGAAGAAACATGAAAGTTGATAGCAGGTATCCTTGTCGAACGCGAGTCGTGACAATGAAGCAATCTGAAAGCTAGCCCCACTGCACCACTCTACATGTCATTCCCTCATAAGATTGCTGAATGATTGTAATGATCTATTAAGGGATACCGTAGTGCTTCAGAGGCAATGTAAACGGCCTTTTCATAGTCAATAAAGTGGATGTAGAGAGATGAGTTCCATTCCAACGATTGCTCCACTATAATACGCAGTGTGGCGATCTGGTCAGAGGAGCATTCTCAACTCTTTCACGCTTTTTGAACAAACGTGAACTCCGTTGTTACAACCTTTTTTAAGGAAAGTTTTTCAACCTCGCGCTTGAATGAAACACGGGTAAATGCAATCTTTTTTATGTAAGAATACACAAAGACATCCTTCAGTGCACAGACACAAAGAAAGCCTACTCAACAGATTTGAATAAAACCTTTTCTGAAAACGCTTGAAAAAAACCTTTGGATTTTGAGAAGCGTTTTATACTGTTGTATGGTGAAGCGGGAGTTGGTTTCATATCGTATTTCAAAATACTTTTCAAAACATGAGCAAACAACAATATACGTTTAAAACGCTTTATTAAAAGATACTCTAGTGACAAGTTGATATAAATGATTGTTCTTCTACTATTTGACTATCGTAACCTTAAACATGTTGCGTTGCGCTTAAACAAATACTGTGACTCTGATAATGCAGTTCTGTTCAGACATACAGAATATGAAACATTCGAGACCGGACTAACTCGAACGAATTTTATTTGCAGAAGGCTATCGTTAAGTCAATAAAAACACATCAACAAACGTTTCAAACGTTTTACTGAATTAACAGAGAACGCTTATCACAATGTGATATTTGCGAGAGATAGTTCTCTTTAAACAAACCTTAATCCGAAAAAAAGTTGTTTTGAAAACGCACCCTATGTACAACAAAGATTATAGTTGTTAAGTCAATAAATACACACCAACAAACATTTCAAGCGTTTTACTGAATTAACAGAGAACGCTTATCACAATGTGATATTTGTGAGAGTAGTTCTCTTTGTAATTCACTTGCATTCGCTGCATCATTAGTGTTCTATTATGCATGCACTGTTTCAACGCTTTTTGAGCGAAAATAAATCACACACGCGCAAATGAGAAAAGAAAAAAAAATGTTGTAATTCACTTGCATTCGCTGTATCATTAGTGTTCTATTATGCATGCACTATTTCAACGCGTTTAGAGCAACAATAAATAACGCACGCGTAAATGAGAGATGAAAAGATGTGTATCATTATTGTTGTATTATGCATGCACTGTTTCAACGCTTTTAGAGCGAAAATAAATCACACACATTATTCACTTGACTTCGCTGCTTAACAGAGAACGCTTATCACAATGTTATATTTGCGAGAGATAGATTTTCTTTAATCAAATCTTAATCCAAAAAAAGTAAATAAAAAGTTCTTTTGAAAGCGCACCCTATGTACAATAAAGATGCACATGTACCGGTCAAGCAATATTATGCATGCACAGTTTCAATGTTTTTAGAGCGAAAATAAATCACACACGCACAAGTATTAACCGTGTTAGTGAGTGACTGAATTCACAAAAAGTGCTATAAAGGAATACGTGCAGTGCCCGTTTTTCAGTAGACTCGTTAACATGGATAGAGTGTACTTTGTCTTGGTTCGGGTTTGCGCTCGGAGTTGTTTTGCAGGACACATCTTTCACAGCACACCTCGCGAGCAATGGTTAGAACTTGTAAAGGAGTTACATCCAATGAACCCCGGTCGCTTGTTGAGTTTTTATTACTACATGGACCAATGCAACGCTACATTTACCGAACAATATACATTCCACAAAGTCTTATGTGTCACGTACTCGATACATTATCCTTCTTTCTGGTGGATGGTTTGGCAAATTGTTACAAAAAGTCTGCGAATGAAGAAGATCTAATCATTTGTTTAACACCATGGGTAGTGCTGCAAGCCGCGTGTGTGGAAGCTCATCGCCTACAGTTTCTTTAAGTGACATATGTCAGAGAATGCGATGTTTAGTTGCGTGTTGCGGTAGCGAGGTTCACATCGAATTGAAAGATGTCACCGACAATCACGAAGAAGAAAATGCAAAAGAAGAAGAAACAGAAAACGCGGACCCTAAATCAGACGAACCAACTATTACAGAAATTGTATTATGAAGTGGATCGACCATCCGCTTTAGGGGGAGTCGACAAACTGTATCGTGCGGCGCGTCGGTATGGTTTGAAACGCACGCAAGTACTCGATTGGCTCCGCCAACAACCTGGCTATACCCTACACAAACCTGCAAGAAAACACTTTCGTCGTAACCGAGTAATTGTGTTTGATATAGATTCGCAATGGCAGGCGGACTTGGTTGATTTGCAACATTTGAGTCAGTGGAATCAAGGATACAAGTATTTACTGACTTGTATCGATGTCCTTTCCAAATACGCGTGGGTGGTGCCTTTGAAATCGAAAACAGGAGCCTCGTTGGTGGTGGCCTTTGAAAGCATTTTCCAGGAAGGTCGCAAACCTGAGAAGTTGCAAACAGATGCCGGAACCGAATTTAAGAACAAAACGTTTCAAACCTTTCTCAAAAAGGAGAATGTACATCATTTTGTAACCTACAACGAAACCAAGGCCCAAGTGGTTGAAAGATTCAACCGCACTTTGAAGCAACTTATGTGGCGTATGTTCACTACCAGCAGCTCGTACCATTATTTGGATCAACTGGACGATTTAGTCAATGGGAATTACAATCAAAGCGTGCACCGTAGCATCAAAATGAGACCAGCGGATGTCAACGAGAATAACGCATCTGAGGTCTGGAACAATTTGTATAGAAATCTGTTCAAAAAGCCGACAAAGTATAAATTCAAAGTGGGAGATCAAGTCAAGATCAGTAAGCATAAACGCATCTTTAAAAAAGGTTACTTACCGTCCTGGACGGAGGAAACTTTCACTGTTGCTCAGAGACTTCCGCGCGACCCACCCGTGTATCGCCTAAAGGAAGCAGACGGTGACTGGATTCAAGGCACTTTTTACGAATTTGAGTTACAGAAAGTGATAGAAACGGAAAAACACCTGTTTCGTATTGAAACAATTTTAAAACGCAGGGGACGAGGAGCGAATAAGGAGGTGTTGGTACATTGGAAAGGTTGGCCAAAGAAATACGACAGTTGGATTCCGCATAACCAGTTGGTCACTTTACAACAAACATGATTCAAGATAGCGACTTTTACGTGACACTTCCCAGTAATGCAAGCAGTAATTTATTTCTAAACAATTCCAAGTCCTCCTTTCGCGTAGCGCTACCTCGACAAATCCATCTGAAAGATGAAGAAGATTGGGAAGTAGGATTGCATCATATCGTGTATCCGCTCTCAATGTTTGACATTACAAATGACTGCAAACATTCTCACATCATGCTGGATCGTCGAGGTGACTCCACACCGTTTGTATTACCCGAGGGCAAGTATTATACAGCCTTAGATGTCACAGAAGGAATGTTACAATGCCTGAACATCGCTGACCCACCATCTAAGATTGAAATCACAGTGGACGACGAATGGAATGTAACGTTAAACTCGCAAACTGAAGGACTTCTGATCACATTGTCTACAGCTCGCGCGTTGGGATGGATAAACGAAAACAACACTCTTACACCCAGCGTTCGTTTGAATGCTGCACTCACCTTAGAAAGAAAATATGGTCATGATTGGTTCATCTTACCATCCGGCACATCCATCACATATCCGGGTATTTACATCTTTCCTCCTTCGCTGTCGCTTTGTTCGTGTAAGCAGAGACTGGTTCAAGTTCAAACCAATCTCGTGGAACCGTGGCAGGTGGGTGACAAGCGCTTACCTCTCCTACATGAGATGGTACCTCTGGGCAGTTTTCGAGAAACACTCCTTGAAGAAAGAGAACATATTGTGTACCTACCTTTGCGGACAAAGATATTTCAGACCATTGAAATATATTTAACGAGTGGATACGGTCAAACGCCGGCATTTTTAGACGGTATCGTCAGCGTCGTTTTACATTTCCGCCGTCGATCAACATGACCAACAGTTTTTACATGGTGCTGACCAGTGATGCAAGTCTGACTCAATATCCAGAAAACAAGGCGGCCGATTTTAAGATGCAGTTACCAAGTCAACTACACCTAAGTGAAGACTGGGAGGTGGCCATGACACGCATCATTTACCCTTACACCTGGCAAAACGTAGGTGAGAATCAATTGTCCTACACTTTGCTTTGTAAGACTGGTCCTGAACCCTGGAAATTGAACATCCCTGTACCAAGTGGCATTTACCGTACGGTCAAAGATGTCATTCACGGTATGACGAAGGGACTACACAATCGATTGAGAGACATTTATTTGAAGAGTGACAAGACCATTACGAGTCTGGAAGGAAACGAGTGTTTTTACATTTACGAGAAAGCACAAGATTACTTTGAGTTGAAGTTACCAGCCGGTTGGTATGTGATTCTACCAAAGACATTAGCTCGCGCCTTGGGGTACTTAAACCATCAGTATAATATTCCTCAGCTGTACCAAATCGGAGGCTTTGTCCAACAGAATGATGATCACAGCGTCCTTCTTGCGAGGACAACGACAACACTTGTCAGAAAAGACGAATTGGTATGGGGATTGCTCTCGAGAGACGCTTTTCAAACCATCTACGTGTATTCCGATTTAATCGAGTCTCAAGTAGTGGGAGATGCTCAAGCGAACTTACTTCGGATGCTTGTTCCTCGTGGTCAGCCGGGGAACATGATCACAGAAGAGGTCAAGGTGCCCTCCTACCATAGACTCCGTACAACTGTGTTTTCATACGTGGCGATCAATATAAGGGGAGACGCAGGTCAATTGATACCATTTGCTTCTGGAGCCGTACGCGTGACCCTGCATTTTCGGCGTCGTGATATTCTATAACAACATGTTATTACCTATGAACCACCGATATTACCCATATGGACGACATGTTGTACCCTATAGGCAGCACGGTAAAGGAGGAGACATTAGTATCTACGGAGGAACACACCCTTATGGTCAAGGGGGCAACGGCTTAGGTGGAATGTTTCGGTCCTTGTTCCGTTCAGCAACTCCCTTTCTCAAAACAACAGCAAAAAAAGTGGGAAAACGAATGCTCGATACTGGATTGGAAACGGGAATGCAACTTGTCCAAGACGTGATCAATGGTCAACCTTTAAAGAAAGCTGCCAAGACAAGAGCGAAAGCTGCTGGAAAAAATTTACTCACAGGGGTCATTGATGACATTACACAGCAAGGTCGAGGAAAAAGAGTATATAAGCGCGCGTATACGTCAAAGCGGCACAGTGAAGGACAGACCAAGAAAAGGAGAACATCTCGTTCAACGTTCAAGACTATTTTTGATTAAAGATGGCATCAGCTCACCCTCTCTCAGCCCCTGGTGCGAATTCAAGTTTACAATTGTTTGATGTACCTGTGACAGATGTATCGATTGTTAGCAGCAAATGGATCGATTACGAACCGGTTCAAACGGGAACTAACCCCATCGAGTTTGTCATCAAACCGTTAGCTGACTACATTGACATTAACAAGACAGAGCTGCGATTGGTAGTAAAGATTACCAAACAAGATGGATCGCCCACAGGGGATGGTAAGAAGTACACTCTGGTCAACAACGCCCTTCATTCCATCATCAAACAGTTTACCATCAAGATCAACGAAACGCTGGTAACAGAACAGTCAGACACTCAAGCATACAATGCTTACATCAAGACCTCATTGAACTTTACGGAACAGGCCAAGAAATCGTACTTAACCAAAGCTCTGTATTACAAAGACACTGCTGGACACGTGAATGAAGTAGATAATACAGCAGAAAGTAATGAGGGTCTGAATAGAAGAGCCACATTTACTAACAACGGCGCAGAAGTTGGGTTGGTCGGAGTACCTCTTTATGACGTGTTTAATATTGACAAGTTGTTGCTTGACGGTTTGGAGATCAAAGTCAAAGTGGATCTGAACAACGATGCTTTTGTTCTAATGGCTGGGGAGACTCCAAACAACTGCAAACTAAAGGTCATGTCTAGTACGCTTCGCATACGAACAGTGCGTGTTGCAGACAGTGTGAAACTAGAACATGCACAGATCATGCAAGGTCACAAAGGGAGCGCACCGCTACCAGCCATCTATACCCTAACCAGAACCCCTACGCAGGCAAGGATCATCCCTCAAGGAGTCTTAAATCACACTGAGACAGATTTATTCCACGGTTTCATTCCTCAGTGCATCATTTTTGGGCTCGTGCGAAACGATGCCTTCAACGGAAACCTTGCAAGAAATCCTTTCAACTTTGAGCTGTTTGACCTGCAAGACATTCGGATGACTGTGAATGGAGAAGAAATGCCTTATTCTGCGCTGGATCTGACGGGTGGAAAAAAGATCGATGGTTACAACACGCTGTTTTCAGGAAGTGGAGACATGAATTGTGGGCACGGGCTTGACATTGATAGAGTGGATTGGGAGAACGGATACGGTTTGTTCCGTTTTGATTTGACACCGGCAGGAAGTGGACATCCCGATCATCTGATACCTCATCGAACGGGTAACGTGAACCTGTACCAGAAATTTGGAACTCAGACGAACTCAGTTCTGAATTTAATTGTGTACGCAGAATTTCAGAATCAGTTGGAAATTGATCGCAATCGTCGCGTGGTCTACGATTTGTCACAAGGCTCTTAGTTCATCGTCATGCATACGACCCAAGAACTATGGCAAGCCTGTCTTTCTGACCCTGTGTTAGCACCTCTGATGCAAGGCGTATTTCCAAGGGATAGGCTACCTGTCATCAACACCTACCCAGCCGGACTCATCGCGAATACGGACCCTCATGACCAACCTGGGACACATTGGGTGGCTATGTACTTTGAATCGCCTCGTGAAAGTGAATTCTTTGACAGCTACGGATTTCCTCCTGAAACTTACAACATGGATACCTACATTCTACGGGAAGTTACCTATTATAACGACAAACCACTGCAAGGACTGAACTCGGATGTTTGTGGAGATTATTGTCTGTTTTATCTCATTCGGCGAGCACGGAATGTTGATATGAACACTGTTCAAGCTAAATTTAAACGATATGATTCTCAGTGGAACGATGCACGAGTTGAACGGAGTGTACACGCTTATTTTAATTCAGTCATTTATCGTCAAGTTAATGATTGCTTTCAACAAGGTTGTAAGTCATTTCGCTGTGTCCATAAGCAATAAAATCATGTTGAAAAGTAAACAAAATGTTGCTGTTTTTGTGTGTATTTGCTAGTAAAAGGGGTGGGAATTCTATCTCGTGTACACAAATCGTTGAAGCTTCGTCTTGTGAACATGTCTCAATTCAAGTGCCCCAGCAGTATTATCATTTCTGGCCCCAGCCAATGCGGAAAAACAACATTTACGCGCCAAATACTTCAACACGCAGATTGTTTATTTGAACGCCCCATTCGCAAGATCGTGTATTGCTACGGTCAATGGCAAGATTGTTTTAAGGAATTGGTAAAGGAAGTCACGTTTATGGAGGGTATTCCCGACGACATTCCCGCCTTATTTCCACCCCCTCATCGTCCTGGTCTGCTCGTGTTAGATGACCTCATGAGAAACTGTAGCGATGACGAGCGCATTTTGGATTTGTTCACCAAAGTGTCCCATCATTGTGACGTCACCTGCATTTATTTGACACAAAACCTTTTCCCCCAGGAAAGTTTTCCCGGAGCATTTCTCTTAATGCTCATTACATCATTGCTTTTAACAATCCTCGAGATACTTTGGGGTTGAGGACACTGGCACAACAGGCGTTTTCTGGGCGCGTTCCGTTTGTGTGGGAGAGTTTTCAAGACGCTACATCACAACCATTTGGATACTTAATGATGGATTTACATCCACGAACCCCGGACATTCAACGATTGCGAACAAGGATCTTCCCAGAGTCACATTCATATCCCATTGTTTACGTTGATAAGAAAATCTATAAAACCGATGAACCCTTTCCGGTAGATTTCATTTAACGCCATGACTTTGCAATTGTTGCACCGCGAGGAGACAGTAAACAATCAAAGTGGTGGTGACATGACTTTGCGTTCTAGAAAGATTTCAAAAGCTACCGAGAGAAGAAAACAAGAACTCGTCAAGGCTTCCAAAGTCAATCAACATTTACCGTTTCTCTGCACTTGTTTTACAAGCAGAGGGAAACAGCGGAAAGAGATCATATCTCACGCTAGTAAGGGACAAATAGAAGCCATCAGTGAAGTCGCCCTTAATCTACTTAAAGGGAACATTATGGTTCCAAGTTCATCATTTAAACGCTTGAAACCACACAAGTCGAAACTCCTGTATTTGACTCGCAAGACACCTAGTCTGAAGAAGAAAAAAGAAGTTCTCAATCAGCAAGTAGGATTCCTGCCAGCTCTCGCCTCTTTGATTGCACCGTTCGCTTTGGATTTATTGGGTAAAGTGCTAAAATGAAACACGTACAAAAGATGATGTTGGTTCCAGAGCATTTATTGCAAAGCCTTGAGACAGAACATCGCTTAACCTCACCTCCGCAACTCACGACCTTGACGCGCTTGGATCAAGACATGAAACATATCACGGATTCTACTTTGCCCGCAGATCAAAAAGTGGCCTTATTGGATCAACTATTACAACGGTACCAAGGTTTGTCAAAACAAATGAAGAGCGAAACGAAGACGAAACCTGTAGGGACAGCGACAACAACTCCAAATGCGCCCACTCCAAACCATTCTCCAACGATATCCGAGGTACAACCCAAAAAGACGGCACACAGGAAACTTCCAACCACACCCGTTGGTCCATCCAAAATTCCTGTCAGGATAGAAACACCACCTTCTCCTATCGAAAAGGACACAGATCCCTGGATCTTTGAAACGCCCCCAGATTCCACGGAGAAGAGAGTCATTAAAAGGTCCTACAGGGCGAGAACACCTATGGTTGCCCGATTAAGGAGTAATAAAAAGTGGGAACCTTACTGAACAATAATGATGCAGCGAACTCAAGTGAACTACATTTACGCGTGTGTTATTTAATGTTGCTCTAACGCGTTGAAATAGTGCATGCATAATAGAACACTAATGATACAGCGAATGCAAGTGAATTACAACATTTTTTCTTCTCTTATTTGCGCGTGTGTGATATATTTTCGCTCAAAAAGCGTTGAAACAATGCATGCATAATAGAACACTAATGATGCAGCGAATGCAAGTGAATTACAAAGAGAACTACTCTCACAAATATCACATTGTGATAAGCGTTCTCTGTTAATTCAATAAAACGCTTGAAATGTTTGTTGGTGTGTATTTATTGACTTAACAACTATAATCTTTGTTGTACATAGGGTGCGTTTTCAAAACAACTTTTTTTCGGATTAAGGTTTGTTTAAAGAGAACTATCTCTCGCAAATATCACATTGTGATAAGCGTTCTCTGTTAATTCAGTAAAACGTTTGAAACGTTTGTTGATGTGTTTTTATTGACTTAACGATAGCCTTCTGCAAATAAAATTCGTTCGAGTTAGTCCGGTCTCGAATGTTTCATATTCTGTATGTCTGAACAGAACTGCATTATCAGAGTCACAGTATTTGTTTAAGCGCAACGCAACATGTTTAAGGTTACGATAGTCAAATAGTAGAAGAACAATCATTTATATCAACTTGTCACTAGAGTATCTTTTAATAAAGCGTTTTAAACGTATATTGTTGTTTGCTCATGTTTTGAAAAGTATTTTGAAATACGATATGAAACCAACTCCCGCTTCACCATACAACAGTATAAAACGCTTCTCAAAATCCAAAGGTTTTTTTCAAGCGTTTTCAGAAAAGGTTTTATTCAAATCTGTTGAGTAGGCTTTCTTTGTGTCTGTGCACTGAAGGATGTCTTTGTGTATTCTTACATAAAAAAGATTGCATTTACCCGTGTTTCATTCAAGCGCGAGGTTGAAAAACTTTCCTTAAAAAAGGTTGTAACAACGGAGTTCACGTTTGTTCAAAAAGCGTGAAAGAGTTGAGAATGCTCCTCTTTTCCACACAAAACAACTTTTTTTCGTCTATATTCTTCCTTCTTCACGCTTCGATCGCCTCTATGCAAATTTAGTTTAAAAAAGAACAAAGCGCTTGTGGACTTGTCCTGGCGTGTAAAGCCTTTTGTGTATGTGTTTTAAAATTCTGTTTGACTCGCTTCAAAACAATAGGGTTCTCACTTCACTTTGTAGGTACGTGACCCCAAGCCCAGAAAGTTAATGTATACCGACGTCAGCGGTGTCTCATTGGCCCGTGATGACATCACCTTGACCTCATTGGCTCCCTGTCTTTCCCATTGTTCTTTTCGCTATATCTTTGCGTTACCACCCGGATGGCTGGGTGGAAACAGAACACAGGCACAGCAAACACATCTCGCTTACTTTCTCAATAAAAGAAACCTTCATGTACGTTCGTGACTAACCCTAATTTATGCGGCGACCTGGGATGCACGTGTTGTTTCACGAGTTAGGGTTACAGCCGACATTGCGTCATGCCCCAACTTGCCCCTAATTTATGCACGCCCCATTCTTTCACGTGTTAGGGTTAAAACCGACACATTGCGTCATGCCCCAACATGCCCCTAATTTATGCACGCCCCCCTTCTTTTGTCTTTTGATTGATGACGTCATTTGATGACTACCTGTCAAATCTGGTCTGAATAATCGCATACAACTACTTAAGCTTCGTCTTATGGGTTTATTAGAGTGTCGGGGGTGTGACAGTAAGGTTTTTCCGTCGCGATGCATGGCGCATATTCGCAAGCTCGAATATACTACTGTGTCTGATAACATCGTTCTACTGTTACTCGCGCGTCATCGTCGAACTCAAGTTCGAGACAGTCGTGTGGAACACGACAATTGCTTTCATTAATTTATAAATAATTAAATAAATTGAACTTTTTCTTGTCACAAGATTACTGTTAAAAGTTAACGTTGAAAGGGTATTTGCAATTGCAGGCTACAAAATCCACAAAAAGTAGTTTGAACTCCTTCGGCGTTTGTTACTGTGGAACGGGGCTTAAAAGCAAATTCAAGAACATGATATAATATATATTTCACTGCTAGTCTTACTTCTTTGATCTTGCAACAATACAGAATTGGGTTTAAAGTTGAATTGAAGAACATTGAAGTAATTGTAGAATACATGTTAGCAAAAAAGCTGGCGATTTAGTCGTTTCACAATCTCGATACGCAAAGGGCGCCACGACCAAATATGGCAAATAACACAGCACCAATGATAACTGAATCAACATTACACTAAACACGGTTTTTCTACATCGTGCTATATTCATTGGAGTTATTTGATTCTCGTGCACCATTCGTTGCTTTTGAAGCATATGTCAAAGTAAGAAAAAATAAAGGTTATTCTTAAAACAAATGATGTTGGTTTAAGTCAACGGACGTGAGCTCACTGTCTATAGAAACGTCTTAATTTAAATAATTTAAGGGCATTTGCGCCCAACAAATAATTAAACATTTGGCGTGTTTGAAAGTAGACTTTGCCCTCGTTAAGAACTTCGTTAGCAACACAGTTGAAATTCTGAGTACAAGTAAGCCTGAGGTAGTAAACAGTCATCATTTAACGTATTAAAGAAATAAATCGGAAGACACAAACATTCTGCTGGGTGCTATTTAACTCATGACAACGTTTATTGACGAATGTTTATGGTTTATGCCTGATAGCACTGATCGCCTGCCAGCGCAGAATGCTTTCCCGTAGAGGAACAAAAAACTTTGAAGGAATTTTGTAATATATAGCAGGAAGGAAAAAATAGGGAACGCTTGGCAGAGAACCCTGTGATTGTCACGCAGTGAAAAACGCCCACCTGTCGACAAACCAATTGAGGGTTTGCATCTGACGTGACGGCGGCCATGTTAGTGTACAGTACAATGCAGTAAAATGTCTTTTGGGAATTTGACTCTATTATTATGCAAAAACTCGTGGGGCCATTTTTTATTGTTTTGTACACCAACATGGGCGTCTCATCACGTGGATGCAAACCAAGAATTCACAGCTTATACAACTTACCCAATTACGAAATGACTGAA
>NC_090881.1:6251917-6259417 GCF_036669935.1 Montipora foliosa
CCTATAGTAACGATAGTAGCTGAGTTACCACGCATCCATCCAACCACGCTTTTGCTGTGCAAAAATTTAGACGGTAAAGGTGTCCACAGCGCTGCGGTTAAATTTTCCACCGTATACCGGCTAAAAATTCTTCCCCGATTTGGGCGTTCAAATTTTTGAACGGCGAGGCGTCTAAATTTTCCTACGTTTAGCGTGGATCCATGTGAACGGAACCCTTAAATGCACGAATTTTCAACCGTAGACAGTTCGTCTGGAATTGTGTGAATAGGGCCTAAGACTGCTTTGAAGGTAGTCTAGTATTGTAACTATGAACTTTATGTAAGTTGGTAAAGAATGGCCGGAAGAAAGGTGGTAAAAATTGATTGTGGAGGTTGTACATAAAAATGGAAATAACAAAAGTGACAAGATCAAAAAATTTAATTATTTTAAATAACTGACTAGAATGACGATCATGGGCAGAAAAAGTAATCACCCAAACTGGTTCTTTTGTAGAAGAAATATTGGATTTAAAGTAGCCTCATAAGTATTTCCCAAAGCAATTAAGTCATAAACTAAGCAAGCAATTTAGTCATAAACTAAAAAAACCTTAACTGTAATAAAAGCTCATTAAGATTTCTCTGCTTACAAAATAACGAATTTTGCTAAGAATTCCAATATTTCTCCTAAGCTTCTTTGGAATACAATCGACATTCCTGTAGGCGCTCTGAAATAAGGCCCCATTCCCAAACTTGGTTAACATACTAACAATGTCATCCACTTTGATGTACTGCAGAGAAAAAGAGTTGGAATCAATCCCATCATTTACGCTGTGGCCAAATGGGAAAGACAGGTCAAATATCAGACGCCACTGTCCCGGTCGTCACTTCTTTGGAATAATTCCAAAGCTGCTAATCTGTAAAGGGCTAATGGGAGAAACATCAAATGGTCCAGCCACCCGACACAATCTTACTTCGTTACTACCTGCAAAATGCAAATAAGCTGAGGGTTTATTCTTCTTGGAGGGTTTCAGAGGTAACAGAAAATTAACCCAATGTCTATAAGGATGCTTCTATAGTTCAAAGGAGAACCTATTACTTATTAAGGGCGCGTTCGATTGACCCTATTCCGGAATAAGAATACGTCGAGTGATGATTAAAACGGTATGTTTGGCGCGTTTTGAAACTGCAAGGATGATAAAAATAAATGTTTGACAATTTTAATGTGTATCTCCGCAAAAACGAAGGATTTCCAACTTGTATTCCATGTATTCCTATTCCGGAATACAGTCAATCGAACGTACCCTAAGATTCAACGGTAAAATCTCAGCGGTGGATGTGTCCATTTCTTTGTCGTCGTCAGAAAAACAACAACGTGAAAAAGCCAAATTTGAGGTTTTATGCCGGAAGAAGGTCAGCATTTGAAGATAATAGCGGAGCTCCGCTTGCGCGCGCGGAGCACCACTGTTAAGAAAATATGGTGACCAATCCATGCGAGAAATCTTGGTTTTATAGCCATGACGTCATCAACCGTCCGTACATACGTACTGGTTTTCGATTGGATTGCAGGCTCAATCCAGGTTAACTCACCTGAACATAAGCGAGGCTTCATTTTTCGCGCGCTTTCTGTGGCTCGACGCGGATACACGGCCATACTATATATAAACGAAAGGTCTTTCACAGTCAATGTTTTTCGTGTTCAGGTGGAAAACGGTTTGGAAGATGTTTTCTTTTTGCGTTTTTCCCTGGTTTCAATCCCGTTTGACATATCACGATATCTGTGGTCCACACTGGTGGCCACGCAGTTATTCAAGTCAAGCATCAGCGGGATGTAAACTTAAGGCTGAGTGTTTATTTTTAATTTGCTTAGAGCTGCTTTTTTCGCTGTATTGCAATTTTTGGCATATCTTTAGAAGCACTGATAAGGTTACATGATGCCTGGAGAACTTATATCTAGAACAGACACGAAAGAAGAGCGAAAGAGAACGACAACGACAAAACAGAATACCAGTAATAGCTCATACTTAGCACACAGATTTTTTCCTTGGGCACTAAACCGTTTGATATTTTTATGGATGCGTTATTTAAAGTGGATGTGTATTTTTAAAAGGTGGTTTAACCGGTTCTTCCTTTGTTCAGGAATGAAAATCGAATTTTTATTGTCAACTGGAATCAAATAAGAATTATCTGAACTCTTTTGGACATAAAGAAAGAGTTGGTTTGTTTGTTTGTTTTCCTCTAAAATGCGAGCCTACAAGTGCTTTTTTAATCGGTTTGCCCAACTGGTTATCGTTGTGCCTGGACAGTGACTAGAACATTTTGCCCTTATGTTATAAAAGCGTATTCGCAATGATTTCTCGTAAAAAATTAGGGGGAAATCTCACCAGCTTGTGTTTTCAGAAGTTTGTTTAAAACAACCAAACGTTATTTAAGTGTTGGAGCTGCAGATCATGTTTGAAGTTCGTCCTTTCTAGGTTGCAGTTTGCCGATTCTTGTACCAAGCCAACCTGGCGTGTTTCAATGAAACACATCAAAACGTGAATGATCTTGTTTTCAGAGATAAAGTGGAATAAAGTACATCAGTAAAACTCTTCTTTGACCTTGAACTGACAAAATTGTTTTTATGGTTTCTAATTTTAGCATGATTCCTATTCGCTGGCTATTGACAGTTGACTCTGAAATGGCTTTATTTCCTTTTGCATAGAAGAGTTCACGCTCTTGATTGCATCATGGGTACACGTACACGACGCTACTTTATAAACTTTCGCCTTCATAAAGCAAACAAATAAGTTCACGTTTTCAACTGAGATGAGCTAAACTTGGTATCCGTTCTTTGGAGTTGCTAAATATTGCTTTTTTTGTCTCCATCATTCTCTGTAATTTTCTGCCCTTGGAATTACAAGAAATGTATGGCAGAAGCTCTTTTTAATAAAATAAGTTCTACAATAGCCATTCTCCCCAAATTTATTCTGCGGCACCTTTGAGCGCATATCTTCTGTTTTGGAAAATAAAAACCCCCAAATTGCATGTCATGAATACTTTTCATCGTTTTGAACTTCCTTACAAACCTTTGAATTTCTCTCCATCTTGCCCTGAATACCTATGATGCACTCAAGAGCGTGAACTCGTCTATTCGCTCGCTGAGTGTATGCTTGTTTTCTTTTAAAACTCATTCGGTTCAAGAAAAAATTATTGCCAAACTGATGAATTGCAAAGTAACTTTCACTGGAAAAACCGATGTCGCACTCATCGCTTCGTGATTCATGCGATATCGGTTTTTAGCGTTAAATTTACCGTGGAATTCACTAGTTAGGCAATCAATTTTTCTATAAGCATGCAAAGAAAATGATTTAATTATTAAAGCAGCAACCGGAAACATCAAAACGCGGACAATTCGAAACCTTTTATTTTCACAAACCCTACAGGCAGTAAGAATAAATAACCAAGGAGCTCCGCTTTTAGGCTTGGCTAAATCAAAATATTATTTTATTTTCTCTCCTAAATTAAGCGCCATTCTGACCATCACACCCTTGTCATATTAAAAGGTTCAAATAACCACGAAGTGACTACCAAACACGACTTTGTATTTTGAGATGTCGTTCACGTTGCCGTCGCCGTCGTCGTTGCTTAAGTTCCCTATTTTAATGTTAGCGATCATCCACTTTCATGGTCTCTAGTCACACGCATGCTTCATGCAAAACATCCCTCTGTTGTGAAAAGGTTAAGAACAACTTCAAATCAGAACGGCTCAGCCCTTAGCAGTGGTTGCCACCGAAAAGCCTCAGTTTGGTGTGGTCGCTGCCATAGTTGCAACCCTTTTAACGATTTCTGCAGTCCGCCACCTCCCTTTAATGAGCCCTGCGAGCTGCTTTAGTTGTGTGTGCGTGCGTTTAACTATATCTTAGAATGTTATGTGTAGCACCTTACTTTGAATCTCTATTTTTTTTATTTTCCAAGTGTTCATTTTATCTTGGAATTGCATATTTAAGAAAAAAATGACAACTCTAAAACATCCTTTGTCACTCAATCACTTGTGTTGCGTAAAAACAGTTTCATCTAAGGATGATTACATACTCTTCTTATTTTAATTAACGTTGCAATAAGTTTGCTCTTTCTGTCAACAAAATGTGATACCAAAATCTGCAGGTGCCTTTGAACAATGACTTTGTTCTCAGAGCGGACGTTTCCTTTATGGAGGAATATTATAGACCGAGGAAGTGTTGTTTTAGTAATCACTCTGGATGGGGAACTCCACCCTCAAAATGAGTAGATACTAATTGTTACTTCAGAGGGTTGAAAAACGTTTTAAGAATTGATTGAAAAAGGCGTAATGTTACTAGTCAGCCGGTGTCAAAGATAATTAGCCACAATCTCATAACTTTTCAAACTGTCATTCGTAAAAAATCGCAATATTCTTGAGCTTTTATTCTTTCGGTGCGTTCAAGGCACACTTAAAGACCCAAAAGTGCTAAGAATGTCTTTAAAATACTTTAAACAAGGAAGGTGATAAGTGAAAGATAACGTCCAAAGCATAAACCCAGCGGTAGTGTTGATCTAATAAGCAACAGTATGAATAAATGATTCATTTCATATATCATTTCGTTCAATTTGAAGGGCATATCGGGCAATAAGCACACTTAACCATAATAATCAGCTGCGGGTGCTGGAGCCTCTCTCGTACTCAGATATCGCAGCGGTATTAGTAACAAAATCATCCTCCAATTTATTAGGCAATTTATTAGGCAGGGTGATAACGACCAATGCATAAGTCCAGCAGCAGTGGTAGTCTAAGCAACAGCTTGAATGGCGTATGTCAACAAGCACCCTTAACCATAATGCTGGAGCTTCTCACGCACTCAGAAATAGCAGCGGTATTAGAGACAAATCATTCTCCAGTTTATTAGAAAATCATTTCATTTCATTTAATAGAATCAAACCTTTTTTGGTAGCAATTTGAATCACTTTTCCTGTTTTTTTTTTCTTTTTATCCAAACGGGACTGGCCTACAATGATTGTTTCGCAATCATGTTAAAACGCCAAATGAATTATGCATTAACACCTGGCCGTTGACAAAACAGCTACAATATTCAATTTTGTTGATGCTGTTAGCTGGTCATTGAAAAGCAGTAAGCAGCCAACGCATCGTAAAGAAAAATCGAATACTGTTGTGTTGGTGCTCATACAGTAGCTCTGTAACCTACACCAAAGAAAACTATAATTAAAACAGCAGACATCTCGCACCGTTTGACAAGTGACTTCGTCGGCCCCTTTATAAGATGTCATGAATATTAAAAATTTTAGCAAGATAGAAAATACAGAACTCACCTGACCTCTAGTCGTTTCTCTCCTTGTAACACTAAAGATGCGTCTTTGCTTGTTGTTGTTCTACGGCAGTGTTGCCTACTCCATCACTCGCATCGTTGATCCAGACTTTGAAGGCGTTAACTTTGCTAAAGCTCTAATTGGGAAAAAACTCAATGGCAGCGTTTTTCGAATAATGTCAGTGGATTCTGAGGTCTTTTGTCAAATAGAGTGTGTCAAAGATACGCGTTGTTTGTCTTACAACTTCGGCACCACAAACGAAACAGGCAACTTCATCTGTGAGTTAAGCAACTCTGAGCGATTTACAAGTCATGTTAATTTTACAGAAGACGAGAAGTGGCTGTACAAAGGCTTACAGGTAAGTAATCAATCCTGAAAGTTTAGAATTGCTTTTAAATTGGCTTGAAAAGAAGCTGACACTTGCAAGGTGATGTCTTAAATTTCGTGTAGGTGGTAAAGTTACTATCATGTCAACGAGTTAATCACGCAGACGCATAGCGAAGTTTCTTTATAGATTGGGCAATTTTTAAGAGATTGACCTTTCAAATCCATGCGGGACACATAAAGAGACTCAGTGCTTTTCGTGTTCTCTTTTTGCAAAAACAGAGTGACTGTGAAACGGAAAACTCCCCCTGTGGCTACAAAGGTATTTGCATCCCAAGCTATGGCGGAGAAAACTGGAAATGCAAATGCAGCCCTGGATACACAGGGATACCGTGTGGTAAGGTCCTTCTTACAACTCTAGTTGTAAGACTAAAGAGATCTAAGAGCTTAAAACAATTTGATTGCGATTATATGAATTAAGATGCAGTGCGCCAGTTAATACTGGAAATTGTTTTGGAAGGATATAGGAAACTTAGCTCCTTGAAATTAATCATAATGCTCTTCTTTTAGCGTTGTCAGTGGTTTCTTCGCTCGAACGGATTGCTTCACACTTCTTACTTCGATTCTGATTTACGTGGTGGTGAGAACTTCCCACTTAGCATTACAACTTATACAGATCTATAAATAGGAATGATTACATCTAACAAAGTCTTTTTTAACTGATACTTTCTGCTTTTATTAGCTGAGTACGGTATTCTCTTTCAACGTGTCCTGAATATGTATCATGACTTTCATTTTAGAACCGAAGAGCTGCTTTCACCTTCTTCATACCGGGATTAATTCCAGTGGCGTGTACAACATCAACCCCGATGGCATTAACCCAATGACGGTGAGGTGTGACATGACCACGGACGGAGGGGGCTGGACCGTTTTTCAGAGACGGGTGGATGGCTCTGTTAATTTCTATCGAGGATGGGCAGAGTACAAATTTGGATTTGGAAAACTGAACGGCGAGTTTTGGCTCGGGAATGACAAACTTCATCGCATATCGGCCGCTGGTAACATGACATTGAGAGTTGACTTGGAAGATTTTGATGGAAACATTAAATTCGCCGAATATTCGCTTTTTAAAGTGGCTGATAGTGCAGATAAATATCGGCTTTGGATTGGTGGATACAATGGCACAGCGGGCGACTCATTGACACTCCACAAGTAAGAAACCAACAATTCTTGCACTATTACCTACCCTGGGCAAGTTGGGGTATCTTTAAAATTTACCGTTAGCCACTGAACAAAGTGATATTTGAGCTCCCTGGAGTCGTAGCATCAGAAATGGTACGGAAAGGCATAACTTCGAGTCCTAGTTGGAGTTTTGTCTTAGGGTGCGTCCAATTGACCGTACTCCGGAATAGGAATACATGAAATAGAAGTTAGAAATCCTTCCTTTTTACGGACATTCACATTAAAATTGTGAAACACAGTCAAAAAGCTATTTTAAACATATCTTTATTGTCCTTGTTGCTTCAAAATGTCAAACATACCGTTTTAAATGATCACTCCAAAAAAAAATTTTAAAAGTTAAAAAAAAATTCTTAAATTATTCCTAAGGTATATTTTTCCTTGTAAGTTAAACGTAATTCAGTCGATAGGCTGCAATGTTTTTAACTAATAAACTATCTATCCATCTCCACGTATTCTTATTCCGGAATAGGATCAATCGAACACGCCCTTAGTTTGCAAGACTCCTTATCGGTCAGTGTCTGTCTTTCTTTGCTATGATTTACCGGACTTAAAACTATCCTCATCTCCTGGAAACAGATGCATATTAACATAACAAGTTAGTCTTGGTAGACTGTACAGGACTCTTGTTGCATAAACC
>NC_090881.1:6264417-6274417 GCF_036669935.1 Montipora foliosa
CGGCGCATTCCCGAATAAGCCTGGCAGATTTATCATCTATACCGGTTGCCTCTGATTTGTCTAATGTCTTGAGAAGTGAAAGAACTTGATTTGGGTTTATTGGGTGAAATTCGAAGGAGCAAGGGTGGCACAGTCGGTTAGTGCGCGGCCTTGGTGCATAAGGTCCTGAGTTCGATCCCCGGATCTCACATCCTTGTTTCGACTTCTTCCTTTCAGTTTAGCCTAAGTAGCTTTAAATACCCTTAAAACGGAGCACTGATGGAAATAGGGGGGTAAAATGAGCGCACCGTCGGCTTCCTGGGAAAATACTCTCTAGAGGGTAAAGGAACTTCCGACGTTAAATAACGTGTACCTTTACCTTTACCTCTTATTTGTGCCAGTCAGATAAGTATCATAGCTGGTTCTGCCAGATTCGGGAATTTTACTGGCACGTTTTGTACCTATGGTGGCAAAATGGTGGTTAGATTCCTCTGCCAGTTACGTTGGATTTGTTACTGATTGCCCGTTCACTCTCAGTTCTTTCACTGATGATTTGCCCGACTTACGGGAGGTAAGTTTATTTATTGTTTGCCACGTTTTTCGACAATCACCTTTATGATCACTAAAACTAGTTTGATAATATGACAGCGTAGCTTGCTTTACCGTTTTATCATGTCAGTCATTTTCATTGCTTGAAAGGGATTAGCAGGCTCAGACAAAATTCTTTGCAATTTTAATGAGGAAAACTATCTGGAGCGGATCCATGGCCACCTTCACAACGGGAGCATATAACAGTGGCTCTGAATTCGCTCCAGAGATATTTGTTGAACTTTGCAGAGATTTCCACCTTAGGCTGTCAATCACTTTCTAGCAATAAAATTGGGGGTCACAGGGTCCGTTTGTGAGGTAAAAGCGTTTAAAGACAAATTAAAGGGTGTTTTAGATGCCTCTTTTCTCTGCCATGATGACCTTTTACATTAAATTAATAAGTGCATCTTGATAAAAAAAATTGCTGGTGTTTAAGTTCTACATGTAATAAGACTACATGTTGTCCAATTTGGAAATAATTGGACTAGAAAATTCTGAGGACAGCCAAAATTGAACCGGCCGTCGGCCGAGTCCAATTTGGCAGTCCGAGGAATTTTTTGACTCCAATTATTTCCAAATTGGACAAGCATGTAGTCATGTTACCCATTAATTATTTAGCTAATCAGTTGTAATTGGGCATTGCTCAGTAAAGATATTATCCTTAAAGAAAGGCTATCTAAAATATTGTGAATTATTTTTATTTCCAAAATATTACCTGACCTCCAGAGGAATTCTTCGTCTGCTTCGCTTAAAGCACGAGAGGGATTTTTTCGCTTACCGTAACCCGGCGATCGCTTCAAGTTGTTGCCTTGAATTTGCAAAGAAAGAAAGGCAAATAGCTGCATCTAACTCGTGACGAGGGATATCTTCCAACTTTTTCGCTTCGTTACGCTGCACCTTCCACGGTGAAAACATTCAGCCGACTTTTCTACTCTTGGAGGTGTTTTAATTTTGCTTTTTGCCTCCCAGGTTGGCAAGCACAACGTAAGAAATCTCTCATTTGCGGTGATATCGCGAAAAAGTCCTGAAAAATGGAAAAATTTGGAAAATTTCCGCGGCTATAGAACTCTGCCATTGTCAACTGCTAGAAACGGAGACAACTGCCTAATGATTGCTTCATAAAAAGAATGAAACTCCCCATACCAAATAAATTTGTTTGAACTTGTCCATCTCCTGGAATCTTCTCAGTGTGGCCTCGGTTCTTCATTTGACTATTCGACCGGCCCTGAAATTTTGTTGTAATTATGGAGGCAATTATGTCGTCTCCAGTTTTTAATAAAAGAAACAAAACAGTTTATTCGCTTAATTAAAGATAATTATATCGTGGTAAATGGCAGCTTGAGAGGAAGTTTAACTAACACTTTAATTTCTTTATTTATCTTAAAAGGAGATAATGTAACTGAAAAATTGACGGCCTTGGCGATCTTCTGGCTCCTTCCAAAGTCAGGTTAGCATAAGTGATGACGGATGAGAATGGATCAATCGAGATTACGTCCTTACCTATACTGCTCGAAAGAATTAACTGCAGGCTTACACAACCAGCTGATATGTCTGTGAGTGGTAAACACTCTTTTCGCTAGCACTGCAATTGTTGGAAATACTCTCATTTTAATCACCCTCCACAGAGATAACTCCCTTCATCAAGTCTTGCTTCGGAATTTAGTGGCCAGTGACCTCTGTGTTGGCGTCATTCAACTTGTATTTCTTTCTCACTGGATGTCCATTGTGCACCAACGGTGGCAAATCTGCCCTTACGTCTTTTTTGTTGCAGTTACAGGAGCCATTATTTGGTTATCAGTATTATTATTGGCAATGACCGCCATAAGCGTGGATAGACTTCTGGCTCTCTTACTAGGACTCGTGTACAGACAAGTTGTCACCTCTCGCAGAGTGTACGTGGTTAGCTTAGTCTTATGGGTTTATCCGAGTGTCGGCGGCGTGGCAGTAAGGTTTTTCCGTCGCGATGCATGGCACATATTCGCAGGCTCGAATATGTTACTGTGTCTGATAACATTGTGTTAGTTTAACACCCGGATTTTCTTTAGGCTGAGTCATCGTCGAACTCACGTTCGAGACAATCGTATGGAACGCGAGAATCAAAAGGTAGGACAATTGATCCCAACGGTCTTAATATCCGCGAAGAAACGTAATATATTTCAGTTTATTATTTAGAGTCACCTCCGTTATTTTCCGTTACTCATAGTATTTGAATTCAAATTTGTTGTAACTGCCATGGTTTATCACATTTTTCCAGTATTACGTCAACATCCATTTCCTATATATATGTACATAGAAGCAATCCAATGTAAACTCTCATTGTACCTGAAGAAGGTTGGTTTGGCCATCCAAAATATAGTACACCACTAAAATCAAATCTACGTTGTATCGGCTCTTGCTCCAAATATTTAGTTTCTCAATGTTTAAGCCCCGTTTCCACGAGCAATTTTTATGCGACAGTTTTTATTTGCTCGTGTAGACGAGGAAATGTGGTCAATTTTTTGCTGTATTTGCTGAAAAGCTGGCGTCTTAGCTTTTATTTGACACATTAAGAGTTGTCAAATACGAAAACTTGCTCGTGTAAATGAGTGGTCACATAAAATGTGGCAAATTCCTGCCTTCTAATGAGCGAGGAGAACGACTAGGCAACCTAGCCTTGTTTCTGCCTCATCTCTGCTGTCCAAAGGCAATGCTGACCCACTTAACTATTATTTGTTGTGCTATCTACACGATCAAATGTATTTGCCACATAAAATTGTTACAAACAAATGTTTATGGCTTATGTCCGATATCACTGATAGCCTGCCTGCGCAGAAAGCGCTCCGTAGCGGAACAAAGAGCTTTGAAGACATTTTATAATTTAAAGCAGGAAGGAAGAAATGACGGAACGCTTGGGGGAGAAAGAACCTTGCGATTGTGAAAAAACGTTTACCTATCGACAAACCAATTGACAGCTTATACAACTTACCCAATTACGAAATGACTGAAATCAACAATATTTATGATTATTTCCCGATATTTGCGATGATTAACATTCAAGTCGAGGTTTTATTGGCAGGTGGTGCAAACTCAGGGTCACCTTGAATGAGTACATAACGTACGTAATTATAAGCATTTGAGTCAGAACTTGATACAAAGATTCAAAAATATAACTATTTCAAAAATTATTAATAAAAAAGCCCTTTTTATTATCATAGTGTGCTGATTGTTTCATGAATAGCTGTTTACTATCTTAGCGCAACTCTGCACAACAACAACAATTCTTTATTACCCTTGATATTACAATTATTTACATCTAATGACACAAGAAAAGTGAACAAAAAAAGGTACAAGGGTACTGGCACCCTAAAATAACTAATGGTTAAAAATGTTATGCTGTCAGTATTCAAACTGCCTTTGCTAAAATAGGTCGGAGGCACACTACAGACATAAACACACGGCCCACCCGCCCAGGTGCAAACCCTTAAACTATAAATACATTGAACACACATATATATCTAGATGTAAAAAATATAGATATAATCTTTATACGAGAAAGAGAAAAAAAGAAAGAGAAGAGCAATACCACACTACAGATCAATTGGAATGAGAATCCAATAAAAGAAAAAGATGAAAAAATATACTTAGACATGCAAGGAGAAATATTGTCAGGAAAAGGCAATGTAAAAAAGGGGAAAAAATGACTAGTCATTTTGAAGAAAGCCCCGCTGTACTTTTTGTTTAAATGATGAATTTGATGAAACCGTTATATCCTGATCAATATTATTCCAGATAGTAGGGCTTTGAAATCGAACATTAAATTTACTATAATTTGTCGTTACTTTGGTGAGATAGTAACACTGCTTTGCAGGTAGTCTAGTATTGTAACTGTGAACTTTATCTAAGTTAGTAAAGAATGACGGGAAGATAGATGGTAAAATTGATTGTGGAGTTTGTACATAAAAATGGTGATAAGACAAGTGACAAGATCAAAAAAAATAATTACCTCTATTGACGTAATAACTGCCTAGAATGACAATCATGTCCAGAAAACGTAATGACCAAAACTGCTTTCTTTTGTAGAAGAAATATTGGATTTAAAGTAGACTGATAAGTATTTCCCCAAGTAATTAAGTCATAAACTAAAAAAAATTAACTAATTTGAAATATAAGCTGATTAAGATTCATCTACTTGCAAAATAACGAATTTTGCTAAGACTGCCAATATTTCTCTTGAGCTTCTTTGCAATAAAATCGACATGAATTTTCCGGTTTAGATTAGAGTCTAACGTAAGGCCTAGGTATTTAATACAATGCTGCCCCTTTACATATTTGTCATTAAATTTTGAGCCTTAAATTTATCACGTTAACACTTCGAAGACGTTTCCATTTAGCTCAACATTTTTATTGAACTCTATACAGTAAAACACCTGTTTCTTGCTCAATCCTTTCCTTTTTCCACGATGTATCCTACAAGTCCCTTTGCGCACATGCGCGACTCAATGCATACACGTGACATCTCCCTCCTCGATTTCCTTTAACTTAAATAAAAGGGAAAAAACGCATCATAGAACTTGAAAAAAGTACAGCACGACTAGCTTAAGACGTCTCAGATATAGGACTTAAAATGTCTCTATCAGTCAATCAAACAAAGACTTTAAATCGAGAGGCTTTTCTATTAACAATGCGACCGCTAGAAGTCCTAACTTCTGTTAAACTGGGCTGTTCACTAGCACAGGTAGTTACAGCTGACGTCACACTGCCTGGTGTCTCAATCTGTGGTGGTTCTTCTGACTCAGGATGTGGAGATCCCGCAACTGGTCCTTCTGCTCGTGGCTCCATGTCAACATCCAACTCTTGTTCCTCATGCACTCTTCTGGGACTATTCACTGTGCGCAGGTGTGTGCGGGTGCTACGCACCACGCCTTTTGGTGTTTGGATGTTGTACGACCTAGGAACCGGACTTCTTGCGATGTCTTTCCCAGGTGTCTTCCATACTTTTTTGCTGATCTAGCTTCACACGAACTGAGGGTCCGGGCTGTAGATCTGAAAGAGGTCGCACACCATGCCTCTTGTCAAAGTGTCGGCGGTAAGCGGTTTTAGTTTCCTCATCCTTTCTAGCAAGTGCTTCTTGGCTTGGTAGAACCTGCTTTAAGTTCGATTCCAATGTAGGTAGAAGGGTGCGAATTTCTCTTCCCATCATTAGCTGGCAAGGACTTACACCAGTGGCGGTATGAGGTGTTGCTCTGTAAGACATAAGCGCAAGAAAAGGGTCACGTTGCTTCAGTATCTTCTTGGCAATACGAACTCCACTTTCTGCCTCACCATTTGCCTGCGAGTAATAAGGGCTAGTAGTGAAATGCTTGAAGTCATACTCTTGACTAAATTTGCGGAACTGTTCTGATGAAAATTGGGGTCCGTTATCACTCACAATTTCTTCTGGTACTCCCCATCGGGCAAAGATGTCCTTCATCTTACTACGGGATAATGCTACCCACCCTTCTATTATGCATTTGCTTTCCCCATCCCTTTCATCGGACCTTCGCTAATTGTGCACTCCAGGAAAGAAATGATGATATGTTCTCGCCTTGGGATTATATACGGTGGCTGTAATTTGCATTTGAATGACTTTGAAGTGTGACCGCTGGCCGGTTAGTAGCATAGGAAGTATGCAGAATTATCCCATAATGCTCCGCATATCTTCAGAGAATTACAATTACACTTCAAGGTAAGTACCTCTCGTCTAATTTTTAAATTTTCTGGAGAAAAGTACAATTAATGCTTCTTTTTAGTCTACCTTTTTTAAAGGTTTAATGGCATCAGACATGAAATTGTTTACCAATTTGTACTTATGATCTCATAAAATCTTACCGACCTAATCTTAACACATTAAAGAAAACTGGGGGAAGGGGTAGATTCCAAGTTGCCTCTTGCTTTTAAGATAAATGAATCAACCAATGCATATGGCCATGTGCAAATTACCCCAATGCATGGCACAAATGTTTGGGCAATTCACATCATTGCAAATGCCAGAAATGTTACACATGCTTAAAACATATTTTCTCAATCATAAGTAGCATTTCTTTGGGTGAATGAATTTCAAGCACAGAGGATCATACAAATGCTAAATATCAATGGATGGGCAGTGAAAGAAAATTGCAGTCGTGACTAACAGCTTGTTATGGTGAATGTGTTCATCATTTCCCTTCCTGATGTCTTCCTTAATCACATCCTTTATAAAATTCCAACAAGAAAATTCACATCATGTCGTTTAAAACAACTAAGCAAATGTACTTTCAGGCCTCAACAAGGTCACTTGGGTACAAGTTTTTCAATTATTCCCATCAGAGCCTGAGATTGAGTTTGCTGTTGAATCAAAACAATATTTTGCATCTCTTGAACTTGTTTCTGCTGCTGTTGTTGTTTCTCAATCATGGTTTTGAACATTTGTGCCATACTCTCTTTTTCTTGCTTCTGCTGTGCCTGTTGTTGCTCTAGCATGGACTTAAACATTTGTCTTTGTTTAGTTTGGAGGGCTTGCAACTGCTCCTTTTCTTGCTTTTTCAATTCAATTTCTTGACTTTTCAGTTGAGATCTTCAGTTGCTCTTTCTTTGAGATATTCAATTGCTTCACTTCCACTTCTCCTGCTCTTCCTTGCTTTGCTGCTTCCTTCTTCTGATTTACGGTTTTGAGTTTTTCCCATTGTTTCCATCGCCTTTTCTCGCATATCCTCTGCCTTTCTCCTGTCTGCCTCTAGCGTTTCCTTGTTCTCATCAATTGCCTCCTGCATCTCAGTGTCAGCTGACTCCTCCATAGCTATAATTTGCTCAACTGCAGCATCTATCTCGGTACGCTCTGGGGTTATTCCACTTTCAACTCCTGAGCTTCTTGCCTCTTAAATCTTTGAATAAGGATTCCAATATGGTCTCGAACTGCTCTCTTGTCAACAATAAAATGAGGATCTTTCACGCTGTTAAGGTTGTCAGCAATTTTCTGCCACAATGCACTACGTTGAACAGACTTTTTTTTTTGGCGCTGTATGGATTCACAAATATGATCTCCTTACACAAAACAATATCATGTAGAGGTGTCCAGCTCATAATTCTGCAATGTAAAAAATACACAAACCATTTCAATTTCTTGAGAAGGGAAACAAGAATAGGCCTTTTTCGATATATTAAAATTTAGCTTGATAGCGAGTCAGTGAGGACAAAGACAAAGGAAAGTGGATGATATGTAAATATTTTTCACATTAATTCCCACGTGTTTCTATTGTCTTTGTCCTCACTGCCTCACTTTCAAGCTGAATATTTAATATACCGAAAATGGCCTATTCCTTCAATAATAATGATAATGATAATGATAATAGTACTAATATAATAATAATAATAATAATAATAATAATAATAATAGTTATAAAAAATTGCGAAAAAACGTTTCTTAAAAACATTTAAGAAATTTTGTAAAAACGGTTAAAAATACACGACTAAAAAATACACGACGTTTCGACGTTCTCGGACGTCATTATCAAGTGAAAAAGAGACAGTGTGAATATCCTATAAATGCAAGTAAAAACAATAGTTCATTAAGAAAAAAGGTAACATAAAAATATGCCACAAGCTAAACAAAGAGTTTAGCACTGATGGAGTCACTCTGATTGTTAAGGCTAGGCCTCAGTTCTTTAATCAATAGCATTTCGTAAACGAGGCAGTCAAATTTCCCGTGGCACTTCTTAAGAACACGAAATTGGTCCTCATTAAGAAGATTTTTGTCACCATGCGCCTCCAAAAAGTGTTTACCGATAGCCGAATACTTGTGCTCAACAATGCGTTGATGAAGGTGTCGGGCTGTATAACGGACATAATCTGCATCACACAGATCACATGCAAATTTATAAACAACGCAATGCTGACTTACAATACTCGGCTTAATTTCTTTCGGCTTGAGATCTTGCTGCAATTTTTTGCTGTCAAAAACTGATTGTAAAGTGACGGAAATCTTACTGCTCAGATCACGTAATTGCCTACGGACTGCATTAGCGGCTATCTGATCTTTGAAGGGAAGAACTATTCTGATTGTGTTGCCATCGTCGGTTTTCTTTTCTGGCTTAGTTACAATATTTTGAATAAACATATTAATGGTGGAATTTATGAGGCCAATTGGGTAATCAAGTCGGGAGAATATAGAACGCAATTTGGCACATTCCCAATTAAAGGCTTCGGTCGTAAATGACAAGCCATAGGCGCGATGTAACCTGGTCTTCGATAAACCGGTTTTGTAAGGTTTTTTTTTTTATAGCTAAATGTTTTAAAAAGTCGCTTCTTTTCAATAATAATAGTAATAGTAATAATAAGTAGTAACAATACCCTAAAAATAACCAGTTGATGCACATGTTGAACATTATTGGAACAGAAAAATCCAGCCACACAAAAACTGCCTCAAAACAGCAAAAAGTTTTAAAGCCTGTAATTTTTCCATTCTTGCCTTCTGCTGTTGATACTGGTAAATGTGCTATAGCCTACATATGTTTTTTCAAGATTTGCTGACTTGTAACTGTGCTTTGACTCCAAGAATAACACTCTAAAATTGTTGCTAATAACTTCTTTTTAAGGTTTTCTCTCCGGGTATTCGAATGGTCTTCACTGTAACATGCCTGAAGACTACTTACAGTAAGGTTATAAAGGACATTTTAATTTTTGGCTTTCGCTTCTTTCCCTAGCTAAATGAAGCTCTAGATTCAAAACCTAGGTTTTATAAGATGAAAGCGAATACAAGATGAGACTTGCTTAGGGGCGTTTGGAATACATATGCAACAAATTTACCGCTGAAAACTTACTTGGGTTTCGAAGCCATTCACGGGTAGATCCAAGTGTAATGCAATTGCAAGAATTATATTTCGAACGGAGATCAGCAACTGAAACTGAAATCAGTCAATGTATGAGTAGTTCACAAGTACTACCGAGATTGCTAAGTGTTATTTCTTGCCATTTTGCGTTGTTTTAACGATATTTGAGCGATTTTAGCAGATGTTTAGGGCCTCTTCATATGAGTCCGGTCACGGAGGGTCTAAAACACAGGTCACAGGTCAGGTTGCAGGTCAGGTCACAGGTCAAGTCAGGTCAGGTCAGGTCAGGGCAATAGGAAGAATACTTTTCTGCCAACGAAATAGGCCATTTCCGAGTTTATGTCTGCCTCCTCTTCAAAGCGAGTCTAAGTGCAAAGTTTTTGTGATGTTAATTAGTTTTACATATGAATGAAAACTAATTTTCATAAGAAAAATTTCGCACCTAGACTCGCTTTTAAGAGGAGGCAGACGTGAAGTCGGAAATGGCTTATTGACTATTTTCACCATCCCATAATAGGGGGGTATTTACATAAAACAACAATACAAGTTATTTACTCTTGGCACCGTATCATGCTTCAGTCAACTGAACATCCATCGTTTTAATGCAAACA
>NC_090881.1:6284417-6286917 GCF_036669935.1 Montipora foliosa
AGACCACCTGCAACTCGTTGGTGAAGCCTACCAACTTTACCTGAGCACGGTTGGCAATGATGTGAAGGCTCATCGTCTGAATACAGTGAGTTTTGGTCTCTCGTCTAAAGATCATTAAGAACCGGTAATGGTGAATGGAACGTGGGTTATTGACAAGCTTAATATCCCGTCCGTCAACCTGCTTGCCGTTCGTTTCCACCTCCATGGCGAATTTGACCGAAGTGTGGGCGCTGTTGAGGGTATGCAGGAAAGTAGTTGCTGTTGCTAAATCAGACATTACAGTGAGCGGGTCCTTGCCGCTTGAGGGTATCTTCGATGGATGACATGAAGACGTTAGCTAATAAGGGCCCGAGAGGGCACCCCATAGCAACGCCATCTGTCTGTTCGTAAAGAGCTCCGTCAAACTGAAACAGTTGGCCTTTGGTGGCTACGCTTAGGAGATCGACAAGATCCGTTCTGGTAAGGGCAAGATTGTGCGTTGTATTGAACCAATCTTCCTTTCCTTGGCACCGAATTACTCAACCATGCACCTCGGATTGAAACCAAGGTTTATGTGAAACCCAAAAACACGACAAACACGGGTCTACTATTACACTATCAAAGCCATGTAGACAATCGCTACAAACGGAGCTTACTGACAACCATGCTTGATCGCGCACACCGATTATCTTCCTCCTGGACCTATTTCTCTGAAGAGTGTAATCGCCTAAAGAAAGTTTTTGCACACCTTAAATACCCGGAACGCTTGGTAAATTCCACCATTAACACGTTCTTACAATCTAGAATCGTTGATAAGCAGCCCTCACAGACACCCAAACAACCAAGAGCCATTGTTCGTGTAGTCATACCGTTTAAAGAACAGGAATCAGCAAATTATGTTAAGAAAGAGCTCAAGAATCTCAGCATAAAGGTGCAGACAACTGTCTTGCCAGTATTCGTTAGCCGCAAAATTGACCAAGATCTTAAAGTACCCGAAACCAAGCCACAGATCGTCAACCAACAACGCGTCGTTTATCGTTTTCAATGTGACCTTTGTGATGCGGGTTATGTGGGCTATACGCGTGGACACTTACACACATGTGTGGATGGACATAAACAAAAGGCATCTTCAGTATATAAACACTACCACGAAAAGCACGGCGAAGTCCCAAAAGACCTACTGAGGCGATTTAGCATTCTGAAAAAGTGTAGAAATAAGTTTGGTTGTTTGGTGAATGAAATGCTTTTTTATCAGAGACATAAAACTCACTCTGAACGTGCAAAGCGATTCAATTCGCGCAAAAGTATTATATAATTAGCTTCAAACACTGTATGCTAATTTCGTGTTACACCTCGCCGCAAACTTTGCAATTTTTATTTCTCCTTGACAATGGCGTCATGAAGACGCCGAAACGTCGGTTTTTATCGTTAATTTTTGCCTGTCTTTGCGTTACCAAATGTTTATATTAGTATTATATAATAAACCACCAGTATTTTGAAAGTTTTGACCTTGAAGTTACGTATATATGTATGGCTTCATATGTTCCCGCGATTTGTGAATCAATGAACGAAATGATATATGAAATGAATCATACATTGCACTGCGGATATGAAATCAAGTGAAGTTATGATCCTTGCAGCTCCAAAGGCATTTTTACCAACAATACAATGCAATAAAATACTTTATTTTGCGAGGGTAGCACATTAACTTTAAACAGTTTTGCAACATGTGGCCCTCAACTGCGTAGAGAAGCCTGAAAACTTCAGGACCTCAACGAGGTTTAAGCCTGTGTGACCTCGCCATACCGGTGCAACGCTCTAACCAACTGCTGGTCATTTGTGGCCTCATATGTTCCCGTGATGAATAAATCAGTGATCCTCATTGCCTTTTTTACTTAGAGAGTACATGAATACTCCAAAATTCTTTTAATTCAGTTGATGACAAGACATATCTTGGGTTTTGAGATGCTGAAATAGCGTGACATAGCCCCCTTTGAGGTTCCTTTGCATTCTGTACAGCTGCGTGCAATGTATTTCATCTGTCATGATTGAAAAGACCTTTTTCGAATGTCGTCTTGTCCAGACTTCAAAGGTAGTTAGGAAATCAAGCAGCTTACACCAAGAACTGTACTGCCGGACCGCTGCCTCAAAAACGTGTGTGTTCAATCCTCGATCCGTATCGAGCCAATCGCGTACCCAGAGTCTTCGGGATTTTTGGTCAGCGGCTAAGCGCTTTGTAATGCAGGTATGTTCTCTAAGTATGGGTATTAAAGTGTATCATAAATGACTCCATTTTCCTAGAAAATGTGGGGTTTCGGTCTTATTATGCATGCTTGAGTTTTTAAAACGGAAACAGTAAACAGTAAGGAGGAAATAAATAATTGACTCAAAATGGCGGGTTGAAAGTGTTCGGAAATAAAACCTTTAGTCTTACACGATATAAAAGAATTGCTTTCAAGGTGAAATGTTCATTGGCTTGCTGTAAGAGCGAGTGAACATTGAAACTTCTGACACCTTCGGT
>NC_090881.1:6299417-6311917 GCF_036669935.1 Montipora foliosa
CCTCGTGGGGTGGCTCGGCTTGCTTTGACGGAAGTTAACATGGTTATCTGTTATTGGCTAATTTGTTAATAAGACGTCAATCCGCGTTTGTCAATTCAACCAAAGGTGGCTGTTTTTCCAAAACGAGATGCTTCCGTGAAGCATACACTGGGTTGCCTGTGGTACGTGTTACAGAAAATCAGAAGGCACTGAATTGTGTGGTATTGAACTACAGCATTCCAGTCTCTGAAGAATAACAAATAAAAGAGAAGCGAGAAACATTGGCTTCGTTCAATCGTTCTCTGTCTTTGTTGAACCCATAACTTACCAGTGAATTTTCCATTTGGTTTCAGTGTTCTACATAACAGCACACTTGGTAAAATATTATTTTAGACATACAGCTCACTTTGATTTCGGCTCGACGGGTGATAGATTGTTGTCGAAGTCCATTACTCGTCGCTTTTGAGATTCGGATTCCAGATGTTGGTTTTTCACCGCCTGCCTAGTTTATCCAGCTGACTTTCCATTATTGAGCTTCATAAGGGTATATTTTGTTCAAAGATCCACTAAAACGCCATTCGACTTTCGACGCCATTGCCGGTTAAGTTAATCGTTCTACTGTGTCCACCAGAGAAATCTACGCATTTCCCACTACCCTCTCGATCCTAAGAAAATACGCGCAGAAGGCTCTATGCACAAAGACACCACTTAGCAGGGGACTGACAGGCAAGACTATTACCGACACGGAAAAAAAAAGAAAACAAGAAAACAAACAAACTTATATAGTATGATTTCAGAACTTTATTCCGCAAAGACTCAGAACTCTCTAGATAACAGATATCCGTATTTCTCCGAATGAACAGACTTTTTTCTACACGAGAGATCGTGAGCTTGAGACTACAAGATCCATGTGCGAAGTAAAAACACTCGATACAAAAGTGTCAATCAAAAAATGAAACTATCCGATTTCGTATTCGAGTAACGCAATAGAGTACAATGTAACGCAATTCTGTTCCGACACACTCCCCCCCTTGATTGACCCTGTCAATCAAAGGATTTTACATCAACTTTAAGAGGCAACATACAGCAACGTTCCTTAAAAAGTAACTACGACAGATACTGTCAGTTGCAACGCATAATGTCCACTTGATCGTCTGGAATAAATCTAACAACCGGCTGCGCTGCATCTTCCTTCTCCTTGTTAACACGATATTGACGGTCTTCAGAAACTTCAACAGGATACAACCTTTGGACCGGGCGTTTGATTTCGGTTCTGTTCCCCTCAGAACCCAACTGAACGATAGCTGAGCGCACGAGATTATCTCTGCCATGAATTAACTCCTTTACTGTACCAAGTTTCCACCTTTGTCGAGGCACCTTTTCTTCATGAACGCATACCACGTCTCCTTGCTTGATCACTCGAGATTGTGCGGTCTTCCTTCCAAGATGATGCTCGCGCAGCTCAGTAAGTTATTCCCTTCGCCAACGATTCCAGAAGTGTTTAAGAACCATATCAAGATGTTTCTGTCTTCTGGACAACTCGATTGCTGTGGTAGGCGGAATGGCGCCTTCGGGCCTTACATTGGGACTAAGTAATCTTCGCACGAGGCATAGGGAGGCAGGAGTGAGTGGTTCTTCCAGGTCTTCATAGAGGTAAGTCAAAGGGCGTGCGTTAAGAATTCCTTCAACTTCAATCAACGCCGTTTCGAACTCTTCATACGTGACTCGTGCATTCCCAAGAGTTTTTTTGAGGCAACGTTTCACGGAGCGCACCATACGCTCGAAAAACCCTCCCCACCATGGGGCGCGAGGAACATTAAATTGCCAGGTAATTCCATGTAAATGAAGAAACGTTTTCAGTCTTGATCCCTTGAAGGTCTTCCCATTATCGGAAACGACAAAGCGTGGCATCCCTCTTCTCGATATGAACCGCTTCAGGCCCCTCAAAAACGTTTCTGTCGTCAAGTCAGGTACAAGCTCAAGATGGACGGCCCGAGAGGAAGCACAAGTAAAGAGAGCAATGTATGCCTTGAAGACCTTCTTACTCTTGGAGAAGACATCTCTTAAATAGACTGGCCCAGCAAAATCGACACCAACCTGGGTGAAGGCAAATTCATCTGATACTCTGAAATCTGGGAGGGGAGGCTGAGGAGGAGCATTGTATGATCTCCCTTCAAGTTTCGTGCATGTAGCGCAAGGCGAAATCACGTCACGTACGGTCTGTCTACCCCTTACAACCCAGAATCTTGACCTTAGATCAGTTAGTGTTTCTTTGACGCCGTTGTGCATGACATTGCTGTGACTCCTCTTGATCATAAGAACAGTGAATTGATGTTTCCGGGGTAGAATCGCAGGAAAACGGGCTGAATACGGAGGGGGGCGCATTATGTAGTCTTCCTCCACATCTCAATATGCCCCTGTCGTCTTCAAAGAGACCCAAGGAATGACGCGTCTGTCCGAAATCTTCTTCCTCTCGCACATACTTCTGGACATGCTTGATCCACAGTGATTCCGCGTCACTTAATTCTTCCGGCTGAATCTCCAATGAGGTAAGCTGAGGCTGTCCTTGCCTTCCCCGAACGCGACTGATAAATCTCAAAACGTAAGACGTTACTCTTAAGAGTCTGTAGACGTCACTGAAATTAGCAGGAGGGATTACTTCATCTAGTCCCTTGACTTCCACGGCAACAGCGACAGTAGTGACCTTTTTCGCTGGCTTGATTTCACTGAAGACGTCTTTCTCGAAATTCCTTGGTCCAAACTCCTTCTGACTTGGCCAACTGTCAGGATTCTTCCCCTTTAAGAAAGCAGGACCTTCCCACCAAAGTTTTTCATGTTTTAGCTTTGAGGCCTTGCACCCTCGTGATGGGATGTCCGCTGGGTTTTGCGCAGAACGGACATAATTCCATAGATCTGGGGCTACAAGCTTGCGGATTTCAACGACTCGATTTTGTACAAATGCGTTAAATTCCTTATCAGTCTTGTTGATCCACCACAATGCAATCTCTGAGTCCAACCAACATACACATTCAAAAGATGGACCAAGTGCCAAATGAACGCTTGTGATTAGTCTTGCAAGCACCAATGCAGACAGAAGTTCTAATTTGGGTGTGGTGACACCAGTAAGGGGTGATACTCTCGTCTTCGAGGCAACAAGCTTGCAAACAACTGAATTTTCTGACTGTATCCTAAGGTAAACAACACCACCAAAGGCTTTGTCTGATGCATCTCCAAACCCATGCAACTGAAATGTAGGAGTCTCAACACAGTTCAGTCTCGATGAGTAACATCTGTCGATTGAGAAACTCGAAATAGTTTGTATGTCCTGTAACAATGACTTCCACCGTTCCAGTACGTCTCCGTCCAGAGGAGCGTCCCAATCAACATCCCTCTTGCAAATGTCTTGAAACAGTATTTTGAATGCAACAAACATTGGAGACAGTATTCCAAGAGGGTCAAATATTTTCGCAATAGAACTGAGAACGACTCGTTTTGTGACGATTTCTTCTGCCAGGTAACTGGTTAAGCTCTTGAAAGTAAAGACAAGCTTATCTTCTATAGGATTCCAAGATGTTCCCAGCACCTTTGGAAGACCTTCTGAATTATCCACATTCTGAAACTGTGTCTTGGAGAAAGTCTGATCTTCTTGCTGTAAATCAGGAGAGGGGTGATGCTGTATCGCTACTTGGCCCTCCTCTGACTTGATTCTATTTGCCAACTCCTGACCATTTGTCAGCCACTTGCGCATGTTGAAGCCAGCTTCCACGAATCTTTTCCTGAGTTTGGAGTAGAAGTCATAGGCTGAAGGAACATCAGGCCTTGAAGAAGCCAGGTCATCCACATAAATAGAACGTAACACTTCCTCGACAAATTCTGGATCTCTATCCATTTACGTGTTCAGATGATGTCTAATAGTTCCATTTAGGAGAAATGGGCTGGAATTAACTCCGAAGACTACTCTGGTGAATCGCATAATGAGTACCTTCGGATTGTCAGTAAGAATGTCGTTAACCCAAAGAAATCGCAGGAAGTCACGGTGCTCGGGAGCAATAGCAATATTCAGGAACGCCTTCTCTATACCGGCAGTAAGTGCAACCTTGTGAGCCCTGAATCGTGTCATTAAATCGAAGATCATGGGAGTGAGGGGTGGTCCAGAGTACAAGCAATTGTTGAGGCTTGGTCCATGATGCTTAGCAGATGCGTCATAGACTACGCGGAGTTTAGTTGTGTCCTTATCAAGCCTGATAATTTCTCGGTGAGGTAAATAGTGGACCTTGCCTACTTCTGTTTGTTCCGTCAAGTTCACTGGTTCAATAATGTTCCTTTCAAGTTGCTCCTTAACGACTTCATCATAGTGTTTGAGGACTTCGGGTTTCGATTTCAGTCTCTGCAGCAATGATTCCAGCCTCATTTTGCTTAAATGATAGTTGTCTGGGAGTAAGGGATGATCTTCCTTGAAAGGCAATTTGACTTCATATCTTTCTCCATTGTGCCTGATATCTTCAATGAATTTCTCATAGACCGTCGGTTCATCGTGTTTGATTCCTAGTGTTTCTAAATCCCAAAAGTGCTTAATTTCTTCTTCAAGTGAATCTCCTCCTTCAATGACACAATTTGAGATCTTGAGCACATGGGTTTCGGTAAGATTGATTGAGGAGTCTCCCTGCCCTGGCACAGGAATTCCAACTGGTCCAGAAAGTATATAACCGAGTTTGGTAGAAAGGGCAATAGGACCTGATTCTGGACGACGAACAACACTTCCACTTACAAAATTCCAGTAGAAATCTGCACCAATAAGTATATCTACACTCAAATCCTCACCACCATGGGAATTATCAGCGATCCTTAAGCACTGCAAGTGAGGGTAGTAAGCTTGAGTAAACTCAATGATTTGATTACTGATTGGTGCACAGATCACTGGTACTACATATGCTGAAACATATATCTGCATACCATCAACTGCCTCCCACTGCAAAGTGAACGATGTCACACTGCCTTAGTTTGGCAGTAGACTCTCCGAAGGTCTTGATCAGTAATGTGTCCTGGCCAGCCACAGGTAGCTTCAGAGTGTTCTGCAAGTTCTCTGAGATGTAGCTTCTTTGACTGCCACTATCAAACACCATTCTGGCATTGACAGAATGTTCACTACTCCCTGGCTTGGAGATGTTTGCTCTTGCTGTCTGCAGAAGTACACTGAATTTAGAGCTGACAAACATACTGGTAGATGAAGCTTGAAATGATGCTACAGTAGGGTTGAGTGCAACTCCTTCATTAGTGGCTGCAATTCTTTCTTGGGAAGTTGATTGTTTTTCCTTACTTGAATTTTACACAGATAGAGGCATGATGACCCAAACCACAGATGTGACATTCCTTACTACACTGATTGGCGAGGTGGCCATTACGTAGGCATCTGAAACACTTTCCTTTCTGTCGAAGCAATTGCCTCCTTGCAGAGATGTCAGTTACCACATTACATTTAACAGATGGATGTGACCCCTTATAATATATGCACCAAGGGCCTTGATGAATGCTTTTCCCACCGTCCGCAAACAAGGCTGAGGTTGTCGATGGTTGATATACTGGCCTCCCCCTTTGTTCGTTTGGCGTCCGAAACTCCTTATTCCCCACCTCTCCAGGGTCATGTTGACAGTTCTCACGTAATTGTAGCTCCCTTTGGAATTCGGACATAATATCCTTTAGGACCCACGTTTCAGATGTTAGATTTCGTGTGATGGCAATCCTGAACTCTTCTGGCAATTTTTGCATGATCAAGGGCGTTAGAAAACAGCCATACATTTCTTGAGAAATTTCCAAACTCTCGAGGCTACGCATATGTGATTCCACCGTATCATACAGATTACGAAGCCGTTTCACTTCATGAATGGACGTTATTTTCGGGATTTTAGTCAAAGCTTCCATGTGACTTGAAATGACGATTTGACCATTCCCAAATCTCTTTTTCAGAAGATCAATAGCCTTCTCATAATTGCCATTTGTCAGAGGCAATCCAGCAATAACATGGGCGGCAGATCCTACAAGCAGTGATTTCAAAATAATTGAACTTATCTGCTCCATTTAGAGTGCTGTTTCGATGGACAGCCGAGTCAAAAGACTCCCAAAACGGATACCAGTCGATTGGATTCCCGAAGAACTTCTTTAGTTCGAGTTTTGGCAGTTTGGCATGGCTGTGAATTGATACATTCGCGCTAGATCCTGCTTGCACGGTGTTCAAACTAGATTCAGCAGATTGTGAAAAGCTCCTTTCGTGATCCCTTTCCGAAGTTAAGGCCGTTTCCAGATCAACAATACACTCCTGGATTGCACTGGCGAAATCGCAGCTAGCACCCACATCTTCTTGGATTTGCGAGTCGTCAAGAATATATTCGAGAACCGCTTCATTTAAACTCTTGACCTCCGAAGATTTATCCTTCAGTGTTGATTTGAAGAACTTAAGCTTTTTCAGATCAATAGATTCTCCACTAGTCAGAGACTCCCTTGCTTCGGCTATAATCTTTCTCACAAACGTCCGATGGCTCTCACGGATTGTTATCTTCTTCTTCAACTTCTTTTCGCTTCAGCCATGTCTACCCGCACTGATTTTCTTCACTTGAACGATCTTTCCCGATTTGAATTCCCGGGTCTCGGCACCAGCAAATATATAGTATGATTTTAGAACTTTATTCCGCAAAGACTCAGAACTCTCTAGTAACAGATATCCGTATTTCTCCGAATGAACAGACTTTTTTCTACACGAGAGATCGTGAGCTTGAGACTACAAGATCCATGTGCGAAGTAAAAACACTCGATACAAAAGTGTCAATCAAAAAATGAAACTATCCGATTTCGTATTCGAGTAACGCAATAGAGTACAATGTAACGCAATTCTGTTCCAACAAAACTAAACGCAGACCCCGACTGGGTTTGCCATACTGGCAACCCAGTAAATAGTGGTTTCCTTAGTCTCTTGCCCCAGCTTTCGCTCGGCCAGTTTGCGGAAAATCGTTTCGAAGCTCTTCTATCGAACAGGAACGCTTGCAAAGCAGGCTACAAAGAGACTGATGAAACGTTTTCCCACGCTACTTTTGCAACAGTAACAGCAATCAGTTTTAGCAGCGTGGGAAAATTCCCGTGCTAAAACAGCTGCTGTTTATTTATATCGAAACTGTTAGACATTATTCCCCGTCGTTTTATTATTGTTTCTATTTATATATTTCTGAGGTGCTTTAAGTTAGAAGAAAACAGCGACGATACAAAAAACAAACAGCACTGAAACTAGTTTTAGATTTCGAATCTCCCTCCAAAAGCAGAAAGTAGGTTCTGGGATTTCTGGTGAGGTACTTCTTCATTTTACTTACGGACTTCCTGTCGGACTCCATTGGTATGCAAGCGACCAATCAAAAAAATTATCCATTATCCCAGAGTCTCACCGGGCGCTTGTTGATTGGAGGACAGTAGAGACTCCGGCCAAATCTTGGAACCACTTGAAAATATAGCAAGCACAAAGGATAGTTGAAACCGATTTGGATGAATCCAACAAACACTGAGCGGAAAAGGAACGGCATCAAAGACTTCCACAGCGAATGACTTCCGTCCGTTGAAAACATGGGATAATGCAGAGATGCTCCGGGTTCACTGGAGGTGAGAACTGCCAATCAAGCTTTTCAGTCACGGAAACGACTTCTTGGGAAAACGGCAGAGATGTCAACCAGAACTTTGCGTGAAAAATGACTAAAGAAACGAAAAGAGAAAAAGCAACACACGGCAAAATAATAATAAAGACAGAGAAAAAAGAAGGAAGCATGAACAATGGAAGACTCTGGAGAAAAGCAAGCAGAAAAATAATGACGGACTAAAAACAGGGAACCTATAAATGGAATAATCAAAGCCTTAAGCATAAGGATAACAGAAGGACATAAGTACTTACCTAGATACGAAAAACCCAACAAGGGTGACTATCAAGGACCTCTAGCCCAATCTAGCATCGCTCAAGAGCAGCAATACGAGACTCAACAGACCCACCAAGGGTGAACGACAAGGGCCTGAATCCCGTGCTATAAACACACAGTTCTTGAACATCAATACTTCATGTGTACCTGAACACAACAAACCCACCAAGGGTGATTATCAAGGGCCATTCAATAGCCCATGTTATCAAAAACATCGTACATGAAGATGAATGCATAAAGAGACATAGGAAACTCGTCATGGGCAACAATACTAAAAACTATAAAACGTATAAACGGGTAAGCTAACGACGTATGAATCAAGAACGACATACAGACATAATCGTCAAAAACGCGAGGGCAACAAGGACAAGCTATGATTATAGCTCAATATCAACGCACCAGACGAAAAATAACTCGGCGATCGAGAATGACTAACAGAGACCCGTAGCCTGCGCAACCCAAACGAAACTAGAGGCCGTCTAGGTCATGTTCGCAAAGCATGGTTCATAAAAGTCGATACTTCGCGCGTACCTAAACAGAACAAACCCACCAAGGCCCACAGGGTCACCACCCCAAATAAACAAAAAACATAAATAATAAAGAACAACAAATAACGAGACATAACAGACTCGGTCCCTAGGCTGTGCAACGCAAACGAGAGCATGCAGCAAAAAACGAAAGTTAGAGCGTAATGTACAATAAAAAACTAGAACTCTGGAACGCAAAAAATAACGCAGCCAAACATAACTTCAGCAGCTATATATAGTCTAGTTGGAAAACTGAGACCTACAGCGTAATCACCGAGAAAATACGAGGAACTGAGACCAAAATTAGTGATCTTGGCCAGGCTTCTGACGAAAAGAATTGGAACATCCAAGCGGAGACCATACAACGAAAACATAGGCGCGGCCAACAACAGGCGAAATTCCAAAGTGGAACCTGCTGCAGCAGACGCTCGGATGAAAACAATTATGGAGGCTAAACAGACAGGAGGGCATAAGAAGCTAATAACCATGGACCATTCCAGAGTAAAGGCGTTCACTCCGGAAGACACAGGCTGATAAAACCTTGTAATAAACTTAAGGAGCTAGCGATGTAAAGTGACATGCAAATCTGTCACAGGTCTGCGGATGCCAAGTAACATCAACGGCAGAAAAAATATCATCGTTCACTATGTAAACAGCCATCAAAAACTGCGACGTTGCCGATGACAACGGCAAGAATTACGCTGAACTTTCTAAGAATCCATTACTAGACGGTAGGCAGAGAAAATATAATCATTCATCATATTATCGTCAAAAACTGTCGTCATCTTGGCAATCTCAACGGCAAGGACGCTAAGCAATTTAAGTGAAAAACCTACCCTAAAAATCAATATAACGTCCACACGCAGAATTGGAAGCATCTAAGAAGACAATTTCCACAAACGAAAACCGTCGATATGCACAAGATCTTGCTTCCAAGAATAATTCAGTCAGGCATTTTGGGCGACAGAGAAACTTGTATATTCCAATTAATGGGAAAATTTATGGCACGAAAGGAGCTTCTAGTCGGCAGTAAATTGGTCTTCGTTGCTCAACGGATTGTTTCTCTTGAACCTCTCAATTCCCGCCAAAGTTCTCGGGGGAATCGCTTGAACGTTTCAGGTCCAAAGTAGAAACGACAGCACTAAACTGTGAGAGAAAACTCTCACTTGCTTTGGGAAACGAACTACTTGACTTCGACATCATCTATAAGGAGAACCAAACAGGACTTGGGCACGCGGCGAAGGCTAACCGTAGAATGCCTCACCCGCTAAACGATCGCCAAATACAAACCACGATCACGTGGCACTCCAAGCGATCGCCTCAGCTACGTGACGGCAAGGCGTGCAACTTCCAAGACCGCTCACGGCCGGGTGCCTCCAGAATTTAGCCGAATTTCTCCCACTTCCAAAGGTCGCTCGCCTCCCAGCCTTGGGCACGTAGAAAGTCGATAATTTTGCTAGCATCGTGCCAAAATTCATCCCATTTGCAAGGCTCTGCAACCTTAAAATCCTGCTCGATTTTCAAGCTTCGCTCATGCATCATTGGAATTTGATAGCCGTCATCAAGGCACTCGGCCGTGAGCGATCTTGGAAGTTGCACCCCTTGTCTATTTATATTGTATGTGGCGACGCGTGGGATCTGAAGAGGAAATCGAAGCGTCCCAAAAACCCATCAAATCACTCAGGACAACGAAGAAAATAGTAGGTGAGTGAACTTATTTATCTGGCTGTCCATGAAATGAATTTTCCAAAATAAACATCGTGATTTGAAGTTTTTATGGAACATTTTCCTCGATCAGTTTAATCGACCGTTGCAACTGTCTCAAAATAACGTGACGTAACGCGCTCTCGCCTCCTTAGGGTTGTCTGCCTGTGATAAAAGCAGTGAGGACTCACCGGTAGCCTCGCAGCCATTCATAGGCTAGGAAAAGTAGGCGGCGAGTTCAGGCGCAACAACCGGCGAATTTCACCGGCCGCCGGCTCTTATTGAAAATTCTGTAATAAGAAGCAGGGAACTTCAGCCATTTATTTCCTTGAAATTTGTCATGGTAACATGAGTAAAATGTCTCATTAAATGACCTCAGAATGCACGTACCGCTGGTATTGGAACCGGAAGTTGATTCTCTTCTCAAGCTTCCGGAATTTATGGAATGACCTCTGACCAAAATGGTAGTTTATCTACAGGCTCGAGCCATTGGACAAAATGCGCGCGAACGTTGAACGGCATCAGTCATCTTTCTACCACCATCATGGTTCGAACTGCGCTCGATAGGTCGCCCCAAAAGTCACCCAGCAAGAAGGCTAGAAAGTCTGATCCTCAGAAACGCACATCACAGTCAACTGAAGTTATACATCAAAATGTCAGGCATCAATCAGAATCTAGAGATGGCGAGTTAACTAGAAGTGGGTTCACTTGCTCGTAAACATTGCAATATACAACTAAATGTAGTTCGCTATCAGAATTCAAGAAGCGCTTGACTAAAAGTTTTTTGCACGACCGAGAATTAGGCCTGCAAACGGTGTAAGCCGCCGTCTTAGTTTGCTGATTAAATAACCGTGATATATTTTTCGTTAAACTTCATTCAGGTACAAGTCAAGAGGTTATGCTGACCAATTTGTAGGGTTTAATCTCGCTCGAAGTTGCCCAGTATCGCTTTCAATGACATTTAGTTGTTTTTGTTTTTCGTAATTATGGGGAAAACAAGTTGAGATAAATTATAAACAAGTTTTATATACAAATTAATTCTCATGGGATAATTGATTGCAAGACAAACTTACAACACGTTAAGTTATTTACAATACTCTTTGGGTGGCTGGTTGTCTGCAGTCTCCATCGTTATTATAGCATTATTATCGAGATGATACCGGCTCTGAGGCAGCAGACCACCACACCGGCAACTGTAGTTTGTTTTGAATAGTGTGTGGGCTCTTCCACATTCTAAGTGAGAAACCTGTGTTGTGACAATGGACCTACAGTTTGAGATGAATACAGACCCTATTTGCAGACATCATTTTATTATAACATTTACAATCAGTGGCAAAAAAAAGAACAATGTTGCCAACAGTGAACAGACATTTCCTTGTCTATTTCAACATTGATTGGGAGAGAGGGGGAGCTTCTATTTTCAAGCTTTTAGTAGAATTTTGACAGTTATGCTTAGTTTCTGACATCTGAGAGGTTTTCAGGTGCATCCCAACCAATTCTCCCACTGATTGCACTGTAGGTCCACTCAAGTCTATGCCCTCTTTAACCCTTTCAATCCTGAGAGTGATACTAATAGAGTTTACTCCATCTAATACCAGACAATTTGACTCTCTAATGGGGGCCACTTCAGAGACAAATGAGTTAAAGGCAGTAATTTCTCCTGGGTTATATGAAGACCCTGATAGGTGGTCCCTCCAGAGTAACAACTGCAACCTTCTGCTGTTGCACATCCAACAAAGAAAATCAATGGGCAATTTTATATTCTTGGTTTCCTTTTCAGGTCATCAGAAATTTAAAATTGAAAAAAACAACAAACTATAAGATTCTTAAGAATAAATCTTTTTAATTATTTTCAGCTTAGTGTACATATTGTTTTCAAAATCCTAACACAGTTTTAGTTTTGGAATTCCTTACTGTGATTAACATAAATATGACTTCTGTGTATTTACATGAAAGCATAATTTTGCCCATTTTTAATAGGAAAATGGAAAGAAGGGTGTCTATGTGAATAATTTCAAGTTATGCAGAAAGGAGAGAAAATATTTAAGATCAGAAAGATTGTCAAAGTAGACTAAAGATGTTTGAACTCAAGTGAACTATAAACTGTGCGCACAGACAAGAAATTATTCAGTGGGAGAGTCCAGAGCGCACTGAACGGCTATCAGAAAGAGGGGTGTTATGCAGTTTCATGGGTCTCTGCAAAACATGCACACAGTAGTGGCCAATGGTGAATTTGGCCGATAGCGATAAAAGCGGCCAGTGTTGATTTTGGCCAATAGTGATAGTAGTGGCCAATGCTGATGGACAATAGTGGCCAATGGTGATTTTGGCTAATAGTGATAGT
>NC_090881.1:6316917-6339417 GCF_036669935.1 Montipora foliosa
CCAGACTCTTGTTTCTTCCTTTCCTATTTGTATCGGGTAGAAATGCATCGCGCTGAGCAGTCAGGAAAAACAGAAGTGTCATTCTGCACTGCAAACGTATATTTCACTCTCATACGTCTGTGTTCACGGGCTAACAGTCAGTGGCGCAAAAAATTTTGGCACGGAATGTTCAGGAGATACAGTACTTGTCCTGTTCATGTTCAAATTATTATGGTTGGGAAGAAACCATGATAAAAACAAAAAAACAAGGACAGCCGATTCAAACCTGCGAAAAGCAAGAGGCTTCCCCTTCACAGTTCTAGAGAGAACGCCTGAAGCATTTCGCCAGTTTCCAACAAGCAAAAGAATGCGACATCATATTGTGAGATGATTCATCATAATTCTCTCTTTAAAGTTGCTTTCTTCCCTGAGAGTTCATTAATTTATGTCCTTGAGACTGTTATTGAAATATTGAATTTAAGTACCGGTAATTACCGCTAAATTTCGCAGGTACCATTTTGGGGTGGGGAGGGGAGAGTGCAGAGTGTCTCTTGAAAATGGTTTCACACCTACTTTTTTTCTATACCCAACAACTTGAAATCTTAGTGTCGGCCCTGTTAAACCATCCTCGTTTTGAAGTGTGGATCATTGATGTAATGCAAACAATAAAAATGTTTTCTTTTTTGGAAGATGTCCCCAGAACTTTGGAAGGTCCCTTTAAAAAAATAAGTACACTGAACTTGCAAGTTTTCGTGCATCTCTAACTTTTGTGTATTCAAAATTTGAATGGATGGATTGAATGACTGTTCTTTTTGCTGTTTGCCTTTGTTTTGTTGCTTGTTTTTATTTTACAGCAATTTATGTGCCATACATGCAAAGCGAGTTACTGTCATGCCCAGAGATATGCAGCTAGCAAGAAGAATCAGAGGTCGCCAGGATGGATTAGGATAATGCAAACAGATTTTACATTGCCCCAACCCAATTGATGTTTAATATTGGTGTATATTTTAAAAGACCAGTCGCATTTTAATTAGACGTTTCCATACTCACAATTTGAATTTTTTAATCATTTCTTTGTTATAAACACAAACATTTTTAAGGACATGAGAAGGAACTTACTTTTATTATTGTTATTTTTAAACTTATTTGTATGGTTAATTATTACTATATCAGTATTAGTTAATAAACCCTTAGTATTTTGAAAGCTTTGACCGTGAAATTATGGTGAAGTAAATGGGTGTTTACATTTGCATATTAGTGAGCTTTTGAGTGGAGTGACAAGTCCCAAGGTTAAATTTTCTGTTCTGAGCATGCCCACTAGAGGAAAACTACAGCTGTTCTAAAATCTAAAGGTTGCTAATGTCAAGTACCATGACTTTCAGAACTGCATAATTATGTGGCAGTTAATGTATGCAAAATATCTCTGAAGGATGTCAATCAACTGAAAATCTGAACCATATCTGCAGACAGGATGCCACAAAGGCTTTAGAAAGCAAAGACCACCTCATGATTGATAAGGCACAGCTACAAATGGAGACACAAACCAATGCATGGCTTGAATAGATACTCAAAAAAGGCACATGACGTCCTACTCACTTACTCTTATGTACTCTAGTTCCAGAGGATTTGTGGCATTGCTGACAAAATTGATGTCATGTAGCATGCTATTGTGGAAGAGCAGCTTCTATTCAAATAACCAACAACCTGGTTCTCTCGTATATTCAAGATAATTCATCCTCACCGCCTCTCTTTATGAGAAATACCGGTACTGTTGACAATACTTTTACAAGAGACTGGCAGTGGGTATTCTCTTGAAAAGGAGGGCCTGTAGGCAACCACCATTACTTCATGATTGACCTTATACCTTTTGCAAAGGATGAAACACATTGAGTCACTGGTAGAGAACATGTGCCTTTGATGTAAAGACAAAGGTATGGAATCTGAGATTGGAGTGATGTGTTGTTCTTGCAGAGAGGTGTGTGAAAGGTGAATGAACCCTCTTTTAAGGGACTTGGATGAGTCATCCGAGACAAATTGGATATAGATATATCTGGGAGTTTTTCAGCTCAACTCTTTTCTTGATGAACAAGTGAAAGAATGTAGAAGAGAGACATTCAGGAATGTAACGAGGAGGTTTTTAAAATCTAAATTAACGACTCGATAGCCACGACTTGACCATGGCCATCAATTCCTTGCATTTCATGATTGTCAGATGCAATGCATGCAGCTAGTTCAGGATGCAGTGAAGTGTAGATTGAGTTACATCCCAGAGCTCTTTGCCAACAAGCATACATTGCCAACCATATCCAACCTTAGTGCACAGAAGGCAAATATGCCAAAATATGCCACTGCATGTGCAGTTCAAAAGGAGCACTAAGATGCTGAAGGCAAAGAGCTTTGTGAGATTGGTTCAAGGGTTTACGTGCTGTGTAGGTTATCTCATGATTTCAAGTGCAATTTGGACAAAATGAGCGGGAGTAATTTTTTGAAAAAGCAATAAAATTTCTTTCATCATTTGCCAATCAGAATGCATGGTTTGTTACTTCTCATTTACACTATATTACCTCTTTACAGAGTTGTTACCTGAAAACTGAAATTTTCTCAGCCATTCAGAATGAAAAAGAGGTTATTTTCATGGGATGAATGATCCTCTCACTTAACTAGAAAACTGAAAAAAATTCAGGGCTCATAAGGAAAGCGAATCTGACATCTTTGTGATACTTGTGCAAAGCTGGAAGAACAGAGATTTCAACCCATATTTGATCGGAATCTTTCCCCAAATTTTCTTGTCACATAATTATAAAAAAAACCTGACAATGCTGCTCAGAACCAGTGTCTGCAGCGCAACGATGAAAGTAAATCATCGGGCAAAGCAACCCACTTCAAAGCCTGACCATAGACCCTAAATGACTGAAGCTTTTATCATTAATTTTTCATTGTGTCTTTGTAACATGAATTAATCAGCCTTTGCAAAGAATTTCTGTTTGTAGACCCAGTAGCAGCCAAAACTGAAAGCCTCTGGAGGCATTTACTTTAAAACAAACGCTTTTATTCAACCGCACGCCTAGTCCAGTTTTTCAACATAAGGTGTGAGGGAATAACATGCCAGACCATGCATACCACATGAACAAAAAAGTCAGGCACTCATGAATAGGTTGTCATATTATCCTATTCCAAATTTCTTCCATCAACATCCTTTAACCTCTGCTTAGATGCTTCAAGCAATTCCAGGCCACAGATATGCCAGCTGCTCTAGAATCCAATACCAGTCTCTAACTAGGGGAGTGACCTGGGCTCCAGGGGAGGTGAAAATACAGATTCCCCTACTTTTGACCATTTTACAGCAGTGTGCTCAGTTACCAGGCCTTTGATTAAAATTGAGGCTCCAGTTGACTTTATTTTGATACAAAACTCACTGCTCTTCTCAAGTAAATTAAAATTCATTAGCATTATAACAACATGATTTACATAAGGAATGAGGTTTGTATCAAAGCAAGGTCAACTTCAGCGTCGCTTTTATTCAAAGGCGTGGTAAGTACAATGTAAGCACACAACTGTAAAATGATCTATTCTCCATCACATACATGTATAAAGAAAGTAAAACATAAACAAAACAATTCACTCTTATGGACCAATCATGACATCAGGGTCAAGTTGTACAAATCCTGGTTCACAAAAGTGAAAAGAAATGTCGTTTTTAATAATAATTATTATTACATCATAATAGTTCCTAACGAGAAAAGCAGAGATTTTGCACTTCATAAATCAGTCTGTCATAAAAAGATCGCTTCAGGTCTTACTTTGTTCCTTTCCATGCCAGAACAACATTATTCATGACAAATAAAGGTTCTGCAACAGTGCATCCTCAGCTTTTGACTACTCTCCTTTCGCACAAAAAATAATTCTTCCGTTGTAAACAAGTGTCACTCCTTCTTATTTTTAAGAGTTTTCTGCAACACATGTGCATCTGCTGGTTCAATGTGCTTGTAATACTGTTTCTTTGTTTCTATTATTTCAAATCCAAATCCTTTGTAAAATCCTATTGCTCCTTCATTACTGACTTGAACATGTCTGCAATAATAAAAAGAATACTCCCTTTGAAAAGCCAGTAATGGAACAAAATCTAACATGCATAATAATTATTATCGTGGAGTTGAGAAAATTTGACACCTTTTCCTTCTTTCATAATACTTACAGAGAAAAAAGAAAATATGAAAAATTATTGCATAGTCTATCAGGAGGCCTCAGTGTCAGTGGCTAGTGGTGGATATTTACCAAGCCGCAAACCACTTCAGTGAATTGTTAGTAATTGGTGTATACCACAGACTGAAGTGAATAGTGCTTTCCACATAATCTGACTGCCTAGCTCAGAGGTAAATGACAAGTACATGTACTATTATGGAGAAAAACAAAACTCTTAACTTTGGTTACCGAATAGCAAATTTTATCAATGAAATTGGCTGATTATTCAACTTATATGGTTTACTAAAACAATAATTTTATTCTGGTGAATAACGTTACAGGTGTAAGTATTGCTTTCCCTTTTTTTTGATGGGTGACCATAGCATTATCTTGCTTATTTTCAGCTACATGTACTTCTAGCTGATTAATATTTGTTAGTCTTGTCCTACAGAGTGAAAGGGAATGTCACAAGTTCATATGTCACCTTCAACGACCACTTGTTTACATGTATCCTAAAATTCAATTACAGGCATTGGGAAGTTTTCCACACTTCACACATTATTTCCACATATTTTCCACATTATTTCTCAAAGTTAACAAACTCTGAAGGGGATGGGGAGCTTATAACAGCAGGAAAGGGAAAGAAGGAGCAGGGTTAAAAGAGGAATTAATAGTCCAGTACTCTAATAATCATAATAACCCATTGACCCCTGGGAGTGAGATTTTACTCGTCAACTGGGGGGAATTTGAGGTGTCAATGGGTGAACACCTGACTGGCAAAGTTTTTCAGTGCTCAATGTTGCAATTGTTGATGTTGCGCCATGCTGATGGTGACTTTTTCAGTCACCAGCATGGCGACTAAAATACTTGAGCTGGCGACCAAATCTGAAAACTTAGTGAACAGGTTAGGTTTTTTTCCTGAAAGTCTAGCACTGTGTTTACTTTTAATGTAAGTTTTGGATTTCACGGTCTGCCATTACTCACCTTCAAAACTGACCAATCGACCTCAGATGGTTGGATTTAGGGACAAAAGGAATCATTTACTCACTAGCTTCAAATCTCTGCACGTAAATGCTGCTTATTATATAGGGCAAAACAAGAGTTCAGCCGCATACAAACGCATTGCATTCTTCACCTAGTGAGACATCATTAAATTTTTTCTCCACAAGCCATCTCTCTCAAGATTTTAAACAGGAGCAAGGATGGCACAGCCGGTTAGTGCACAGCCTTGGTGCAAGAGGTCCTGAGTTCGATTCCCAGATCTCACATCCTTGTTACAACTTCTTTCCTTTCCATGTAGCTAAGTAGCTTTAAGTACCCATAAAATGGAGCACTGATGGAGAGAGGGGAGTAAAATGAGCACACCCTCAAACTCAGGTTTGTCAGTTGAATTACTGTTAAGAGTAATAGATGTTAAATGTGGTTACTTTACTTTTTTTTTTTCTTTTTAAAGCTAGTAATGGCAGACCATTAAAAATTAATAGGAAAATTCTTGTTAAAATAAACAGGTGTCTTTTTGAAATCAAGACTGTGACGGGTTAATCCTCGGGAATCCAATTCAGTTCATCCAAAAGCATAACGAATTTCCAGCACTCAGCTACATCTTCTTTAATATCAAAGGCTCTCCCTCCAATCACTTGTTTACAAAGTCAGAAACACAGCCATAAAATAAATAGTCTTCTGTTCATCAGCACCACAGACAAACAGGACAACGAAGGAAAACTAACAAACAAGCAAAGGCTTAAAATTTTGTGACCGATCGCCACACATCGTATCTTGTAGCACGCTGAAAAAATTTAATGCTGGATAAGACACAACAAAGACATTAGTTTTGAAATCCAGAGAAAAAGAAGAACATTGATGTTTTGGTCAAAGTAACATTTAAAGGATCATACAATTTGTTCCTCCAACACAGTGCTGAAGAAAAAGGTTCCATTGTTTAGCTCGGGCTTTAAGGTAAATACACTAGTGTACCCCTTGCAAAAGGAGACTGATAACAAATCCAATCCAGATTGTTAGGTTTTCCCTTGGGTGCCCTGTACATTGTGGGTCATGTGATCCATCATATACATGTATGGGTGTACACAAGCTTTTTGTTTTTCATTAAATTCTTGGTTCCACCGTCTTGGCGATAGGTTTTTTGGGATTGTTTTGATCAAGCACAGGCGGTAGATGAAGTAGGTTAGAATTTGGGCATACACAACAGGAAAATGCCAGATGAAGTGCCAAGTACAAGTGGAAATCAAGCCGAGTGTTAAGTATTTATGAGTCAATGAGTTAGTGCAGTTACCCTAACCCATAAAATGAAAGCTAAAATTTGAGAGTGCTTAGGCCTACCGGTAATCACTGAAACAAGGGCTTAGGCTTAAGCAATAAATTATTGCTATATTGACTGTGAGTCTCATTGACTCGTTGACTCCTAAAACAGGCATCCTCAATCAAGCCATCAGCAAAGTGACAAAATAATTTTATGTGGTGGGAACAGATTGGGTGACCTACACCAAGCAACTAGACTTTTATGTCCTTGCTAACAGGGTTTCCGATGCTAAAACAAAGAAGGCAGTTTTGTTGACAAATCATTCAGGCAGAGCAGGAGCTACATGTAAGCACTCAAGTCAATAAACTCGACCCATCTAACCAAAGGGGGCCAGAACCTTCACCTAAGTAATTATCGAAGCAACAGGGTTCGCAGGGTAAAGATAGGAAAGGCTTGTTACTGTTGCACAGGCTCTCACCATCCAAATAAGTGCCCATTTAGCAAAGAGCATTGCTTTCATTGTGGTATTGTTGGACACACACAGCAAGCACGCCGCAAAAAACAGGCCGCTAAGAAAACAGTTGAGGCTGGGGTAAATGTAATGAAGGGTGCAGACAAGAAAGTGAAGGAGAGTATGGTGAATTCTACTATATAGCTGGTAATTCGAATAGGAAACCTATTACCTTAAAGGTCTCCATGGAAGGAAGAGAGGTACCCATGGAACTGGACACAGATTTAGCAGAGTCAGTTATGAGTGAGGGGTTGTACCATAGGTCCCTATGTCATGTGCCCCATTGACGCTACATTGAAGCTGCATACCTACACTGGGGAGGTAGTGAAACCACTTGGGTTTTGTGCTGTTACAGTTGAATACAATGGACAGTCGAAGGAGCACCCAATGTATGTAACCAAGGGTGAAAGACCCACCCTTTTGGCAGAGAATGGCTGAAGTCCATCCAGCTGAATTGGCCTCTGTTTCAGTTAGACACTGCTGATATTGCTCCTGCCTTGCAAGAAGTCTTGAACAAACATAATATTATTGTGTTCTTTGATTAAGGCACAACTCCACACTAAAGAGGGTGCAAAGCCCCAGTTCTGGAAAGCTCAGTCATTGGCATTGCCTCAAAAACCGGCTGTAGATGAGGCATTGAGAGAACTGGAAGCAGAAGGGGTGATCAAGAAAGTAGAAAGCAGTGAGTGGGCGGCCCCAATCCTAACCCCAGTGAAGAAGGATGGCAGTGTGAGGGTGTGTGATTATTTCAAAGTCACTGTCAATCCACAATATTTTTAGAAGTTGATGAGTATCCTCTTCCTCGCATACAGTGTAGATGATATTAATTTTATGCAAGCTTTAATGGATGGAGGCAACCTGTTTAGTGTCCTTGACCTTCGTCATGCTTATCTGCAAATGGAGGTGGAAGATGAGTCCAAAACCATTCCTCACCATGGCCTTTACCAGTACCAACATTTACCTTATGGTGTGGATCCTGCACCAGTAATGTGGCAGTGGGTCATGGACCAAGTCTTGCAGGACTTAACAGGAGTTTTCTGTTATTTGGATGATAATTATCATGGTTACTGAAGGCAGTCTGGAGGAACACCCTTAGCGGATGGTTACTGTTTTGCAAAGGCTTGACGAGTATAGCTTGAAGGCTAACTGGGAGAAGTGCAAATTTCTTAGAAGCTTTGTAGAGTATTTGGGACATGTCATCTCGTCTGAAGGTCTGCACCAGTCCCCTAAGAAAGAAGCTTAAACCGCAAGACGTCACACAGCTGTGTGCTTTCCTGGGCATGGTTCAGTACTACTCCAAATTCTTGCCAGATTTGGCCACTCACCTATCTCCACTCAAAGTGGTCCTGGGAAGCTGAGGGAGATGCTAGCTTCAACAAAGTAAAAGGTATGCTGCTTCAAGACAAAGTCCTGGTACATTATGATCCTTATCTGACTCTAGTACTAGCTACTGATAGCTCCTCATATGGCCTTGGTGCAGTCCTGTCACACTGCACTCCCCACGGACAAGAAAGACCCATTTCTTACGCATCCATCCACATTGTCACAGACCGAGAAAAAGTACTCACAGATAGAGAAAGAGGCTTTGTCTTTGGTGTGGGGTGTGAAGAACTTTCAAAACTACTTAGAGGGTCACCACTTCACCCTAGTTACAGATCATCAACCCCTGAAATACATTGTGGACCCGAGGAAGGCAGTACCCTTTATCGCAGCAGCTAGGCTTCAGTGCCAGTGTCTGTTCTTGGATGTCTTTATGTACGATAAGTTCAGAGGGACCAAGCAGCATGCTAACTGCAATGGCCTAACTCATCTGCCCCGACCTCAAGCACCTGCTGACAAACCAGATAAAGTGGCTCAGATGTTTCATGCCTCTGTGACTGAGACCCTTCCTGTCACCAAACAAGAACTACGGCTGCAAACAAGGAGGGACTCCGTTCTGTCTTGCAATCTTAAACTTACGGAGGCAGGCTGGCAGACAGCGGCAGAAGTCTGCCCCGACCTCATCCCTTATGCCCATCATAGCAGCGACATCTCAGTCCATCACAGAAACCTGATGTGGGGAAGTAGAGTAATATTGTGCCAGCCAAATTGAGAGAGAGAGAGTTCTGGAAACACTTCATGAAGGGGGCATCTCGTGGGCTTGGGGCTCCTGATCAAATCTTATCTGACAATGGACCACAGTTCATGTCAGGGGTTTTCAAGTCGTTCGTGAAAGAAAATGGTGTTAGACATGTGACAGGCACACACCCTACCATCCAGCAACCAATGGCCTAGCAGAAAGAATGGTACAGAGCTTCAAGAGGGCAGTGAAGGCTGACAAGTCTGGGTGAACCTTGCAGCACAAGCTTGACACATTTCTCTTAGCATATTATTGTTCAACATCGCATGCCGTAACCTGGCGCAGCCCTTCACAGATGCTCTTGGGTCGAAGTGTGAAAACTCAGTTGGATCTGATCAAACCTGATGTTGGGCGGGAAGTCAATAAGAAGTTGCTCCAGTCAAATTCCTACCAGCCAAGGTCCTTTGACATTAAGCAGCCATTTGGGTGCAGAATTTTCACAAAGGCCCCAAATGGGTGCAGGGCACGATTGCTGAGTGAATTAGGCCCCATTCTGTACCAAGTGAAGGTGAACGACCAGACCTGGAAGTGTCATGTAGAACAGCTTCACGGCAACCTTCATCCATTTTCAGCCAGAGCAACGGGAGATTGTGTGGTTCCTGCAGCCATAGTCCTCAGCAATACCTCGGAGGTAGGGCCTAAGCTGGAGGAGCCAGCACCCCCAGAAGTGATACCAGAAGAGGATATACATTCCTCTGGATCTGACAGTCAACATTATTTTGACTCCAGACAAGGAGCCTGTTTTCTAGCCGCGTTGGAAGAGTTATTAAACCACCTCAGCGATGTTTGTGACTGAACTGTACGCTCACTATGAACTGTTAGAAACTTTGGACACTAGTTTTATTGAATTTATACCGTTTTGTTTTTAATCTTACATGTACATGTAGTCTGTACCCTGTATATTTTATAAATTTGTAGAGGAGGAAATTGTTAGGTTTTCCCTTGGCTGCCCTATACATTGTGGGTCATGTGATCCACCATATATCTGTGTAAACGAGGTTTTCGTTTTTCATTAAATTATTGGTTCCGCCATCTTGATACTCTGTTGTGTTTATTGTGAATACATCACACAACCAATGTGCCAGCTGACAGTTGGTGTCAGGAGATAGAGCCATTGTATAATTATGGGCTAACACAAATCATTGGTTATGCATTGGCCAAGCCATCATGAGTGTGTTACTCAACACACTTTGGCAAATAACATTACAGTATACATACAATGTACATGTAGCATTTCAGGGTTTCAATAAAATAATGAAGTAGGCGGCCAGTTTACTGTAAGATTTTGCAAAAACTTGTTTACTCTAGGGACTAAAATCTGTCAAAACGCTTTTCCTCATTTGCGCTTTTTCAACAATTGCAAAATCAACATCACAGACACCAGTGTGCTTGTGTGGGGATGACCAATTTTTTTCCAAATTTCGAAAAACAAATGAGCCTGCCATCAAAGGTGACTGAAGACAATATTATTATTGTTTGACAATAAAATTACGCCTGTGTGAGAGACATTTGCATTTTAACTTAATTGAAATGTGACCGTAATTTTTATTATCAATTTTATTTTTGGTCCTGCAATTTGATTTTTCCAGTCGTTTTAAACCAGCCAAATGAAAAATTGGTCTGTAAATGCGACCTGGCCCTTACTTCAATTAATCTTTTTAGTGAGGAAAACAGCTGACTTCTCTGAGTAAAGTAGCCAACACTTTTTATTGACTCTTTGCACTTCTTGCAACCAATGATATCTACAATAAAGATACTTACAAATAGACATTGTCTATGTTGCCATCTCTGTCACACCATTTCAAAACATGTTCAAGCATAGTAGTTCCTAACAAATAAAAAAGAACTTCATTTTTGGAAGCAAATGGAGGTCCAAAAAATATTTAACAATGTTGAACACCTTTAAAACAAGCCCATCTCTTAAACCTATTAGATAATCCCCACAAACTGTTTTTTAAATGTGTGAGGCGTGAATATTTAATAACACCATCTTAAAACTGGTGAATGCTATGCCCTTTTACTGTACATATTTTGGCTCCCAAAATGCAGTGTACATATATAAAAGGATAAGCATAAGCAGTTTAAACACTTTACTAAATGAAAGCAGGCAATGGAGCCTTTGCAGATCCTAAAAATAATATCAACACTCCTCTACAAGATTAAACCGCGATCTCCCCCCAACCAGAGGAAGGAGATCTACATGTACACTTGTTGAAAAGCTGTGCTAATACAGTCAGGGCTCAACATTAAAAAAAAATCCAGTCACAATTTGGCAACAAGATACAATGTGCACAAGTTCCAAAATCTTATTTGCAAATTGTATTTATTTATTTATTTATTTATTTATTTATTTATTTATTTATTTATTTATTTTGTAATCATGGGTCATCTTGCTGTATTGTGTTGCCTGAGTGGTTTAACAAAACAAAATATGAGCCCACAATACATGTACATGTGTGTAAAGAAACGACTGAAAATGGCAAATGATGAAGGGAATGGCATTGTGCAAGTAACGTGGCAGCCAATTGCACTACATTTTTTGCCCCATATCATCACATTGACTCACAATTCATGACAAGAAACAAAACAACTTTCTCGTTCCTTTATTGATCTTAGCAATTGTTTAGTAGCGTCAAAGTGACAACTGGTAACCCTTTCATTTCAAAACTACATGTGCAAAGTATATTCTAGTTGCAAATTTGCGACTGATCCTTCAGATCCTTCAGATTCAGTCTCAATATTTTTGTTCTGCCATTGACAGTTTACATTCTAGTTTCTTACTCCTTTTCTTAAGGCAGTCCTTTAAATAAGCAAAATAGCTTCCTGGACTGCCTGCCAAATGTATGATAATTACATGTAATTTAGTACTATAATTTATAAAAGCAAATGAAATGAACTGAACTGATTTAGTCACAAATGAAAACAATTCCAAATGCCACTACATGTACACTGTATATTGGTCACAATTTCAAGCCCTGTTACATGTACTATTGTGGGTTTAATTGAGGGCTGACACATGAATAGATTGATTTGTCATCAACTACTGGTACGTAGCAGAGAATGTGAACTGACTGATGATAAAAAAGAAGAAAACGTTCTTACACATGACATTAGACTCTTGTAAACTTACCAATTCCAAGTCTCCTGTAAGGGGCTAAACATCCTAGAGTCATAATGTAAAGTCGTCTGGCAGCCTCTGATTGATCAATTCGACAGCAAACTGCACCAACTACAATGTCATTATAATAAGCTGAAGAGAAGGTGAAAAAGCAAGGTTCAATCAAACAGTTAACACAAGTACCAGATAGTATTTACCCATGTACAAGTCAACCTCTTACATATGATTGTTAGAATTTAGATCCAAGTTTCAGGTACATTTTTTAAACAATTTGCCTTTTTGTTGATTTTATTTCTTTCTTTCTAATTGTTTTTAATTGGCAACGATAACGGGCTTAAAATTTTTTTCTTTTTTAGCCATGTTTTTTTAAAAAGAACTTCCACTCTACTTATCAATGCTGCAAAACACCATCAACTGTCTGTAACGAAAAACTCAATAAAATAATTATTATTGAGAGGTTATCAACTTCAAAATCAAAGCTCCAAAATACAGCAAATGGCCTTTTAAAACAGGCTGTTCAGAATGTTTGACTTTCAATTATTGTTTCTTTGCCCAATGCTTGCCACACCGACACATGTTGAGTTTCATTATAATCAAAACAACTTTTTCTCCACTTCTTAGACCTTTCAAAGTACAGTAATTACTAGATCAAAGCATGTAGTTTACCCATTTTTATGAAACTAAATACCTAGTTTTGCAAGTTCTCCAACTTCAAGAACATCCTTGTAAAACTATGAAACAAAAGACAATTATCAGATCCCAAACACTTCTCTAGTGAAGTGAATTACAGGGGTTAACCCATTGAACCAAGCAGCCAAGCTCCCTAACCACTGAGACACTGCTTCCTTTTCACATGACAAGGTACCACGTTGGCATCATTAGGTAAAGAAGCTAATCTTCCAGCACCCGATTGTACAAAAGCTGATCAATGTTAATCCCAGATCAAAAACTAACCAAAGAGTTTATTTCTCTACTCCAAAATGTTGTTCAACACTGATATTCAGCAAAACTTTACATTAAAAGAAGTCATGCAATCTTCAAAAACAAAAATAACAAATGGGTTAAAAAAATATTTTCCTTGATAGTGAGTCAAGGAAACATTACAATGTACATGCAGACAGCAATCACAAGTTTCAACACTACATGTATCACAAAGTCATTCATCAAAAAGCACTCTTTTTTGACACATTACATACATACATACTTAATTGACCACTCCCCACAGGGCTTTTCAGGGCCAATGAATCAACGAAACAACAGAACACAACAACTACAACTGTTAATAATCCCAACTGGCTGGAGGCAAACCAGTTGGCTACATGTGTTTACAAGTGCAGCTGGGAAGAAAAAATCCAGTCGCATTTTGCGACAAGATACGGAAATTTAGTCGCAATTTCGCAAATTTTAGTCGCAAAATCGCCGCGCTGCATTGTGTTGTCAGGGGTTTAGCAAAAAAATATGAGCCTGCAATACTTGTGTGTAAAGAAACCGCTGAAAATGGCGAATGATCGAGGAAATGGAGCCGTGCACGTAACATCGCAGCTAAATTACTCTTCAAGTACGCTATCTTCAGAGAAAACTCACAGCAAGAAACAAAATAACTGTCATTTCTTTATTTATTTTAGCAAAAGTAGCAGCAAAGTGGCAACTGTTTGTTTCGAAACAGCGAAGGTGACAACAAGTCGCAAATTTGCGACCTCTCCAGATATTTTAGTCGCAAAGGGAAAAATTTAGTCGCAAATGCGACTGTATTGGTCGCAATTTCGAGCCCTGTCATGATATCAGGCAAGGCGACAACTAAATTCAGAAATTCAAAATACTGTATTTTCGAAACGAAAGATTTCACAGAACTGGAAAATTGATTAGATAAAAATTCAGCAGACCTTGTGATTTTGATTTTAGAATTTGATGACATCACTGTGAAAACCATGTATTGTTCTCTTTCTTCTCTCGAGTGGGGTCCAGTGAGATCCCGTCCAGTGAGGGAGTCCACGTTGTGTATTATCCCTACTCAAGACCTATTGAAATCTCCCTGCAATTCCACGCATGAACCGTCATTAACTTACTGCAAGTATAATAATTATTGAACATACCATCTTGTAGGCATTACCACTCACAGGGTCATACTATTACCACAGATAGGGCTTTTATCCACCACAAAGTTTCAGGTGAATTATTTTTGCAACTTATTAATCATTTATACTTGTTTAATAATATTGTTTACTGAATGTTGTGACCAAAGAGTAAACTTATTTAATTTATCATTATAATTGTATCAATATAATAATTACCCAGTAAAAATATGTATTCATAATAGCCTAAATATTTCATTTTCCACTGATTTTGTTTATCAATCATTTCAAATAACCGTTTTTATTGACAGATGACCGGTTTCACCCATTTCCTGTTCAAGGTACATTGTATGCTGAACACGAGGCTTAGATAACGTAGCCTCGCTGTCATACAGTGTAGAAAAATAACAGATCTTTTCCTTCTTTTGCCTGTGATCTGTAGTGTGAGAAATACGATCAGCTAAACTGTCAAAGTATAAAACTCTTTCTACGTGTCGAATTTACCTTATCGTTGTAGCTGACTGGAAACACCACGGAGTTAAGTTTCTTCAATTGCTTGATGTTATGAGGAGTCACATCGCCAAGTTCCGTTCTTCCCTTCCTATATAATAAGATAAGGAGATAAGTAACACTTGAACAAGGACATCGACCCAATCATCGGACCAAATGCTTCCTCACGGTTTAGGATTTAAGCTGACAATTTCTTTGTCGTTGGACATTTTCGACCAAAGAGAGCATAACTTCCCGCCAAATGTAGTGTCCATGCTCGAGATTTGGACTCGGCCTGGTGCTAACGTGAGGAATGGGGCCTAATTCGCAGCGGTCTCGTGATAATCTCGTCCCAACCTCGTTCCCAGGATCTTCTCGGCTTTCAATATGGCGGCGGGTCTTGAGAAGACCCTGGCACACAGTGAACTAAAAAGATCGCTGATTGGTGCTTTTCTCATATGAACTCTGATTGGTTTAATGTCGAAAGAAAGATGGCGGCTAGTGAGGAGAGCCAGAACAAGAACAGAATTCGTGTTTAAATCATTTTCAAAATTGTAGCTGTTCCGTAAGAAGCAGCTGCAAATTAACAAGCATAACAGTCAAAAATAATTCACCGTTTTTTCACGTTGTACGATGATCTACATCAGGCCTCGATTCCAATTAAAACTACGTTGGCTCTTCACGACCTCTGGCATAGCGATCGTTCTATTATAATATAGAAGGATATAATGGTGTTTGAAAGACGCAACGGTAATTAAGTGATTTTATTTCGTACGTACCTTTACGTTTTGGTTCATTTTGGCGTCTCACAATTGTAATTCCTTGACGCGAGTATTGTTACTGTTAATCAGTGTTTGCACCATGTCAGATTGTGTTACAAATTATAAAATTGTGCAACAGGGTTCATAGATTATTGATGTGGTTGATTTAGCAGTTGTATGTGGTTCTGTTGACTCGTGTGACAGCTGCAACGAAGGCGGGTCAGTTAAATACAGGTCAAGACTAGAGGTCGCTGCTCCAATAATCAACAACTAAGCCAAAAGTTTCCCCGAGACCTGAAACAACATTTTTGTTGAGTGATTAGCGCTAGCAGACACTTTTGGTGTTGTTTATTTGTCTGCAGCACGGTGACATGCACACTCACCTGTGGAATGTGACCTGTGTTTTATTTCAATAGACCTGCAGCTGCAGTAATCCATATTCTTTCCCATCCCTTCCACACTCTTCAGCTAGTGGTGCACAGAGAGATCTAGCTCGGTCGGTTTTCATCATTGCCTTTTACTTTCATTAATAAAAAATATTAATCTCCTCACCCCAAACAAAGTGCATGTCATCTTGTAATTTTCCAAGAGAGTTATTTAAGACTGTGAAGTCTTAACAATACTTATTATTCTTGAAAATAATTGTAAGGCTTATCATTATAGTCTTATTGACCTGTCAATTTGCTAACGACTTCAATTTTTGCTTCTTCTGATTTAAAAATATGAATATGTATATTAAACAGTATTCTTTAATTTTGTACACATTACTTTTTTAGCATCACACTCCTGTGAGTTTTCTTGTACTCCAATAATTTAAGTTGAATTATTCGTTTTCAAAACATGCTTTGAAAATATTCTCTAGCATTGCTCAAGTGTTCAAGGACGAGATAGTTCCTCTAACTGAGAAAGAAATTGAGAATCTAACCATCTCAGCACTGAAAGACGAGCTTGGTAAAAGGAAGCTATCAAAAAAGGGAAACAAGCAAATTCTGGTTTCTCGATTGAAGTCATCTTTACAAAGTACTAGCCAGAAAACGAGTGCGGTATCTGACCAAACTGATATTCCGCCACTGTGTACCGTACGAGATGAAATCAGTTACCCCGAGAACTGCCCATGCCTGCCCCTTCTGTTAGATTTACAGAAAGAAGTGAAAGAGATGAAAGATAATTCGTCGCGACAGACACAGCCCAATCTGTCTTCAAATTGCGAACTGACTAAGCTTCAAGAAGAAAACAACGCCCTAAAACTGAGACCTCGCGACGTGGAAGATTGTTACGACTCTTTAAAGCGTGAAGCAAGATCTATTCAAGACGAGAATAAAAGTTTAATGACTGCCCTAAGGCTTTTAAACAACGAATTTGTCAATGAAACTAAATATCGTAATGGTAAAAATGAAGACTTCAAGGAGCAAAATTTGCATGAAGAAGAAAACCCTTGGGAGACAGTACGTGATAACAAGACAATGCCCAGAAACAAAAGGAGGGAGCGTCAAATGCCAAATGGAAAAAAGATGTCGGGCGGTAAATCTACTGGCATTGCGTCTCAAAAAACGAACGACGACCGGACTACAGTCATCGTTGGAGACTCCATTATAAAGAATGTTCAGGGAATAAAACTAGCCAAAGCTGTTGGACACCGGGTTGTGGTCAAGCCGTTCCCTGGAGCTACAATTCGCGACATGCGTTCGCATGTTGTCCCTACAATTGAAAAAAAGCCTGATCAAATTTGTCTTCACGTGGGGACCAACGATCTGAAATCATCTACACCGAACGACGTCGCAGATGCTATTATCGAATTGGCCAGAGAAGTTGAGGTTGCTTCCGAGTCTGAAATAGTTCTATCTGAACTTATTGCTAGGAATGATGATTACAGCGATGCAGTTAAAGCCGTTAACAAACGTCTAAAACAACTTTGCAAGCAAAATAATTGGAAACTCATCAACCATACCAACATCACTTCAAATGGACTTAACAAAGGTGGCCTGCACCTTAATAGGGAAGGTAACGAGTTATTGCAAAAGAATTTTGTAAAATTTTTTACGATGTAATTGATTTCCTAATTCCATGAATGCCGATATTGCTGATAATTCTCTTGTTTCTCTAACGTTGCCAGAATCAGTTGAAAACGAAGTACATGCTGTTAATTCGAGTCTTTCCAATGCGTCTAGTTTTTTACCAGCAAAGCGTGGTTTTAAAATGGCCTGTTTGAACATTAACAGTCTCGTCAAACATATTGACGAACTTAGAGTCCTTCTTTCTGAGTTTTCTGTTGATATTCTGGCAATCAACGAAACAAAACTTGACGAATCCATAAAAAGTTCCGAGCTCCATATACCTGGCTACGAATTTATCCGTCGTGACAGAAGTAGAAATGGTGGAGGAGTAGGTTTTTATATTAAGTCTTCTAATTCTTATGTAGTGCGCTCAGATCTAAATGTAATTAATCTCGAAAATTTAATCATTGAAATTCGTAAACCGAACTCTAGGCCTTTTCTGATAGCGACATGGTACAGACCTCCCTGTTCTCCTACCGATTTATTTTCAAGTTATGAGTCATTTATCGACAAGGTTGATTCTCTTGACCTTGAATACTATTTGTTGGGTGACTTAAACTGTAATTTGGCCTCTTCTACACCTGATGCAAACACTCGTCATTTACTCGAGATTTCGGATTTATATGGGCTCAATCAATTAATAAATGAACCAACTCGTGTTACTGAATCCTCATCTACATTAATCGATTTGATTTTTACTAATCATGCAGATAAGGTAAGCTGTTCCGGTGTCTCCCATATTGGTATCAGCGATCATAGCCTCGTCTATGTTTATCGTAAACTTTCTTCTGATATATCATCGAAAGGACACTCTTACATCTCTTATAGAAATTTTAGAAATTTTAATCGAGATAATTTTCGAAATGAAATCTCTCAACAAGACTGGTCTTTCGATGAATCTGAAGATCCAAATTTGGTTTGGTCTAACTGGAAAACAAAATTTTTGCGCGTTGTCAATTCTCATGCTCCAATTCGAACTAGACGTGCTAAATTGAATAACTCACCCTGGATTAATTCAGTCTTGAAGAATGATATGCGCTGTCGTGATGCTGCTAAAAAGAAGGCGATAAAAACAAAGAATCCTCATGACTGGGCTAATTACAGAAAATTACGAAATAAAATCAACAATAATGTAAAAACCACTAAGGCATCCTATTATCATAATAGTCTTATTCAATCCGAAGGAAACTCTCGAAGGACTTGGAAAACTATTAATCACCTCATGTCCCGTCGTCAGAACAACCAGCTGATAAAGGAAGTCAAAGTAAATGATATATCTATCTGTAATTCTAACGAGATTTCCAATACCTTTAACGAACATTTTTCAACTATTGGGCCCAGACTAGCCCGCGAAATATACCTTCTACTTCGGACGAAGTGTCTACTTATTTAAACAATTTTCCTGAAAACTTCAACAAATTCTCTTTTCGTCCAACTACTAGTAGTATTGTTTTTACTCATCTAAATCGATTGTCGAAAACTAAATCTACTGGGTTAGACAATATCTCTGCTAAGTTAATTCGTGAGTGTGCTGATATAATTTCAGGTCCGTTATGTGACCTGTTTAATAAATCTTTGATGTCTGGCATATTTCCTGACGATTGGAAATGTGCCCGAGTGATTCCGTTGTTCAAACAGGGCGAGTCACTTGATTTGAACAACTACCGACCTATCTCTGTCATTTCAGTTGTCGCCAAAGTGTTTGAGAGGATTGTGTACGATCAGTTATACAACTTCTTAAGTAACGAGGGAATCATCTCTAAACAACAATCCGGTTTCCGGTCTTTGCACTCTACTGTTAGTGCTCTTCTTGAAGCCACTGACAGTTGGGCGTTTAATATCGATCGTGGCTACGTAAATGCCGTAGTGTTCCTCGACTTAAAAAAGGCCTTCGACACCGTTGATCATGAGATACTATTAACTAAAATGAATCAGTACGGAATTCAAGGGAAATCGCTTGATTGGTTTAAATCATATTTGACGAACCGCACACAACGGTGCTCCGTTAACGGTTGTCTCTCTGGTTTTACCACTCTTAAATGCGGTGTGCCACAGGGAACGATCCTTGGCCCTCTTTTATTTCTAATTTATATTAATGATTTGCCTAACTGTCTATCGTTCAGCGTTCCTAGAATGTATGCTGATGATACACATATTACTTATGCTGGCTCTGATTTACATCTGATTCAGTCTAGTATATCTCATGACCTTGAAAAGCTAAGCAAATGGCTTGTGTCTAACAAACTTACTTTGAACGCTACAAAGAATGAATTTATGTTGATCGGATCCAGGCAAAGATTAAGCACTCTATCTGATACTCTTGAACTCTCCATTGATAATGTTCCAATTGAGAAAGTTTCTTCAGTGAAATCACTTGGAATATATGTTGACGAAAATCTAACATGGTATCTCCACGTTGATAAACTGTGTAAAAAGATTGCTTCCGCAATTGGAGCCATTAAACGAGTTAAGCCATTTGTGCCTCAATCAACTTTACTCAGTATATACAACTCACTAGTTCAACCGCATTTTGATTACTGCAGCCTAGTCTGGGGTAATTGTGGTAAAACATTATCTAACAGGCTACAAAAACTACAGAACCGTGCTGCACGAGTGATAACTTCATCGAGCTATGACGCTGATGTTACTTCCTTGTTTGACAAACTCAGCTGGAAAGACTTAAATTCTCAACGTCAAATTCAGAAAGCTTTAATGGTTTTCAAGTCTTTAAATGGTCTGGTTCCCGAATATCTCACGTCTAAATTTGTAACGCGTAATGTATCAAACTATGCTCTGAGGGATTCGGCAAATAAACTTGTTGTTCCGTTTCCGAGAACAAACTACATGAAAAATAGTTTTAGTTACAGCGGCGCAACTCTTTGGAACAGCTTACATCGTAACATTAGGGAATCTAGTTCCATAGATCAATTTAAACGCCTTCTCTATCAAAATTTTTAAATACACGGCATTCATGGAAATCAGGTCTGTAGGTAGCTTATTTTGTAAATTAATGTAATAATAGGATTAGGATTTTAGATTTTAAGATTTTTTGGAATTGTACCTGATGAATTTTTTACCGTGTATAAATTAAGTAAATAAATAAATAAATAAAGTTGTGGCATTTTAATTACTGTCTGAAGATGTGGTACATCGAGTGATTTGGGGAAAGATTGCGGACTGGACAGGGGGATTGGGAAATAAAATTGAAGGTGACAAAGCACAGGAAATTTGCAACTTCACCAGCAACAAGAAACTATTTCACAAGAAGAAATAGCGTTTTGTTTCTGGAATGGTAAGGGCAGGAGAAAAGATAAAATACTGTAGTGTGGGTCATTTGGTCGGTCATATATATTTCGCTTTGTCTATTGAAACTCTCAACAAAGAAGGACAAAAATGTGGACGCAAACTATCTGAACGGTTAGAAGCCTGTCAAGGAATATTAACCATTAAAGAGAAGAACATAATGATACTTGTCTACAAATACCTAATTTTCCTTCAAATGCCACAGCATAAAATTTCAAATTCCATTTTCTGTGAATCTTCCATTACTTGTGGTACATGTGAACCTAGGAAGTTACCAGTACTAGCTTTAAAATAACTGGTTCCTGGAAAACCCAATTTACTACTACAACTCACCAGTGGGAAGATTGTTTACATTACTTATTACCATGAAGAGAGATAGCTTTGGATTTTTCAACAATATTTCCCTTTAATATAAGCGAAAATCATTCAGATAGTGAAAACTTCATATTTATGACCCATTTCGTTCACTTTCATGCTTGTCGGCATTATGATTTGCTATACTACAGGTTCACATGTTCACAAGTTTGTTTTTACGTCTCATAGATGTTCAGATGTTCAATTACAAACTCTGTTTTGAATGATCACTCTACTTCATTGTATAAATAGTTCACCCTGAAGTCTAAATAGATACAATTCGTTTCTGAGTAAATGAAACGAAACAAAAATGTAGTTTAAGGAATGGAGGCAAATAAAACAAACCGTGCCATTGTCACTGCCTCCAAAACAGCAGATTAAAAGCCAGTTTGATAAAACAGCAAAGATCCACCCCTAACCCTGGGCTCATTTGACAAGAACTGCTAAGGATGATGAGATGCTTATGTTTAGGACTTGCACAAATTGTGCCCTTTTTTAATTAGACTCAACCGATTTCATGAGCAGCATTCCAAGACATCACATTGTCTTCACTGGTAGGACAAGACGTGGAAAAGTTATTTTCATAGCTTGAAAAGTGCAAGAAGCAGATTGCTAATCCTATGGAATAGCATGTTCAACAATATACATTGGCTTGATTATGTCAACTTTACCACAAAATATATTTACAAATTATAACAAGTTGTAAGAATCAGAATGTGGGCACTAAACATGCTGTGGTTCCCTGTTGGCAATCAGAAGACAATTAAAATACTGATTTTACACTGACATGACAATACTTGCAGTCAATCGATGAGATGAGAGATAAAACCACAATACAACAATCTAATGGTTTCACTGTGAAAGTGAAGTACCACAGATATATATGTGGTATAATAATACTTCCCTTTAGGAAAATAGCTTTGGGTCAATGTATACTGGGGAACGTCGTTGTCAGAAGATGATAATTAGGTTTAATTGATTGAAAATAAACATGCAATATAAACTATACATTACGGAAGACAGCGAACACACCTCCGTGACTAAATAGCTAGAACCAGGGCTTTCATTAAACCTTAGCTCACTGGATTTTAAGGTAATCAAATGTCTGTGATGCTACGGGTGAAACTGTGTGCAATGGCTGTTTCCAAACTGTTTAAAAATCACAGCCTCGAGAAATAATAGCCGTCTATAAAATTGCATTGGTTTAAAATAACATGAAATGAAAAGAAAAGCAAGATTTCTCTGTCATCTACCGCATTCTCGTTGCTCGTGCATTCATCCATCTGTATTTTTGGTTTCTT
>NC_090881.1:6344417-6354417 GCF_036669935.1 Montipora foliosa
AACTTTAATTCTCTTCCGAAGTGACAAAAAACGAAGTTCGCACTTAACTGGCCAATCATAACAGGAGCAATCAATCAAATGAACCAATCAGAAATCAAAGCGCATCAGAGCAATATGGTCAGTGCATTTTGATTTTGAGACTAAATGGCTTAATAAAAACCATAGCGCGTGATTTGTTAGCCATGCCAATCACTCGCATCTGATCCATTATACAGCAATCTTTGGTTCCATTTGTTTCCATTCTAACAGCAACAACAATAACAAATTTTACCGTATCTTTATGAGCCATTTTCCTTTTTGACAAATGATTGCAATGGTCAGCAACCTGGTACCTGCTGAAATGTCCATGTTCATTTATGGTCCGCTTTTGGACCTGAAAATAAAAAAAATCTTTGCTCTAAAAATCAATTCAAGAAACAGATTCCTAGAACTACCAGGTGCCATGAGCTCGTTCCCACTTTCTTCCAGTACCCATCCCCACCTCCCACTAATTACGACCTCTGCTAGTTACTTAGTTTCTCTTGTCCCCGTTTGGGAGAAGGGCAGAGTCTTCTCTGCTCAGTCCGATCGGTTACCATGACTATTCCACTAATACAAGTCAGTTTCACTTTCATTTCGGTATTCTACCTGGAAGGTCGAGTCCTGGCGGAATTCAACTCGTTCTTACAAGATGATAACTATAAATAATAATAATAGTAATAATAGTAATAATAATGATAATAATGATAATAATAATAATAATAATAATAATAATAATAATAAATAATAAACTATAAATTAAATATAATAATTATTAGAAATTATCGCAATTCAGGAAATAATGATTATCACAGTTTTCGAGTTTAAGTCTTCGTGCCATGATGTTTGAAGAACTGACCTAAGTGCTTTTTCGTGTTTCAAGATATATCTTTACTCTATAAGAGACAGACTGCCGTGCTGTAATACGTCACGGGGTTATTACATTTGCAGATTGTCACATTTAAGTCTAATAAGAACTATGAACCACTTTGCTCCCAATCACAACTGGCATCGCAGAGGTCATGGGTTCGAATCCCGTTGACGGTTGGACTGGATCTAGCATGAAATGGAGGCTAATGCGGGCAAATTAATTTGCATTTGAAAAGATTTGCCCGCATTAGCCTCTATTTCATGCTAGATCCAGTCCAGCCGTGAGAATTCGAAATGGTCTATTGCTCAAATTGTCAAGTTAAGTGGATTACTTCTACATTAGGTCTACAACCCGCACTTTAAATATATACATTCCTTTCATTCTCAACCTTTGTTTGTATACACTGAGGGACATTAATTAAGGAACCCACACACTGTTCGCGAAGGCTAAGGCACAGGGCTCCCATTGTGGGCTATTTCCGCCAGCATGTGTGTCCACCTCCGGTGGATTTCCCAGGAAGTGCATCAGAGCGAATTAGCCGAGAAAAACAAAATACAGCTAAAAATGAGGCTCTTTAGTTTACAGGGTACTGGAATCTTCATCATAGGATTCACGAAGTACTCTTAGTTTACAGCATATTGCCCCTACTGGGTTATAATATGATGTGACAGAGGCTTAGTTGTAGATTTATGTTTCTGATTAAGACTAAGAATTTAATCGTTCGTTACCATCCCGCTAGTAGCAACCCTTCCTAAGACTAATTAAGAAGGTACAATTGAAAAAAACTGATCAAACCAATGCATCTGTGCATTTGAACGGCAATCAATGAGTGCACTCCAGCTGTTCTAATAGCTTACCGTCCGCCGCTCTTGAAGCCATACATCTAAAAATTCACCAAACGAATATTTCCTTTCTATTGTCCAGCTTGGCAACGTGTTTCTATTGGGCAATTGAATGCCTTTACGCCACATTCCACCTTTTTACATTTGTGACGTCTCCTTTAGAACAAGTAAATTAATTTAGAACACATAAATTAATGAACGAGAGAGTCAATATTTCTGTGATGGTTTCAGCCAGTTCTTGCTCTTGCTTCGTAACATCCTTTCCTCTTAGTTGTTTCTGCACTATGTTACTTCCGAATGGTAACTGTCGGAGTCAAGTCAAAAAGTGACTCTAGCGCGCGAGCCTTTCGGGCCTTCGCTTTGGCTTGGCTGTTTGTTCTTCTGGAAAGCTTTCAAGCATGCAACCAAAGTTTGCAATTGCTTTGATTTTTCGTATCTTGAAAACAATTGTTAAGACCAGCTTTTCAGAAGATGCAGAGCGTTTCACGGGCCTGTTCCTGGTTACGCACCAGAATTTTTCTCCCTTAAAAGAGGACCCTTTGCAATTATTTTGCTTTTTCTCCCTTGAAAACAGGGAGTTTAACATACAACGACAGCTACAACAACGACAACGTCAGAAAGCAATGGTTTAATGACGAAAACTCGTCGTGCGGCACGCACTTCAGTACATTTCTTATCTTTGCCGTACTCCACAACGGCAGCAACGAGAAATGACCACATTTCACGTTTTGACGGGAAACTGGGCATCCAACAACGAACCGTTCGTTTTCTATCCTTAATTTTAAAATGTTCGTACCAGCTCAGTCGGTAGAGCAGCGATGATCTAACTCGAATGTCGTGGGTTCAATTCCCACCCTGGTCAGAGTATTTCTCTGTCCTTATGTGGGCGCAATTCCATTAGTAGGGCTAACGCTCACATGGTTTTCATGGGTAGAATATAGCACTTCACATTACCCTCAAAATAGTTAATTCTGTTGAAATATAAGTGCTACACAGCCAACGTTTCCAAAAACGTAACCCTTCCTTGTATTGATTGCCGTGAAATTGTCATCTTAATTGCCACGACCTGCTCCCATCTCGTACCCTCAAAATAGTTACACCAGTTATTGTTTGCCCTTACTGTGTAACTTGAACAAGATGAAGTAATCGCGAAATACTTACGATAGCAATGCGAAATTCCATAACAAAAACAAACGGTCGAAAAACCTGTCGGTTTTAGGTGGGCCGTTAATTACTTATATATAAGGTTAGGTCGTACGGCTAGTTTTCGGAAGATGAAAAAGAAAAAACTTTAATTCTTCCCGAGATCAACCAATGGGGATTGTAGACAATTTGTTGTTTACAGTTGGTAGTTTCGGCAGTAAACATTGCTTGCATTACCGCGTGGCCTAAATTTAGTCTTCTATTGAAAAAAAAAAAAAAAAGAAGATGGTTCGAGCAGGTACCAACAACTTCTTGCAGGGATCACTCCAATGGCAGTAACGACTAGCCACACGCTTAAGACCTCGTTTTTTTCTTGTTTTCATAAGAAGATCGACGGAAGTGCCAGTGATGTCAGGTGCGCTAAAATGACACCTTTGTAGAGGCTAAGTTTAGCTGGATGACATCTCGGCGACCAGACTTTTTGCGTTCGACGTAGGAGAACGCATGTTTGTATCGCGGAAAGCACAGGAAAGGATCTTTATTCAAGTGTCCACTCGTTCTAGCCCTGGAGCATTAATTGGGGACACTGTCAACTGAAATTAGCAATTAATGCAAATCAAGTCAAATGTTGGTTTTTGAGGAAAGGAGAAACCGGAGTACCCGGAGAAAACCTCTCGGTGCAGAGTAGAAAATCAATATCACCGTTGAGGCGAGGTAAATATCCACTCAACTCTAGTTATAGCGGACACACTCAGGGACGTCATTTAGTGTCCGTGGGCCGGCGGTGTGAGAAAAAACGTGCTGTAAACATGCAATAAATAACTTTGACTATGTCAGTAGAGTTATTTTAATCTTGAATTAATGTTTTAAATGTGCGACTTATGCCAATAACGGCACAGTTAGGCAATGCAAGTCTAATGCGGTTCTTCGACTTTCGCATTTAACATCAAACTCCAAAAGCAATGGCGGTCTGAGGGTTTGAGATTCCAGTTATTTCAGTTATGAGCTATATGGCGTCCCCAAATAACTTGCAAGACTGGACGAACTTATCAACACTACCAAACTGCTAAGCAGTCGTTGAGAATGGTACACGAGGGCTTGATGTCTCACGAAGAGCCAGGAAGAAAAAAGCACAAGCTTAAGTGTAGAAGCAAGGACGTTTCTGCAGACAAGTAAGGAATTAATGTGAAACTTAACATTCCAGAAGTCTTTTAAACTGTATTTTGACAAATTATGAAGAACAGACTGTAATTTTACGTAATTATGCTGTAGGAGAAGTACACGATGTCCGCTTTATCGAGAGGCAAAACAACAAACTGATTGTCATTTTTGTACGACGAAAGTGTCCGTAATTCCGTAATAGCGAGAGTCCATAATAGCGGGAGTCATTTCCAGTCAAACCTCTATAGCTTTTGTCGATCGAAGGTCTGGATTTTGCCCGGCCGTAGAAGGGTGTCCGCAAGGCGAGAGTTGACTGTATCCCGAGGGTATCGATCCGAAGCCGTATCGTTTCAGCTTTTCGACGCCATCTTGGACTGACTGACATTGTTTTTTTCTTCCATTTGATAGTTTGAATGGGTGGCGCTTCCACAAAGGAGGTGCAACTTTTTGAATTAACACCCCTTGGTTGGAAGACACGTTCTTAGAAATTTATTTGATTACAAGGCTTCAGAAGATTTTTACTTTTTATAACCAAACTTGTCAAGTGTTAAATTTTCGTATATTTTTCAATAAGGAGAAAAAGTGAAGTTAGACTTGACTTTCAGTAAAAGTTGTTTACAGCACTCGCTGTGGCATTTCGTAAAGGAGATTTAACTCTTGTATTTGAAAGCATTGGTTTTTTTTAAGCTCTTTCAGTTTCAATTGATAATACAATAATTTTGCCCTTTATGTGAGTCCATGCGATTACATATACTAATCAAACGCTTATTTTTAGGGGGGGGGGGGTCCAAATCCGCGAAAGGGGGTCCAAATTCGTTATCGGACCTGATCCAATTCCGCTGTGACACCGCCCGGTGCTACTCTCAGGATCTTAAAATAACTGAGAAGAAAGTGCTGCATTTGTAATTTCATCTGCACTGACATGGTTAGACTTTAAAGTCCTCTCAGATAAGGCCTTTTAAACCGCAGGCCCCGTCTCATAAGTATCAGTTTCCTGTGGGACGTTAACGAACCCACACACTATTCGAGAAGAGTGGGGGATGAAGTACCCGGTGTTGTGACTGTCCTCTTCTCTCCAGAAAAAGTGACCGGCTTGGCAGTGGTGCCTCTAAAAAGGCTTATGCTGTATGTGGCCGCCTAAACAAAACAGCCATAAGTCAAAAAGGGACTTTGCCGAGCGCTGGAACATGTGGATGTCGATGTAGCTAACAATGACGACAGAAACTGTGAGGTGCGATTCATTTGGCGAAAAATTCCGGTTTGAATTTCTAAAATTTCAAACCATCAAATGGAACAGAAAATTCCCGGTAATTCCGACATTTCGGAAGAAATGGCCAACTTCGAGAGTTTGACCAAAATTCCCGAAATGAACGTTCCGGAAAAGACTGTTGCATTTGTGATTTCGGAATTTTGCCCAAATGGATCGCGCCTGTGGTATGTCACAGGTAACCCACTTAATGATCGAGCTCTTGCATGTTGCTAGCAAGCAGTGATCCTCTCTTCGAACCGGTGCCAGACGTTATAAACCGATCGTAGTCAAGAGCCCGTGGAAAAGCTTGCCACAGAAAAGTCGAACATTCAAAGTCTTCAACTTCTCATAGAATAAAAGATTTCGGCGCTTGCTACGCCTCGATCATCGTCGCGAAGCTAAGTACGACAGTACGAACAAGAAAAATGGCTGCATCTGTGAGAAGGGTGACTACTGTTCACGTGTGTTCTTCTGTTCCCAACCTGGCCAGCTACCTTTCCAAACGTTTGCCACATATAAAGGTTATCGATGTCCCTGCTGGATGCAGCGAAGGTAGATACAACTTTTTTCAGGCAGAGGGTTGGCAATTATACATCTCTCGGCAATATTACGCACAGTTCTCTATTTGCATTTGAGCATTGTGCCTCTGTAAATGTCTATAGAGAAGAGTTAACGTTCGGAATAACTGAGAATCCCCATGTCCTCGCCTTAAGATAACCTGCGAGCAAGCTCTCTCGCGGTTCACAAGAGAGTTTCCGGCTTTTACTTCGTGTAGAAGACGCACATGACGTAACAAAAGCTTTAGGGGTCCTTAGGGATTTAGAATTCTGATTAGATATTGTTTCACGATTTTTGTTCTATTGTTTTACGTCATGTGTGTCTTCTACACGAAGTAAAAGCCGAGCTTCCACTTTAGCCATTTGCCACAAACCAGTAGGGCCAATTCCGATCAATGCCAGAGGCTTGAATGGCTTGTGCAGTGGTCATCAGAAAAACTGAAATTATGGGCCAATGCTCAACTCAGGAGCCGTCACACATTGTTTTCAAATTTAACCCATTAACCTGTGGGAGGGAAACTTAACAGATGTTCCTCTTTCAAATGCCAGACAATTTTACTCATCAAGTGAGGGCGTCGTGTGGTTAACCAAATATAAAGGAACATTATCCTACTTAACCAATAAGAATTGTTTTTCTTTCTAAAGTATTACTGTTGACTGTTTACTGGCATAGTCAAGACAACATTACTGACCCTTTTCTAATCAGTAGATAAAGACTGCTTTCTCCTTTGTCATGTACCGATATTTAACTAGACCACACACTATTCAATAAGAGCCAGGACATGATGGCCTGAACATATTGAGTCCTACATGTAAACCAACTCCCATGCGTATTGAAGAGTAAAATTGTCTGGTATTAGATAGAGTAAAATCTACATGTATTCTAGCTGGAGTCAATGGGTTAATTCTCCCACAAATGTGACCAACTTGGCAATGATGTCTTAAAAAGGCATATGATGTGTGATGCAGCATAAGCAAAAACAGCCATGAGGCAAACGGGAATTTGCCGAGTGCGGAGTCATGTAGATCTATCTATGTAGACCTAATGGGATACCATTCTAGCATAAAATTGAATATTGCACATCCCAACGAGGCTCCTTGGCATTATGCAAGAGGATATGTCTTGGCTTTCTTCCTTTATGGGCTGTGTTTCACCTTTGAAGTCTGGGCTAGGGTTTTACAACTTTTTGTGGAAAAATAATCAAGGTTGGACACTTAATTTTGAGAGCACTCGCCATTCAAGCGAGGGACCCTCAAAATGCACTCGCCCAGATCAGTTTTCACTTGCCCAAAAGTTTACCCAAACCCCTCCCCCCCCCCCCCCACCCCCCAGCCCCAATCTCTCCAACCAATTTAGTCATTTTTCATTTTTACTATTTAATACCATTGAAATTTACTTCAACACTGAAAGGCTATTAAAGTAAATAGGAAGTCTGTTTCAGAGTGCTGGGAAAGTACGGGAAAACAATTCATTTCCAACGTCGTCAAGCACGTGGCAGACCGAGGATTATCACTGACCAGGAAGCCATATTTTATATAATCTGTCTATTTATGAAGCCCAATGTTGCCTTTTAGCGCCAGTTTATTGGACAGTTCGGAATATAAAACTTTGTAAAATAGAAATAGTAAGTTTATGTTTAGGGATTTTCTTGGCAAAATGGAATGCAAAAAGCAGTGTTTATTTTGCAATTTAAATAATTTCTTTGCAACGAAAATCGTAGTCGCCAAATGGGCGAGTGATCGATGATTTGCGCTTACCCAACACTTTAGAGACTCGCCTAGGCGAGCGGGCGAGTGCTAATGTCCAAGCCTGAATAATAATAAATAGCATTTTTCAATTTTTGGAAAGTGTTTGATTACTGGTAATAATTATTATTTCTATTTAAAATTCAATCTCCATAGAGGTAAACATGCTGCAGGATGCCAAAGTTATACTGGCAGACCCAAACATTGCATGGCACCCATCCAAACTGCCTTTGCTTGAATGGCTTCAACTAACTTGGGCTGGAGTGGATGGATTTATTGAGAAGATCAACCCACAGCAATCAAGATCATATCTTTTATCAAGATTTGGTGGTGTGTTTGGTGCTTACATGGCACAGTATGTTATTGGCCATATTATTTCATGGGAAAGAGGATTTAGAAAAACGTGGACTGATCAGCAGACCACCCAGTGGTAAATACAAATCATGTTATTTGTATAACATCCTGCTGGAGATGTGGAGGGAGGTGAAGGGTTCCTGCAGTGTATAATGTGCATTGGAACAACCTTTGGTCAATCAAGCATCCAATAAAATACATGGCATTCTCGCATGACTTCAGTGGTTCAAGATGGCGTCGGAGAAAGAAATTCTGACGCCTCCGATGCCACGTGAGAATGCCATGTATTTTATTGGATGCTTGATGCTTATTGGATGATGCTTATTGGATGCTTGATGCTTGAATGACCAAGCTCAGCTCGATTCTCATGATGGCCACACATAGTGAGGAATTTGCTTCGCAAGGCCAAAAATATCAAACATGTTTGATTTATCCTCACGGCCTCGCGAGCCAAATTTCTCACCAAAATTTTCCCACACAAGTAAGGAAACAGCAGTTTGCTCAGCTCTTTTCTCACTGTGTGCTGCGGGCTTTAGCCTCTTCAGAATATGTAAGAGCCTAAAAAAGAACAACAACATTGTCACACAGAAACAGAAAGTTCTAAATTTAGACAACTTAAAACAATAATTATTATTGTTGTGCAATACAATAACAATAACTATCCATTTTATTGTTCAAGTGTACCTTTTTTTCTGCTATAGGTTGTGTCTTGGGTTTGTGCCCAAAATCCCTTCCCTGTTTATGAATCAGTTACATGGGCTTACATTGTGAATTTTGAGAGGTTGTGAGTGGTGATAATTCTAAACTTATAGATTTATGTAGCAAGTCAGCAATACTAAATGAACTTCATCTCAGGACAATAAGAAAACTACACGACCCCTTTTTGACACATTAGGCAATTTGGAAGTGTAGCTTTGTGAGACTGGAAAACACTTTTGAGGATTAAATTTTACCCTTCCTCTCTGTACCATAAACCACATGAACAATAACTTTTGAAGAATTCAGGGATATTTATCAAAAGTTGGCAGCTGGTTTGAGTAGAGCAACCAACTGTATTAACAAGCTAGGGTCCCAATGGCTCCTTTCTCTAGGGTAGTCTTGGGCGCATAATTGTTTGATTAATCTTGATGGCAAGGAGCAACTTACTAATCTCTTTTTACAAGATGGAAATCAAGTGAGGTCATCAAGTCCAAGAGAATAGTTATTGTTAATATATACCTAGACTTTCACTCAATAAAATGAGCACTGTGATTGGTTGATTCTTGTTCACATGCCATGATTAAATTCAAATGTATCCCAACTGGGATACAATTCCACAGTTGTCGCCCATGCTGAATGTTTCTTTAATTTGGTGCGGTTGTTGAAGGGAAAGTCTGGACTCTCAGAAAAACAAAACTAGCTGTTTCCCTTGTAAGAAAGACAAAGATTGGGCCCACATGTATGAATCGTTTTTGATATTATCAGTCTGTTCCAGTTCATTATTGAAATGGATTTTTGGCAAATTAAATGTCTAATGGTGTGATTTTGTGAGTAACATATATGTGTATTATTCCCCATTAACAAGTACCGGTAGTTATTATAAATTTTTGAGAAGTTTAAGAGATCTTGAAATTTACTGTTTTACTGCTTTCTTAAAGGGATGAAATCTGGAGGAAGAAAAACAAATACCGTTTGATGTCTCAACTAAGCATAGGCATTTTAGGTCTTGGAGATATAGGAAGGACAGTTGCCAAAACATGCAAATCTATGGGTATGACTGTGTGGGGATTGGGACGCCAGGAAAAATGCCAGGAAACAACTTTTGTGGATCATTATTGCACTTTGTCAAAACTCCCTGAGCTGCTACAGTCCTGTGATTATGTTTGCAATATACTGCCAAGTACACCTGCCACTAAGAATTTGCTGTCCGGAAGTGTGCTAGAATGCGGCAAAAACAATTCTCCTGTTTTTATTAACGTTGGCAGAGGAGATATCATTGATGAAAAAAGCCTTATCCATGCATTACACCAAGGATGGATATCAGGTGCAATTTTAGATGTGTTTAAAGTAGAACCATTGC
>NC_090881.1:6359417-6384417 GCF_036669935.1 Montipora foliosa
GTGAATCTTTTAAACATGGAATCGTTAAAATGGGGAATCTTTAAAACAGGGGATCTTTAAAACAGGGGATCTTTAAAACGGGGAATCTTAGGGCACTTTCAATTTGACAGAACTGGCCGGCCAGACCGGGCATTTCGAAGGACTAACTCTTCAATGCATTCAAGTTAACACAATTCGAGGATGATATATACTCCTCCAGAAGAAGGCGAGTTATTATCGTGCAAGTGTTCCTTCAAATTGTTGCATTTTCTTTGCAAACTAATGGGTCTGGCCGGCCAGTTCTGACAAAAGGAAAGCACCTGTAAAATGAGGAATCTTTAAAATGGGGTATTTGAAAGAATGTGACAGACCTGCACGGTCTCCCTTTTACAGATCATTGTGAAACCTTCAATTCACAGTTTTACTTTAGCGAACATGTCCTTGAGTGATTTACCCCTCTTGTATGATATAAAAGGAAGTTTCTTGTATGGTTAACTGGAATAAATTACCAGTTGCGCGTCAGTGTTGCTGGAAGATTTGACTTTCTTTAAGCATAAAACTGTAAAAACGAAGGATATAAAAGATAAAATCCGACGTTTCGGAGTGGTCATGACTCCATTATCAAGGAAAAATTATATCAGATAATGCAAATTACAGTATTTAAAGCGATTTTTTTTTGTGGAAGGCGCGGTGGCGTCATGGTTAGTGTGCTCGACTCTGGAGCGAGTGTTCCGGGCCCTGGACATTTTGTTGTGTTCTTGTGCGAGACACTTTACTCCCACGGTGCCTCTTTCCACCTCTCTCTCTTTCTCCTCCTCTCTGTCCACGTGTATAAATGAGTACCGGCGAATTTAATGCTGGGGGGTAACCCTGCGATGGACTAGCATCCCATCCAGGGTGGAGTAGAAATACTCCTAGTTGCTTCATGCTACGGAAACCTGGGATAGGCGCCGGCGTGTTGGGCCACTTGGCTCGTAAGCAAACTTGACACCACTGGGTGATATATTGTGACAAATGGTCGGATTTTCTCGCTGGTTTTGGCCTTTTGTTTAAGTGCCGACTATCTTTCAGAAAAATTGGCCTCAGATGGTGTTCTCTCGATAAGATGCTTAGGGTAGCCCCGCTCTTCAAGGCGGGCTTTGAATCGAGATAGTGCCTAATAGCCTCGCCTTTGATAAAACCGTTCTTGGCACTGGGCGAGTTACAAGAAGTAAAATACGTATGTTGGAAGATTTCAGTCGGCTTCTGATATGTTTTGATATCAAGATAGATTATTTTTCGAATCGTTCTCCTTTGTATACTCTTGTGTCTAGGAAAGTGATCTCCTTCTCTGAAATTTCCAAGAAGCTCTCAAGGGCAACTGATCGTTGGACTGGCGGTACCCAGTAAGATTTTATATGAAACTGGTTCCTTATCTTTTACAGTGAAATATGTACTGAAGACGTATTCGTCAGTTGCGCCGGAAAACTTCAAAGTCACGTAAAAGTTGATGTCTTGCGTTGTTTTTGTTTGTCACGGGTATGATTTAAACCCTTTAGATATCAAGCTGACTTGGTCATCAGTTAAAACCAGCTTAAAACCGAGTTTGAAAGGTTTTTTAAATGTATTTTCATTAATTCCCCTCTCTTTGGCAGTCTGTCTGTTTAAATTGTTGCCCGACCTTGACAATGACGCGGAAAAATGCCTGCGAGAACTGGCTGCACCTGGATTTTCTTTCAGAGCTTTAAATGTAGTTCTAGCCCTCTTTTGTTTTTGAACGTGACTCTAGTTTACGTTCGTGAAAGCGTTTAAGTGATTTAACAAAACCCAGTCCAGCTTCTTTTTTTACTGGAAACGATTGCTTTGTGAACGAATCTTCATGCTTGATGTCTGCCTTTCTCTTATACTGAAGCGATTTAAAGATTCTCTAGATCTGCTTTAAAGATTCCTTGTTTTAAAGATTCCCCATTCCCCATTCCCCGTTCTCTATTTTTAAAGATAGCCATTGGGGTTTGCCTAAAATCCGGAATCCGGAATAAGAATCTGAACCAAAGTCACATAAAATGATCCAGCGTCTTGCAAATGTTTACTTTTATCTCCCTGAGTAATTTGTCACGTCCTGACTCCTTTTGGATGGGGATTCATGCAATGACTTTGGAAGAGCATCCACCTTTTTGAGTTTCTTCTTTTTCTTCGGAAGCCCAGGAGTAGGAGCTTGCCTCTCCTATATACAAGCCCTACGAGTCAATGATACCCACTGTCACGGAAATAAAATTCCCTTATCGCATATGTTTTTTTCGTCTATTTTTATTTAAATCGTTGTGTCATAGTTGTCAAATTGTAGCTCATAAGTATTGATTATTTAGTGTTAGTAACATCGCTTGATATCTTGTAATTAACGTCATATTGTTATGTGAATTGTTATTGTAACACTATTGTAGTCTGTAGGAAAAATTAAGAATGCATGTTAAGTGTTAATTTGTTAGCTAAGAATAGGTGACAGGGCGTTGGCCCAGATTATATATACCAGGGCAAAACGTTGGTTGAAATGGTTGGCGCAAGGTTTGTTGACGTTCAGGAAAGCAAAGAGTTGAAGAACGAAAGCCGGAGGGCAAAAGGCAAAAGAACGGAGAACACTGCTAAGAGTCATTAGCGGGAGCTGCCGGAAGAATCAATAACAAAACCCCTTTGACAGTAGCGGCGAGTGAGGAAAATCCTTCAAAGAATTAAAGAAGCTTGAGATAAGCAAGAAGAAGAGAAAATTCGAAGAAAGTGATGCGGGTTCAGTAAAGTGTGAAAGGAGAAATTGATTGCCAGAAGAGAAGGAGGCGCCGAGGTGGGAAAGAACTTGTCGAGGGTTTTGCTGCGGGTTTGTTGAAAGACTGAACTGTTTGACTGTAAATATTAGAGTAAAGTAATTAGTATATTTAGTATTATCGTTAAGTTTTGTAAAGGAATAGACAATTATTTAAGTAAGGTTAGTTTTATGTACCCTAATTAGTCTGTAATATTAAGCAAGTTTAGGTTTTCTTTTTTTCGGTAATATTAGGATCTACAATTTTCTTATTTTTTTTCCCCTCTCTTAAATTAAAATCATAAACTTACATTTGTTTATAAGTTTCATGCTTGTGCGTTGCGCAATTGTGGGAAGGGTCTTTTTTCGTTTTGTGTGGGAGCCCACCTTCACACCCACGTGGTCAGCGGTTGATGTCGGACGTAACTGGAATGTACCTGAAGTAGGATTATTAAAGTGTATCATAAAGCGCATAAATTATTATAAATATGGTTATAGTTATTCATCTTTATACATAACCTTTTAAATCATTACACCCTATTATGATACACTTTAATAACCCTGCTTAAAGTACCAACCACGTAAGTAGTGTTCTCTTAGGGCGCGTTCGATTGACCCTATTCCGGAATAAGAATACTTGGAGTGATGACTTAAAACGGTTTGTCTGGCGTTTTGAAGCAACAAGGATAATAAAGATATGTTTAAAATAGCACTTTAGCAGAAGTTTGACAATTTTATTGTGAATCTCCGTAAGAACGAAGGATTTCTAACTTCTATTCCATTTATTCCTATTCCAGAATACGGTCAATCGAACGCAGCCTAACACTGGAAATGCGTTTTATTTCATGTCTGTTTTTCTGTTCACCAATAGTTGTGGCTGCCGCCGAAGCGTCTATATTAGGGAGCTTACGAAACGAGGACGACGACGGCTACGAGGACTTCATTTAAAAATACAAGTTCGCGTTATTCATATCACTACGAAGCTATTTCATGTCGTTTCGCGTTAAAAATGTGTAGCAACTGTCGAGGAATTAAACTGGTATGAGTGGGGTGGAAGCGCAGAGAGAGAACTGAAAATTAATCGTCATTTGCTAATATAGGGACCTTAAGATCTACGACGGCGACGTCGACGAAAACGTCACCTCAAAATAGAACTTCGCTCTGGTAAAAGTCTTTCGCGATTATTCCATCTCGTTCACTTCGTACAATGTCGGCGAAGTGTTCTAAAAATAAATTGGTATGAGCGGTTTCAGACTGAAAATAGAAAATGAAAGATTCTCTGTTGCATGCTCACGTTGTCGTCAAAACCTCAAATTTAGTGATTTCACGTCGTCGTCACGCAAAGAACCGCAAAAATATGAGCTAAAATCCGTGCTGCACGTGCAGCACGATTATTTATGCTCTTTTAACCAATGAATCATTGTTTTGTGGCGTTTTCGTCGACGTCGTCGTCGTAGATGTTAAGCTCCCTAATGTCCTCCACAGAACCTTGAATTTGGACATTTCACGTCGTCATTTAGGAGATGACGGCAAAGAAATGTACCAAAATGTAAAACGCACGTGCAATGCGTGCAGAGCCATTGTTACTGCTCACTAAACCTATTGTTTTGTAGCGTCGTCGTTTCCGTCGGCGTCGTCGTTTCGTAGGCTCCCTAATACTCAAAGAGGACTACTCACCTTATATTCCATGTCACTCTCAACCGACATCATGACAAAAGAGGGAAGGCAAAAATATCATGCTTCTTTTCTTGCAGCGAATATATGATGTCAGCAAGACGCTATTGGTCATCTTTTCGCTTGGTTGACATTATGCAACACCCAGCTTTGAGGGGTATCATTGAAAGGAAAGGCGCTTTAAAAAATCATACCGAGGTTAGGGTAGAAAATGTCTCCTAAAATTTTAAATTCTGAAGAGAAAATGCTGTGAAAAATGCTGTTGGATTACAACTTCGTTCAACTTGTAATTATTTTAAAAAATGTTTATCAACTTAATTTATCTTCGAATTGGAGAGTACTTTACTACGCTAATGTCTCCTTTGTTGAGTGTATTGCTTCTGATTTTAGCCTTTGCCCCACTTTCAATGTGTTCCGGATTCTGGCTTTTAGGTAAACCCTAACGTACCCTGCGAGCAGTTGGTTTCTCCTACGCTTCCCGAAAGAGAAACCACTGTGAGCAACCGTTAGTTTCTTTGATTGAGCCGCTGTCCAGCGCCAAGGACGAATAAATTAAATTTGAAGCGGTAAAACGAGTTAGTAAACTTGTTTTGGCGCTTGCGCGTGCGTTCAGCTACGTAACTGCTGCGTTTGGGCGAGCCTGCTGTGTAGTGATTTCCCGCGAAATAATTCGAAGTGATGTCAAATACATCACGTGGGGTGTGACGTACTTCGTACATGCTCGATGGAAAATCAAACGATTGCTCTTAGTGGTTTCTCGGGAAATACCTCATGTATATACCCACCAAGAGTCCCCCAACTATGACACGCTAAATTTTCAGTTTCCCACAATTCAGTCATCCATATACATTTACCTTCATCTATATCTATTTACCTCCATTTATAAAAATTTATCATCATCTGTATTAATATTCATTCACTCCTGGTCATTTGCCATCAGTTACCTTCAATAATATTCATTAACCCTCATATACCTTCATCTATTTTCAATCACGTTCATTTACCTTCATTTACCTTATTATACCTTCATTCACTTCCATCTACCTTCAATCACGTTCAATTACCTTCAATTACCGCGCCATCTACCTTCCCTGATCTACCTTCAATCACGTTCATTTACCGTCATTTACCTTATTATACCCTCATTCACTTCCATCTACCTTCAATCACGTTCAATTACCGCGCCATCTACCTTCCCTGATCTACCTTCAATCACGTTCATTTACCGTCATTTTCCTTCATTCACGTTCATTTACCTTAAATAATATACCTTCATCTACATTCATTCACGTTCATTTGTATTCATTTATTTTCATTCACCTTCATTTACCTTAATATACCTTCATTGACGTTCATTTACCTTCAGCTACATTCATTTACCTTCATTTTCCTTCATCTACCTTCCTCTACCATTATTTACCTTCATCTTACCTTCATATGCATCTTCCTTCATTCACATTCATTTACTTTTATCTACCTTCATTCATGGTCATCAACCGGCATTCACATTCATCTACCCTCATATACATTCATTTGCCTTAGTTAATCTACCGTTATTCACGTTCATCTACCTTCATTCACGTTTATTTACCTTCATCTACTTCCATCTATCTTCATCGACTTTTACTTACCTTCATATACCTTCATTCAAGTTCATCTACCTTCACCTCTAACCCGAAGGTCGTGGGTTCAATTCCCACCCTGGTCAGAGTTTTTCTCTGTCCTTGTGTGGGCCTAGTTCCATCAGTAGGGGCTAACGCTCACATGGTTCACATGGGATAGAAATCTAGCACTTCACGTTACACTACACTCTCTTCAGTTAATTCTGTGTAAAACATAAGTGCTACGCGGCCAACGTTTGTATAAACGTAACCTTTCCTTGTACTTGTACATGTTAATTGCCGTGACTTTAACATCTTCAGTTCCCACGCCCTGCTCTTGTCTGACCTTGTAGCTCAGTCGGTAGAGCGGCGGAGATCTAACCCGAAGGTCGTGGGTTCAATTCCCACCCTGGTCAGAGTTTATATGGGATAGAAATCTAGCACTTCACTTTACACTACACTCTCTTCAGTTTATCTACCTTCATCTACATTCATTCACGTTCATCTACCTTCATCTTCCTTCAGTTACCTTCATATACCGTCATCTGCCTTTATCCATGTTCATTTACCTTCATCTGCCTTCGCTTACCTTCATATGCCTTCATTGACGTTCATATACCTTCATTAACATTCATTCACCTTAATCCGGATACCTTCATTCGCGTTCATTTACCTTCTGCTACCCACATCTCTTTTCATCCGCGTTCATTTATCGTCATTTACCTTTATTCACGTTCATTTACCTTCATTTACCTTCAATAACGTCCATTTACCTTCAGCTACCTACATCTACCTTCATCCGCGTTCATCTACCTTCATCTACCTTCATTCACGTTCATCTAAGTTCATTTACCTTTATTCACATTCATCTACCTTCATTTACCTTTATTTACCTTCATCTAGCTTAGGGCGCTTTCCTTTTGTCAGATTTGGCCGGTCAGACCCAATAATTTGCAAAGAAAATGCAACAATTTGAAGGAACACTTGCAGGATAATCCCTCGCGCAATCCTCTGGAGGAGTATATATATATATATATCATCCCCGAAGTGTGTTAATTTGAATTCGTTGTAGAGTTAGTCCTTCCAAATGCCCGGTCTGGCCGGTCAGTTCTTAGTCTACCTTCAATCGCAATCATCAACCTTCATTCACCTTAATATATCTTCATTCACGTTCATTGACCTTCATATACCTTCATTTACCTTCGTCTGTTTTATTCACGTTGATTTACCTTCAACTACCGTCACTTATCTTCATATTAGTCTTTCATTCACGTTCATATACCTTAGCTTACCTTCATTAACATTCATTTACCTTAATATACCTTTATTCATGTTCATTTACGTTCAGTTACCCACATCGTTCTTCATCCGCGTTCAATTATCTTCATTTACCTTCATATACCTTCACTAACGTCCATTTACCTTCAGCTACCTACATCTACCTTCATCCGCGTTCATTTACCTTCATCTATCTTGTTTTACCTTCATTCACGTTCATTTACGTTATAATATACCTACAGCTATCTCCATCTACCAGAGTGTCAAGTGACAAATGACACTCCGAGGAAACAGTGGCCAAAATAAAAAAAAGTAGGAATTCTCATCCCAAAATAGGAAGCTTTCCTTGGATTCTACCTTCTTAAGGGGGTCTCAATTAATGGGAGGTTAGCTTTCACGACTATGGTTAGAAAATTTGGCTTTTCACGGCTAATGGTTATTTTCTTTCCCGTCTCGGTTAACTTACACGAAAAACAAAGAAACGTCCCTCATTGAAAATGAAAGGGTTTTTTTTGCTTTTTGGGGTTCTCTGTGTTAGTTAGTGGGGTGTAAGTACACATTGAAAAGAATAAGTCATTGGTCATCAGAATGCGACTGACATTTTTGTCAAGACCTCCAACTGGGGACAAGAGAGGATGAGGTAAGAGAACGGAACTCCCATACACGGGCCAATGATGTATTTTTTAAATCTCATCTTAGCTACGCAGCTATTTTTAGAGAGGCACCTGATTGGCCAGTTGCAATGACGTAATGAAATTTTAAATATGCGTGGCGTTGGGAACGAAAACTTAAAATAGCTTTGCGAAACCAAAAATAGAGTTTTAAAAACTGTGATAGGCATGGGGGTCCGTTTTCTTACCTCATTTTCTCTTGCTGGGGGTTATTTGGGACTTGTTTTGTCTTGTTAGACAAGCTTAGCGAAGTGGAATGTCCACGAGAAGAGCAAAGGAGGTAAAACGGTGTCGAGTGCCCTGAAGTCTCTAAATACTTCGAAACACTCCCTATTCCACTTTTAAAAGTAAAAAAAATCACGCTAAATGCTTGTAATTTTTTTCACGGCAATCGGTTTTTTTTTTGTCATTTTCACGCCTAACGGTGAACTTTTCTTGACGTGTCACGTCTAACGGTTAACCCCATTGAGACCCTCTCCTAACAAAGCCAACAACAGCTCTATTCCACAAACCAATGCCTTATTCAATGTCTAACACTTATAGACAAGATGGCATGCATCCTTCGTAGGAACAAGTGTTAAAACTTCCAAGTAAAACTTGGTGCACAACGGAGGTTCCAACAACATGGCGGCTCCATACAAAACTCTGCAAAGGTGCGGGAAAATGATTCGACAAATAGCTCAGAAACGATGCACTGCACAGAGAGGCGGTCATGATTATTACTCCCCACTCTTTGTATCACTTACTTGTTAACCGTTTAAGTGCTAAGTGCTTGTTTCTTTTTCTTTTTTTTCTTTTTTGTACTTTTTCGGTGATAAACGGTCTCCAGAACTTGGCTCGGTCATCACTTCTTTCCATCCCTCAAACTGAAAGTTCCCTTTTTATTCAACTTATACGACGTACAGTCTACTTTAGACTTCAAATCTACTTCAATGAAACAAATATTTTAAATAAGCTGAGAAGATTCACAATAGGCGAGGCAAAGAGTTGAACCCGGAACGACGGCTTCACCTTGCAGTTTCCGATATCCACCAGACTAACAAAGAACCTCCCGGAAAATCGAATTTTTTAGAGTATTGAAATAGTAGTACCCAGCAAAACAATTGAAAGTTAACCGTCTTCAGCGCGGTATAGCTTAGAAACGCTATTTCTTGTTGAACTATAGCTGTAATTCTGCCTGTTTTCATTCTTTTTAGAGCGGTAAGCTTGTCAATATTAACATGGGATATAGCGTCGTGTAATTGTTACGAAATGTCCAATGTCAGTTTGAGGGATGGACATTAATTAGTGTTTGACCACTTGGCTCCGCCGTGTGATCCGTGTAAGAAGTATTCATTGAAACATCTGTCGTTTTGGTTCAATGTGGGCTCAGGTATGAACATCACGTGACAAATGTCCAGTTCATATTAGGAGAGCAAGCGAGTTCGCCTTAATCTGGTAGGTTTATAATTTTATAAGTGGTTTCTTGGGCCATCTTCGTCCACGCTGGCATCATTAAGCCGGAATGTGGGTAAAGGCAACCCTTTAAAAAACACAGAGGTGAGAGATAGTTTCAAGCAGACGGGGACGCCTAAAATGCTATGTTGTAAACATGGCGGTTCGCGAGTGAAGTTGTCTCACTGGCCTTTCTGTGGACGAATTCCAGGACCTACCGATACAATTTGGGCAAGTTCTGTAAGCTAAAAACTTCAATCGATGCGGTATTTTGCTGGTAGGACTAAGTGGCCCGACACTTATGAAAAAATATATATATAATGAGAATCGGGAGTCTTCCCTTGTTATGGAATGGCAGAATTACCCAGAATTCTTTTTGGGCATGAGCGAGGAAACTTAAGAAGCACGAGACTAGCCCTCATCGAATGGCTGAAGCGCAGCCAGAGAAAAAGATTTCTAGCCAGATACTCAGGAGTAGGCGTGGTGTGTGCTGTTAACGTAGAGTATGGATTTCTGAACAAGTTTTTATCATAGAAAATTCGCGAGAAAGTTGTGCTTTCATTTCGCTATAATCTAGCTCGTGTCAAAGAAACGGTATAATGTAAATAAGAGAATGACGAGATTTATATTTGCAGATCACCTGTCCTCTCACTACTAAAGTTAAACTCTACATCTCTATGCAATAAGCGCATTCAAAATTTCCTCATATTACTTTATAAAAGTATGTTTCTTTCTTTTTTTGGAAAAAAGGGTTTTTCTGCTTATATGAAAAATACGTTTTCTCTCCCGTCCTCTTCTTATGCATGATCTTCGCGGAAATTACATTCTGTTCCTCAATAAACCTAGAACAACCAGGTATGGTCTTAGTTCTCTCTTTTTTTCTTACGTATCAGCTAAGTTGCGGAATGCGCTACCTGATATTATCCGTACCTATGAGTTTACTGGTTTTAAAAGAGAATCTAGGGCCGCATTTTGTACAGCGGCTTTTCTTTTTAATGAATATATCTTTAAATATTATGTCTTTAGTATGTCTCTGTATATGGTAGGTGTTTTAGCTGCACAGACATTAGCTGCTGTAGTTATTTTGAAATTCGAGATGAAATAAAGTTTATGTATGTATTTAGCAATTATTCCATGAGCGCGCGTCGGATATGAGATGATAGATAGCCAACGAGGCGCGTAGCGCGGAGTTAGCTATAATCATCTCATATCCAACAAGCGCGAGTGAAAAACGCCCCAAAAATATAGAAAACTAGATTAAAATAAAAATAAAAAGGCCCAAAAAATCACGCATATGCTTGCCGTGTTTGTAGATCATGGTATAATGGCTCATAACCCATGATGGCTTAGCCAATCAAAACTCTCGAATGATCTATCTAATGATCCAGTTTTTAATAAATGACGATATATTAAGGCAAAGGTAGATGAAGGTATATGAATGTGAATGTGGGTTGATGACCATGAATGAGGGTAGATGAAAGTAAATGAATGTAGTGAATGAAGGAAGATGAAGGTAGAGAAACGTGAATGAAGGTGAATCAAGGTAAATGAAGGCGAATGAAGGAAAATTAAGGTAAATGAACATGAATGAAGGTATATTACGGTATAATTATGAATGTGAATGAAGGGAAATGACAGCAAATGAGCGTGAATGAATGTAGATGAAGGTATATTGAGGTAAATGAACGTAAATGAAAGAAAATGACGGTAAATGAACGTGATTGAAGGTAGATGAAGGTATATGAGGGTAAATGAAGATGATTGAAGGTACATGAAAGTATATGAGGCCGAGGCACACGAACATAGTTCGAAACCACTTAAACAAGACATTTTAAACGATATTTTAGTATTTAAACGGTAATATAGGCATATTTTATCCCCTAAAAATTTTTTATCTGTTCGGATTTCCTAGCTGAAAGTCTAGTGATCCGAAAATTATAGGGATCAAAACTTACCCTTTCGAAATTTTCAGGCAGAAAAAGGGCTTCCGAAAATTCTAGGTGACCTTTTTAGGGTAAAAATCCGTTAAAAATGGGCAATTATACCATTTTTCAAATGTTGGAAAATCCTAGGAGAGGCAGGCAAGCAAGAAATTTACAACAAATGTTCCGAAAATGCGAGATCTCAAATCGTCTTCCGAACAGATATTTTCCGAAAATTGACATTGGGTGCCCCTGATGAGGGTTAATGAATATGATTGAAGGTAAATGGTGGTAAATGACCAGTGAATGTACATTAATACAGATGATGATAAATTTTTATAAATGGAGGTAAATAGATATAGATGAAGGTAAATGTATATGGATGACTGAATTGTGGGAAATTAAATTATTTAGCGTGTCTTACGTAGTTGTGGACTCGTGGTGGGTATATACATGAGGCCCCATTAGGGGGGGTCTTAATATCCCGTATCCCTGTAATTTTTTGTCCCATAAATTCCGGATACAAATATCCCGGAAATTAAAGTATCGGTCATTTTTTATATGTTACTGGAGAAGAGGTGTGGCAACTTCGAACTGATCCTGACTATCAATTGCAAATATCCGTACCTTCGGAAACTCGGCCTCGGGCACATTTCGCTTCTACTGAAGTTTTATTTTGAAGTCAAAAATTCCGAGCTCCTTCGTTCGCTCCACAAGGCTGGATGACACTTTTAAACTCTCAACAAGTTTATCCTTTTGTTGTTCTTCAATTTTTGTCTGAAAGGACATTTGGAGACTGGTTTGTCGTAGTTGATTTTATAAATACACGCCGTAACGTCATGAATGGCTTTGACCTGCGCCATTACAGAGGTCTCGCCTTGATCAGGTGGCGCTTCATGTTACCCCCACATAGCGCACATGATGAACCGATGGCTGGTCAAGAAAATCAAAAACGGTTTGTTTTACACTTATATATTTTTTACTTTTATCTAATCATCAACAAAAATACAGAAAAGGGCATGTATTTAGTAATCCAAGAACGTTTCTCATCAAACATCTGATATGTGACATTTTTTTTTTGAATATCCCGTATCCCTGAAACTACTTCTCAATAGAGAGGTTAAGCATGACGTTTATGCCAAACGGCAAACGTCGGAGTGAAATTAGCGTTTTGCCAAAAATGTAAGGAACCTGCTTGATATTAGCTCATTTCTGTCCTGTTAGCCCCAGATATCAAGCAACTTCTCACAGGAACGAGAAAGGCAAAAATGAGAGAATTTTCACGCTTTTGTGACAAGTAGGAGCCTGCCGTTTCCCGTTTGCCGTTGGCTGTAAACGTCATCCTTAACCTCTCTAATATCCTGTATCCCAATAACTTTTTCCTCAAATATCCCGTATCCCGGTAATTTTTCCGCGAATATCCCCTATCCCGAAAACTCCTAATAGTTAATAGGGCCTCATACATGAGATCTTTGCCTTTCTCGGTTTCTCTCTCGGGAAGCGTAGGAGAAACCAACTGCTCTCAGACTAACCCTAACCATGACTTACAGTAATCCTCTTCCTGCGTGTCCGCACATAAGACCTTAACCCTTACTAGTCTGACTGGCGTGACCAATTTCCGTGTTAACATATTCCTGAATGATCTTATCAATCGTCTTTTTCGTAAAATCGTTACGAGTTCTCGAACCATGTATTGTTTATTTGATAAACCTGTTCGTGTGGTAGGACAAGTGTTCTAAGTAATCCCACTTTGCATGTAACTTTGAAGACCTTTACGGGTCTGTTTACCGATTTTTTAAGCTTTGTCCCTTCAAAAATAGCCTTACCATTTGCATTCCAACCGAAGCTTCCGAAATTTTTAGGTAAATGGCAAGGGTGATTAAAATGGTCTAAAATGTAAAAGAACGTTACCAGCTCCCTAACAAAGAGTTGCGTTACTTTGATGGTTGGGTTCAGCGAACAGCACCATGGGAAAAGTATTTGGCGCCAAAAACAAAGTACAAAATGGCGGAAGATGCTGTCCCCAACGAACAAGCAAAAGAAACCGAGGAAAAGATGGACATAGAAACAACTACCACGGAAAATAATACAAGCCGACTAATGATTACAAAGATAGTCAATGAAAACTTCAAGTCCTACGCAGGAATCCAGGAACTAGGGCCATTTCATAAGGTAATCGAAACAACTGTCAGATCGTCTTGGAACTCATCTTGCAATGTTAACTTAATTACCCTGTTCTTAGGTTAAATATGACTTAAGCTTCGTCTTACTTGTATTGACTTTCTCCTCTTAATATTATGCCTGCTTATTTTGTTTTGTGTTTTTGCCTTCAGAACTTTTCATCGATTGTTGGTCCAAATGGAAGCGGGAAATCGAATGTCATCGATGCTATGTTGTTTGTTTTTGGCTACCGATCAAAAATGATTCGGACGAAGAAAGTCGCTCAGTTGATACACAATTCTGAAAATCACCAGAACGTTCAAAGCTGCACCGTTTCGGTACACTTTCAGAAAATCATTGATTTGGTAAGTCGCGTGGCTATAGCTAGTTTTTGCGTGCATGTAAGCTTATTTGACGGAGGCTGCCTGTGGAAGATCTAGAAGCTTCCTCTCCCGTCCAACGAATCTCAGCCAAAGGGGGGTTAATTAAAATTGGAGGAAGAATCGGTTCACAAATAGGACGCCCCACTGTTGTTACGTCCGTTTGCAGGCCTTTTTTTAAACTACTGTAAGAACTTAAGATTTTCAGTTAAAATTATGTACGGTTTTACGTTTTGTAGCAAGGGATCGGAAACAACTCTTCATTGTAATCAAAGTGGTAACTAGGGGGCCAGAAACTAATTCAGGCTAGAATCTACAACAGGCCAGGATTTGAACCTTTGACAACATTGTTCCCTTAGCTGGGTTGGAGGTCTGTATTTTTCATGACAATTTTCATTGCACTTTTGTTATTGCTATATTGTCCTCTCAGAATTGAAAGCTGTTTGTTCCTTGACCTCCATTTTGTCTATCTGCTTCAGGGAACCTCAATCTCTTGTTAAAGTGTTACTATGACCAAAAAATGAATTGTTCTTTTCCTTTGGATTTCACAACTACATGTATGTTGACTACAGCTGTAAACACTAAGTGACCCAAGTTTTAAGCCTTCTTTTCAAAAAGACAGCTGTTGATTTTACTGGAATTTTCGTGTTTAATGGTCTGCCATAACTAACTTTAAAGTCTCGATAGAGTTGGATTGAGGAGAAAGGGATGTCAAAGAATCGCTGCTTTTAAGAATGCATTGTGTGGAGGGTTCATTAGAAGCTGGCAACCGGCAAATTCCGCCGGCTACTCCCTAAGTCATCGCCGCCTACTTTTTTGAGAAGCTTAAATTACACAGTTCTTACCGTTTCACTTCAATCCATTTAATTTATTTTAATTCCATAAAACAACCAGAAGATCAAGAAACCTTTTGCTGTATGTTCTGCTCTTTTTTGGACGTTGGATATTTTCTATGAATTCCTAGTTATTTGCATTCTCCTTTGCCACTCGCCAACGCGATTTTTGCAGTCCGCCATGTTGGATGAATAGAGGAGAAAGACTAGTGCCAAATGTTGCCTTGATCACATTTGTTACGTTCATATTACAAACTGGAAGTTTAGTAACTGGACATCGTGACTTCATGTTTATCTTACAAGGGATGTTGGGATTAGATTTCGTTCACCTTATGTTCGTATGCTCAATATTTTGAAGTGCATTAATTAATTAAAATTGTTTATTATCGTAAACATCCGAAGTCTTTGTCTAAACGATGCATTACTACATTCACTCACTACGTCATTCTAGTTTTCCACGTGTTGTTTATTAAAAATGGAAGACAACTACAAAGCGTGCAGCTGGAGGCAATATTTTGTTGTATTTCAACAACTTGGCCATGTGCAGCTTCGTGTTAGTAAATATTTGTGATTGATGTTGATGCCCAGATTGCTGGAAATGCCATATCCGAGTTCCTAGATTTCAAAATATTATGGGGGAGCATGCTCCCAGACCCCCTAGGGAAAAGGTGCTTCTTTCTTGCCACAGCCGCCTACTTCACAAAACCAGCCGCTTACCAAAAAGCTAATCGAAACCCCCTATGGTGTGTATGTGGCTGAATTAATGTGCAGCACAGAAGTTTTGGGCTTTCAGACTTTTAAACATGTGTTTTGCATATATAATAAGCTGCAATTACACACTGAAATTTAAGCTACATCTAGTGGGTAAATGATGTCGCTTTTCCCTATTTCCAAATCAAAATCTTACACTCAAAGTAATCAGCCTTTGGATTAAAATCAAAGCTTAAAGTTAAATTTTTGCCAGTTGTTTGTTAAGCAAACACACTTTCAAAATCTAAAAAAAAATGGCAGTGTTTTTTTTATCATAATCAAGGCTGTTGCCTAACAGGAGCCCGGTAGCCTGGGGCTCCCAAAGAATAGCTCTGGGCGCCTCAATTGTTCACAGCAACACCTTTCACTTCATATGTTGGGCTCCTAAGTTCTCAGCATTTAGCTCTGAGGGCCCCTTTAAAATTTTCTTAGGCAGCAGCCTTGATAATAGCACTTTAGGTAGATCAGTAGGACTGTAAGACTGCTTTTTGTGTTTAAGAGTTCAAGAACTTTATCAAAGAGCCTAAATTCTGGTTTTGATAGAATTCTATAGTGTGTTGAGTTGTTTAACTTATTGCAGTTATGGACACTGCTTAATTAAGCAATGATGAAAGGAAAGCCAGTGTCAGTGCTTGAAATTTAAAAACATTCCATCTTGACCCTGTTTCAAATGCCGGGCAACTAAACCCGTAAATTTGGTTGCCCATTGGGAAATCCCCTACAATTACAGTAAATGCACACCGTGTTGAGCAATCGCATGGCGTTGGAGCTTGAGTATCCCATATTTTTTAAGTGTGCCCTGGTGGTTTTTTGTGGAAGTCTGGGTTTAAGTTTGAGGGTTTTCAAAATGGAGTCTTCGATCTCACCAGGTTCATGTGAATTTTCCTATCTGACAATTTTTTGTAAAAGCCACAGGTATTCAAAACAAGGGAAAATGCTCAACTGCAGCAAATTAACTACATGTATTCAAGTAAAGCTATGATCCTCGCAGTTATGGACGCAATTTTAGCAATTGCGTAGAGAAGCCTGAAAAATTCAGGACTTCAACAGGGTTTGAACCCGTAACCTCGCAATACCGGTGCCACGCTCTAACCAACTGAGCTATGAAGCCACTAATGTTGGGAGCTGGTCACTTATGCAATGGGTTCTAATTTTCCAGTGAGGAAGGACCTTGCGACCTTGCATGACCTTGCAATACTGGAAGCTCTCCTTGATTTTGAGTTGATACAAAGAGGTAGCATTATCAATAATTAATTTTTTTTGCAAAAAAACATCACAAACTAATTTGCTTGAAGATATGAAATTTTTTTTTTTCTTGCTTCAAAGTTATTGATAATGCTACCTCTTTCTATCAACTCAAAATCAAGGAGAGGTTGAAACCTGAACTCAACAAACAAGTTGATCATGTAAGTTTAGCATTACACTTTTAAGCTTTACCAATATGTCAATTTTGTTTCTATAATATTGTTGCATAGTTTGAATTTTACCTACTTGTAACAAACATTTAATCTACATGTATATACGTATATATATATACCTATTATCTTGTAAACATTTTAATGTTATACCCACTATGTCTGATGATGATGTTTATATAGTATATAGTAGTTATATTTAACAATTATTCAATGAGCGTGCGTTGGATATGAGTTGGCTATAACCAGTCTCATATCCAACATTACAAGTGCGAATGGAAAAATTGTTTTATTAAACTCCAAAAATTTGGAAGTATGAAAATACGAGTGAAAAAAGAGAGAAAGTCCGAGTGAAATCGAAAAAACTTGATGAAGATTTGATGTTGAGTGTAATACCTTGTAGTCAGACAGACGTAGGCTCATCACAAAAACATATCTTGCATTTTCGCGTACTTCTAAACGTTGGAATTGATCTAAAGTTTCTACAAAAAAGTGTTTTTTTCATGTTTGGCTTTATTCAGAGAGAAATTTCGCTTTCCAGCGAAAATGTTTTAAGCTTAGCAATCAATTTACCATATAAGGTCGAACTAAGGTAGTATATGAGCTGATAACCGAGATTGAGTGAACCAATCAGAGCATGCGAAATGCATTATCCGATGTTGAGAATTTCATAAACATAGTTATACATGTATACGGATTATCTTGTTAATTTTAATGTTACACTCACTATGACTAATGGTGTTGTTTGAAACGTCAAAACATCTTCCTTAAACTCAAAAGTGTGGTTGTATATAAGATCTAAATAATATTGAAGTGTGAGAAAACCTGGCCCTCTGATATTTATTCCCTTAGATTTTAACTACACACTTATCTTGTAACATTTCTGGAGTGGTGATTCATCTTCATTTTTTTTCTCTGTGCAGGAAGGAGACAAATTTAAAGTTGTGCCAGGGAGTGAATTTGTGGTTTCTCGCACAGCTCGGAAAGACAACAGCTCTGACTATCACGTTAATGGCCGTAAAGTTCCATTCAAAGAGGTGGCCAGACTTCTTAAAGACTGTGGCATTGACTTGGATCACAATAGGTTTCTAATTTTGCAAGTGAGTTGTGTTAGCAGCTGGATGCAAGGTGAACAAGCCAAAAGGGGTTCTATAATCTTCAAGAGGCTCACAGTGTATCAGTCATACATGCATTCTTTTGCCTTCTTTGAATGAATTATTAGTAGATGCTTGTCCAATTATGCAGTGATGGAGGTCATTATCACACCAGATATTAGCTCTAAATGTCTTTCCTATCACAATACAGTTCTAAGATACATGTGAAGTGGCAATAAGCCACATCAGGTCTCTAGCACAGCGGCGTTTTTTGGTGCTTCCCCCTCAGTCCACAGCTACAGCTGTAGGTCCTTCGGCATCACAATATTATACTCAAAAGTAGATAAAGACATTGTAGAGAACAGTTTCTTGTTTAAGGAAGCAACAGTGTCACTGAGCCAGTCTTCCAGCCACTGTGGTTCAGAACCAGTAGAGTGCTAAGCACTACGCCACCACAAAAAAAGCTGTATCTGAAAGGACATAATCACATTGACAGTGATCCCATGTATCCATGACATGTAGATTAACCCAGGGGGGTTCAGGTGTCAATCTGTTAACATTTTCAAGCAGATATGATACAAATTGATTTATTATTCCAAGGAAAATGGTGAATAATTAGAAGAGTGCTATGATTTTTACTTCATTGATATTCACGCATGTAATTTTGAGAATTTGTCTCTGCTATTGCTACATGTAGGTTGGGTTTTTTTGGTGGGGGAGGTACATGTAGGAGGTACAGGGAAGAGGCAATATTATAAAAGCAATTAATTTTATTAATGTAAAATTTAAATTTCTTTCAGGGTGAAGTAGAACAGATTTCCATGATGAAACCTAAAGCACAATCAGAACATGAAGAAGGCATGCTGGAATATTTAGAGGACATCATTGGATCAAGCCGCTTCAAGGAGCCAATTGAGCAGTTAGCTAATGACGTTGAAACCTTAAATGAAGCCAGAGGAGAAAAGGTATCTCTCTTAAAGTGCACTCCACACATGAAAATACATGTACTATCACACTACAGCCTAACCCTTTGATGTCCAAACTGGCCTAAACCGGCCAGACTTAGTATTTTACTCTGTCTAACGCCAGACAATTTTACTCGTCAATGGGGAACCCCTGCTGAGTCGATGGGTTAATCACTCACTGAAAAACCACATTAAACAGTCACTTACAGAATGGCTTTGGCATTTGCTTTGTGAGAACTTAATATTCAGTCCTACATGAAGTACATGTAGAGATATTTCTTGGTCTTCAAGCAATTTGCCTCTGTGTTACTGATTTCAGCTCAACAGAGTGAAAGCTGTTGAAAAAGAAAAAGATGAACTGGAAGGGTCCAAAAATGAAGCTATGGAGTACATAAACATGGAGAATTCAATCACAAAACAAAGAAATGTCCTATTTCAGAGATACATGTGAGTAATAATAACAATAATAATAATAATAATAACAATAATAATAATAATAATAATGATGATAATAATAATAAAGATGATGATGATGATGATGATAATACAGTACCCCGCAAAGGTAAGTTGACAGTCACTTGCAAATCGCACAAAACTTGACTCGATTCTCGATCCTCAAAAATTTAGAGAATTGAGTCTCGACTCAAGTTTTGCAACTTGTGTGTCAAGAAAAATAATGAGCCTAATGCTTGACTGATTTCTTGAGAAATAAATTAGACAAGCAAAGTGGACTTGTTTGTTGTAAATGCATTGAAAAAGCGAGTCAGATATCAAGTGCGACGAAATATGCACAGTTTCTGTCATTCCTTTCCTCAAAGGATCAATGAATATAATCTGTTGTGATCATTTTACAAAACGGCTCTCTTCACAATCGACTTGAACATGCTTGCTTGACTTAACACTTAAAACCTGAAGCTTTCTTTACCCCAATAATAATTATAAGCATTATTGATCATTGATTTTAAGCAAAGAAAATATAATGCCATGAGCAAGCGATCTCAAATTTACGAGTCTGTGTATTTTTTCTACTGTAGCTCAATAAAAAGAAAGAGAAGCCTGTTGTTGCCCCGAACTCAGTTGAATTTAAAGTTACGATGGACGACAAGCACTCGTCCTTTTTATCTCAGAACCAACACTTGGGTTAAAATGAAAACATGCAAATTTTGGGTAAAGTCAAGAGAGGATTGTACCCCAGCTTTCTCTGGCTACCAGCTTGCGAGGCAATAGTTGCAGGCTTCTTGCGCTGCCCCAATCGCATTATTGGTCATTATTGGTAAATCACAATTTTTTTTTTTAAATGAAGTTAGGCTGTTTTGAACATATTGGTTGTTGTTTTTGAAGTCGTCTTGTAAGGCAGTTGCATTATGGGAATGTAAATGTTTCAAGTTTTGGTTTCGTTGACAAATGCAAATTTCACTTGTGGACAAAGTTACCCTCAAGCGGATGTCATGCAATGCTTTGACTTTCGATTACATTTTATTTCAATTTAACTATTTACAAAATCATTAGAGAATATTTCAAAGCTAAGACGGATAGCAAATGAATCAGACTATAATTGACCAATCGTCTTTTATATGGTGAAGTTTCAGCTTTTGTCATTATGGGAAAGACATGGTACTGTATTCGGAATTCCAGTTTGTTTAGATTACAGTGCTGACTTTCGAACAAGTCTCCTTATTACTCTGATAAATTACATGTCCGTGGTCATTTTGCTAGTGCCCGGGTTTGTGCCCGGCCCAGATGGAACGCATTGGAAACTTGTGTGTTTTTTCAGAACAAGTGAACAAATAAGATTGGAATGTTTTTATTCTACATGCAGAAGGATAATTAAGATAATACTTTTTTTGCTTGCTTAGAGTTAACATCAATATTGCAAACAAAGGCTCCCTTAGCGGAATTGTTCATTTCTCCAAGACACAAATCGCTTTCTTGAGTTCTTTTCGAGTTTATGCATCTCGAAACACCAATGTCTCTAACTTTGTGACGCAAGAATTGAGTTTGGAGGATCAAGTCGAGACTGTCAACTTACCTTTGAGCGGTATCGTAATACTTGACTTTCTACCGGTGAACAGAACAACCCGTGAGGAGATGGTATTCACTCTGCAGGCATAAACACTGCTAAGCCTTGGCCCCAGACTTGAGGCTTATAGAGTAAGTGTCTTGTGGAGGGTTGGGGTGATCCCAATGACTGCTGATGCTGAAATCCCTCCCAACACACTTAAAATCCCAAGGTTCTTCCAAAAAAACCCTTCCAATCAATCACACACCACACCCAAACAACCAACAAATAACAGCACAATCTTTTTTGCAAGAGGTAAGTTGTTGGTGATTGTTTCATCCTCTTAACTCACCACACTCCTATCCCAAGGCACCAAGAAATAACAGACTTCCACTCCTGAGCGGCTCAATCTACCACCAATAACATCTGGGTGATTATGTTTCATCTTGTGTTGTCTTGACGCTCCTATCTCACCAGATCTTCACATTCCCATCCTCTGACACCCTCACCTCATCCGGAACCTCCTTATTCCACACATCAGCCCACTTCACAAGGTACTTCTGATGAAGATCCCAGTACACCTTCAAACCCATCCAATGATGCCTTCTCTGATACTCCCTATGTGTCAAACCAGTACAACCACTCGCCACATACCCAACCAACTCTACCTCCTTGTCACACACTCTATATCCTCCTTCTCAACTGTGGCCGGAATAAAAACCTCGTTCATAAAGCCAGCTCCTGAGCAGCAGAAACATACCCCTCAATGCTCTTCCCCAAATACCCAGCTCCAAGGCACCGCCACAACCTCTCATCAGCCACTTCAGTGACATCTCTCATGAACTTCCTATACAACCTCTTGTCATGAAATATCTCTTTCCTTGCTTGCTTGCTTTCTCCCACCTGCAACATCTCTCCAACAGCATTCAACATCCACTTGTCACTTGCCTTGACATATCCAAACAGACCAAGTTCCTTGTCCTTCACACAATCATACTCACTGATCAATCCCCTCCCACCATCCTTTCTCTTTATGTACAACCTCACTGCACTCCTCTTCTTTTGAAATGCTCCAAACATCAACCTCTTCTTCATCTTCACATCGATCACCCTCAGTTCCTGATCACTCCAATCCAAAATCGCTGCACTGTACTTCAGGACATCTATGGGCCATGCATTTATCACCCTAATGAAATTCCGACCGTATGACTTTGACCTCACTACCAGTTTCACCATCCTCAAATACTCCTGCTTGACCTTTTCCTTGTGCATAATATCTGCACCCTCCTCGACCCCACCCATCACCTAACCATGTGGCAACACAATCCCTTCACAATGAACCTTCACCCCCTGCTTCAACACCAACAAAGCACCCTTGTCCATCCCAAACTCCTTGCCTACTGCATCCTGTGGAAAAACCTGCACAACATTGATCAAACTCTTCATTTCCCCGTCAGACCTTTCATACGGCTTCAAATCTAAACGTGCCATGAACAACAAATGCTGGATCAATCTCAGATCCTCCTGGAATATTTTTTGTTTGATCCCCACTTCACCTGGGACACTTCCCCATTTGACATCAATACAGTTTTCCAATCCCTCATACTATCACACAACAAACCCCTCATGGTGTCAGCTACAGCTACCTTCACCGTTCTCAACATTTCTGATAATCTATCCACCCTATTCAGGGCTGTCAATAAAGGCCGGTAGCTGGCCAAAACCACCAGCTAGTAAGCCATAATTTATTCAGCTGGCTACTTTCATCTCATTTTACCACCAGTCAAGATGAAAGATCTTACATTTGTTAAATTATCGTCAACGAAAATTCTTCTTGTTTTGAGTGGAATTGACAGCATATTTTAAGAAGGTTAAACAAGAGAAAGAATGAAAAAACTATTCACGCTCAATCATTTGCGTGAATGGTGTGGAATGCTTGTAACATTTAACTGAATACTTTCCAGTCTTGCTCTTAATCTGACAAAACAACATGGCATCCTCGCCGAAGAAAGAATGCATTTCCTTGCACAGTCAAGTGAGCTAAGCTCACTTTCATTGCCGCCTACTTTTCATTGTACGCGTTCTACCGGTACTTTCAAATTTATGGACAGCCCTGCTATTGCTAAGCACCTTTTCTTCACCCAAGTCCCCCCTAACACTCCCATGTCAATCAATAACTGATTCTTTTTTCCACATCCTGGACACTAATCTTTGCTTCCTCTTGCTTCTCCACATTACCCATCCTGTCCCTCACCTCGTGTCCAACCAACAAGCGTCCTTGATGTGCCGCATCATATGCTCCCAGACTGAATCTTCCTCTTCAACAATAACCTCAACACTACTTTCCCCTTTTCTACAACCTGATACCTCCTATTCAACTGATCAATCACTTTCCTCACAAGCACAGTTCCCTTCTTCATCTCCTCAACCCTTGCCAAATCCTGCTGCCATTCCACAAAGCTGTCCTCGATCCTCCTTTATTACCTGGGTTTCTTCTTCTTAAACTTGTTACCTTTCTTCCCCATCAGCCCCGAACTCTCGGTGACTACATACGACCCAGCATACAAAAGCCTATTTATCTCTAGCCTCCTGTCCTTCACAAGATTGAGCATCAGCCCATCCACAACCTTCACTTCTCTGTTCACTTTCCTCCTATCCTGAGCCTTCAAACCAGGAACCTCAACCCTTTCCTCACTTCCAAAGACTGCTCTCATCTTCTGAAGTACCTCCTTCTCCTCATTGCTTGCCACTCTATGACCATCATCATTGAGAAAAGCAACCAACTTCACTGTATTTATTTGCCAACGTGATTGCAATCAAACATTTTAAAAATAAAAGTCTGACCAAATTTTGGTATTGTCCGACCAAAATTGAGACTTGACCGGCCATTGTCCTCTCATGAAAGAACAATTATTTGCAGCCCTGATCTTCTCCTTCGCACTAGCCTCTCCATCTTAGTTATCATTCAGCTTGATGCACTTTAACTGTGAGATCAAACTGGGTTTTTGTCGCATACTCAAACCTTTCACATCCCACGAAGCCTTCACCTCATTGATATACCCTTCTGTCCATCTCTAACAGGCATTTTGTTAGATTTCATTAAATTTCCCTTTATGATGTATTTCAAATGATCTATTTTCATTTTATTTATCTCCTGTCAAACCTCCGTTATTCAGAAATTTCACTGGCCAAAATAGCTACAGCTGTAGTTAAGTGCAAAATCCACTAGCCAAAATGGATCTTTTACTGGTCTAGGGTTAGTTAGCTACCGTTAATCTTGACCCCTGAAAGGGGCTCATTGTTGGGGAAGCTGGAGCCCTGAGCTGCTAAATCCCAGAGCAACCAAGAGAGTGAGAGACAGCGGTGGTCTGCCACAACAATACCTGTTACTGCAGCAGCCTTTGGGACACATTAAGGATTGAGTCCTTTGGGGTTCTTACATAAGGTGGTAAGCATCACTAGTCCATATTTTGATTAAGTGACAGAGAATACTGCTTTGAGTGGCTGTCGTGGCGGCCCCAATGTGGAAACTGTGGTCAGAGAACTGTCTGGGAATACCTTCTGCTTGTAATGTTAACTGAATGGTAACAACCGGGATTGAGAAAAAGGATGACCAGCCCTGTCAGTCAAGGGAGTGCCCTGTGTTGGGCAAAGAGAGTCCAAACATGGCCCAGATAAACAAAACAACCCTGTTGAAAAGGGTCGGTTTTGGAACTTTTAATGTGAATGCGAAGGCTGGAGGGATTTAATTCTACATCGACTTGCAAGTCCAGAACAGTTAGATGAATGGAAGGATGAAAGCTGGAGTTGACAGTTAACTCCCCAGCCCACAGAAAGCCAAAGAAACCCAAACAACAGGCAGCCCAAAGCATGTTACGATCTTGGTCTTGCAAGTTCAGGGAACGATGAATAACACACATTCTGTTAGCTGTTACTGGTTGACGGAGGATTTAAGCCTTGGTGGTGCTTTATTGGAAAAGCCATAATCACTGTGTAGAGAGCATACAGCTGTAAGGTAAACCTTTATCGATAAGTGATGCAAATGATCAGCGAGGTGAGAAAGGCAACAAAG
>NC_090881.1:6389417-6391917 GCF_036669935.1 Montipora foliosa
CATCGTATGATGTTAAATATTGTTAATTTTCCTTTTGAAATGGTTTTCCAAATCTTTCGTCACTTGAAATTATCAAAAGAATGCGCTTAATTGCACACTCAGTGCCTCTGTTGATAAGAAATCTTCCTTTATCTTTGTAATCAATTTGGTGCCCAGAACGCTGGAAATTGCATTTCAGAGCTTCAGATTTCACAATCTTCTGGGGAAGCATGCGATCACAACGTTCACAAACATGATGATATCAGCATCGACTAAAAAGCCAGTGACATGTACCTTCATTCCAAGTAGTGAACTGACTCTGACAAACGCTTAGGTGGAGCAGATTGTGATGAGGTAGTCAGTGTAGAAGTCGTATAAGGTGGCCTCTGAGTTACAGTGAGGCTTTAGGTGTGAATAATCCAGGTTCATTAGTCGTATTTTTTTCACTCAAACACACATCTTCAAGCAGTACTGTATACTACACTTTATTTTAAAAATCTAAATTGCATCAGAATTTACCAGTTGTTACATTTTAGTATAATGTATTTCCTTACCATTTTATTGTGGTTATACTGAAATGTTATTTGAAGAAAACCAAAAAATTGCGATTTTAATGGCTTCTCTGGAATTGCTTTTCGCATTTGCTTCGCTTCACTCGCAGTGCTTAAATCATCCATTTGCTTTGCTCACTCGCCCCAAGCCCCCCTATTTGTATACTACTCATTTTGGGAAAAAATGCACTCGTTAATGCTATATTTTTATTACTAAAGAGATGTCAACAAAGAAAAAACAAATTCAACATAAAATTCAAAAATATAACAAGAGTTGTTGGAATTAATAAAAAATAATCCAGCTCCAGCAAAAAATAACAAAACAATTGGAGAAATATGTAAAATTGCTGGAAAAAAAGAACACAAGGAAATAAAAATTACTGAAAAGAAAAGTGCACTTTTGATTTTGCATTAAGTGATGTTGAAATGAAAAATCATGGAAAAATTTTTGATGATATTGAACCCTCTTCAACTGATTTTTTCAGTAAAAACAAAAACAAAAAATTGTGTCCGTGTTAAATAATTACAAAGTGCAAAAAATAAATGGAGAGGGGGCAATTTAACAAATCAATGAAGAAATTTACAAAAAAAGTTAGCGTAGTGTTTCGAAAATAATTATTTGTTATCCAAGTTTACACCAAGAAAGTCAATGCTCCCCTTCTCTTGAATACGGTTACCGTAGCTACATTTCCGATTTTGAAGGCAAATTCATGCTTCTTCTTGCCAAGTATCATGGCTTGAAATTTTTCTGGATTTGCCTTCAGACCATTCATTGCATACCAGTTGACCATTGTAGTCAGTTCACTCGAGGAATTCCTCCAGACAGGTCCATAGGTGGAAAGCATGTCACCAATTTTTACTCGCTGTTGTCGTCCATGCAAATAGTCTTTGAGTAGGGCAACTGCTTCTTTGTTTAGGCCATAGGCCACACGTTTTGCTGGTAAAAGCTTGTGTGGCAAGCTATCAAAATCCTTTTAGAGGTGTGGCCCAATGGTTGGGCCGCTTGCCTTGAGATCCGGAGATCCCGGGTTCAAGACCTGCACTGACTCATTGAATTCAATCCTGGTATTCCCTGGTTCAACTTCCCAGCTGCACTTGTAAATAGCCAACTGGTTTGCCTCCGGCCAGTTGGCATTCTTAACAGTATGTACATGTATGTATTGTATTGTATTGTAATTGATATGACTGCAAACCATGAGATCTTTGTCCAGATAGGTAGGCAGACCGTTTGTAAGCAAGGATGTTGTTAAAATAAGAATTTACTTGTTTGCAGAGTGGTTTCTCATTATTGATACATTATGGATCGCTGGTATGGTAGGCCTGTGATTAGATTTAGAGAGCTCATCACCTTTTTTTGAAAACTAATGACCCTTTTTCCAGCTATGGAAATAGCTGCCCTGGGAAATTGCTGCATTGCAAATGGCAGAAAGGCAATCAGATATAACAGGAGCAGAGTCCTTGGGGTGATGTTATCATAGCCACAAGATTTACGTAGTTTCATTTCTAGTGGTCAGTTTTCAACTTTGATGGGATTGGTTGGCTTGAAATCAAAGTTCAAATTTCTGTTATTAGATAAGATATAGTTAAGATCATGGAGATGCTTGGATGATTCCTGAAATTTCCATTACTGTTACTTTCTGTTTGCAAATTACTTGTTGAAGATGTTATAGATAATTTGCCCGATATTAAACTGCCTTTATTTGATTTGATTTACCACGAAATACAAATAACGATAAAACAAAACAGTTACACAAAAGCAAATGAAAGTGGCGAGGAAGCCTAAAAAGAAACCATGAGGCTTATAGACATTGGGCTCCCTCAGAGTAAAAATAAAGTTAACATTAACGGTAAGGCCTGGATCGAAAGTAAAATACAATGAAGGTAAGTATAAATTAACTAATTACATAGACTGAGTTGACAGAATATAAAGTATGATACAAGTAACAACAAGAATGAAAATAATATCAGAC
>NC_090881.1:6396917-6401917 GCF_036669935.1 Montipora foliosa
AACCTTCGGTCATCCTCGGTTTGAAACCTCCAGAAAAAGTCTCTTGTTATAGTTGACAAGGCAGTTGACTATCACAAGAGACTTTTCCTGTAGGCTTGGCATTCAAAGAGAGACCAGAATGCAGGGAGTGAACATATAGAAATTCCTGACATTTATGTTTCACTTGCACAATGTTCTTCGTCTCGCGCAGAGATCATGTGTACTCAGGCTTGTAGTCACTCACATACGCAAATATGGGAGTGGGTCTATTCCTGATTTGACGTCACAATCTATGGGTATTTTGCATGCATTTTTACAATGAGTTAATGCAATGTAAATCAGTTTGTGACATCAAATCAGGAATAGACCCACTCCCCCTCTGACTCGGTCGTGAGCAAAAGATGCTTGGATTTTCACAACTTTCGAAGCCTATAAAAAGGTAGGATTTGTTACAAAAAGGAAAAAATGGCCACAATGCGTTTCGAACAGGTGCAAAGATTCATTTTAGGGAAAAAATATGTTGGGGTTAGGGGCACTTTAAGGTCGATTTAGATTAGCCTTAAAAGTACACGATTACCACAATAATTCTCCATTTGCACCAGATTACTTAAATGTTAATAGAGTGAAGAAAAAAAAGTTATTTCTATTGAAAACTTGAATCTTTATCTTCAACTTGGAATGAAATTAAAAAGAACATGTTCCATGAAATTAACAGATACATGGCACAAACCTTACATTGAAAAAAAAACCTAATTATGAACAAAATCAAACACAGAGTTTGACTTGTTTAAACTTGTAGACAACTCTGTTTTTGGTAAAACAATAGCAAGCATTGGAACAAGAACAGATATCCATTTAGCAAACAACAGAGAAAGAGCAATAAAGTTGACAAGCAAATCAAATTTAAAAAAACAACTATAGTTTCCAACTATATTTTCTTTAGATCTATGTTGAATTCATATGAACAAAATTCAAATATTCTTCAACAAACCAATTTAAGCTGGAGCGTGTTTCCTTGATTATTCAAAACCAGAAATGTATACATTTCACTATACATGTATTTACATAAAATAGTTGTTAATGACGGACACTGATTCACTAATGTATGAAATCTTTACAGAAGATTTCTACAAAGATATCAAAAACGATGTTTATAAACACTTTGATACATGTACAAGTAACTTCCCAGAAAATCGCCAAATTAAAACTGAATTTCTGATTCTTGAAAACTCATTGAATACACCTGAAATTTATACAGAAATCCAGCACAAACCCAGAAGATTGCTAAGATTAATTAGTTTGACAGATTTTAAATTAATTTCCCAAAAATAAATGCATCTTAAAGAAAAAAAAACCAAATATAAAAAAATAAGGATCAAAAGTTGGTTTAAACTATTATTCAAAGTAAAAGAGAAAAACCACATTAAGGAATTTTAGAAGAAGATTATGTTATAAAAGAAGCAATTCTAATACGTGAAATGTTTACAAATGGTGGTGGATTTTATACTATCTGTTTTAACAAAAAATAAATGTAGTAATGACGATTTTGAAAAATAGTTTATATCAAAAGCATCGGAAAAAAAGAAAAGAAAGAGTTTTCAAACAAATCCAAACACTCCAAACCTTGAAAACGAATACGACCTTTATACAAAAACAGTAGACTTATAAAGGGTTAGCCATTGAGTTTAAAAATCCAAACATATAAAAGGAGTAATTTCTGACAAACAAATTGAAATGTTGGAAAAATATAAGAAAAACAAGTTTATAACATTAATAACAACAATGTACAACGCAGCATTAAAAACAATAATTACTTTAAACTCATTTTTACTGTAATTTTTGTAAATACACTTGTGTTTTCTCAGAAAAAATTTAACTACAAATTGAAAAGCAGTTTAAACTACAACCAATTCACCACCAACTGTATTAAACACAACTTCATTTTCATACATCAATGCAGCAGAAATTGTGTAATTAGCAGCAGGTAAAGCATTTAAGCTATAATGAAAAGTTAATTTGGTTCATTTGTTAGCTTTAGTTTATTTTCTCTCATATGAAAATAGACAACAAGATACAACTGTAAGAATTATTTACATTTAGTTGCCTACCAGTATTGCAATCATTTTTTCTGTATTTAAAGTTGATTACATTAATTTAATATTCTGAGTCTAAAAGTGGAATCATAATCAATTTCTGGATAATAATTTCCTGGACCGTATTCTATTCTAAAGTAAACAAATTTACAGTTCTGACTGTATCAAATACACAAGAATGTGTTAGTGAGTTATCTCTATCACTATTTTGAAAAAACACAAAAACCTGTTAGGCTTAAACATTAATTTTTAGGCCTAATGTTAACATTAGTAATGGTTTGGGTTGCTTCAGTTATGGGGAAACAATGACCTGCAACCCTAACCAGCAACCTTAAGTTTACACCCTCCATGCTGTGCCATCATTTTGCCAAATTAATTTGTTATGGTTTGTGAAGTAATTTCAATTTCAAGTTGCATTGTGGTAAAAATTTAACTTTATGGACTAAGCGACCACTTTAGAAAATTTAGGAGGCAGATGTCTCCTTGAGAAAAAAGTTATTTTGTGTCCCATAATTGAAAAGTTCACAAATCAGAGCTTAAAAAACCTCTTAAAAGTGAGGAGGATCACCATTTCAAAAAAAAATAAATTCTATGAGCATTCCGATATGCACTGGCCACGTCAAACTTGGCCATTATGAGAAATTAAAGGGGTCCCCCAAAAAAATAAAGGTAAAAAGGGGGTGTTTGAAAAATATAAACACTCTCAAGGGGGATACCTTAAATAGTGAACAGCTCTGGAAGGTAATTGAATAAAGTATGCTTTTTTTCCATTTTTGTGCAGTTATGAATGTACCTTAAATGAACAAAAGGCTATGGAGAATAGAGATGAGATCAAAAAAGGATATGATGAAATGACAAAGGAGCTGAAAGAATTTACAGGTTTGATGTTTCTAAATTGTCCACTAGCGATGATATTAAACGCGTTCAGGCCACAGGTGCTATATTGTTGATGTATAATTGTTGATGATACAGAGATCTTTTCCTTTTATACCATTTAAAGAGTTTTGTACACAAGTAAAGGATCTCAGGATATGGTGTATTATTTTTGTTTAATTTACATAGGGGTTGTCCAATACACCCAGTATGAGTCAGATCAAGGCAGGTGGACTTGATCCGATTGGCTTGTGTTGACACGTCTCTCCAAAGGTCGGTCCATGTTATGGAAAGTCGGTTTGCAAGAGACTTCAAAATTCAGGAAAATTCAAAATTCAAATAGGAAGGATAGAAAGTGTGCTTAAATTGATTCGAGTCGATCGGATGGAGTCTACCAGTATCCATCAATATTTTCTGCCCTCCCTATGCCTATATTATCTATTTATAGGGAGGGTAGAAAATGTTGGCAGAACGACCAAGTTCACTTAACTTGAGTAGAGTTGCTGATATGAGTAGGCCCAACTCAGCCCATCTCCAAAAGTTGGTCCATGTTACAGGAAGTCAGTTTGCGACAGATTCATAAAATTCTGACATCAAGAAGGGCGAATAGGAAGGGTAGACACGGTTGTCAATCCAAGTCAATGGGTCATTGTTTTCTGCCTCCGCTATGTGTGTGTTGTCTTTTGCACTTGCAACCAGTCTTCCAGTGTGACAGATCAACATTTGGAAAGACAGCTTGAGTCGACCCGACTCAGATGGTTCAGAAACTGTCATGTTCGTGTGCCTGCTTAATGAGCGAGGAAGGTTTGCTACTTTGTATTTTGTGCGACCAGACTTCCAGTGACATGACCCATATTAGCCAAGACAAGTCAACTCAACCCAACTCAACTGATTAGAGTGTAATGTGAAGTGCTAAGTTTCTACCCCATATGAACCATGTGAACGTTAGCCCTACTAATGGAAATGGACCCACACAAGGACAGAGAAAAACTCTGACCAGGGTGGGAATTGAACCCACGACCTTCGGGTTAGATCACTGCTGCTCTACCGACTGAGCTACAAGGTCAGACGGGAGTAGACCGTGAGAACTGAAGATGTTAAAATCACGGCAATGAACATGTACAAGTACAAGGAAGGATTACATTTTTGCAAACGTTGGCCGTGTAGCACTCATATTTGAACAGACTGAACTGATTAGAGTGTAATGTGAAGTGCTAAGTTTCTGCCCTATATGAACTATGTGAGCGTTAGCCCTACTAACGGAAATGGGCCCACACAAGGACAGAGAAAAACTCTGACCCAACTCAGATTGTTTAGGATGTAGACAATCCAACTCAGATTAGGTGTACATGAATTATCTTTTATTACAATCAGTTGGACAAGTTGAATGATAGTGACTTAAGTATATTTACTCCATTAGCTGGCTAAACCTTTCTGGAAGCAAAGTGTGACAGTGATCTTTATAACCTTTAACTTTCATGGTTAGAAACAGAAACAAGTTTCATACAATGCCCCCCTTCCCCACTTGAGCACCTTCAAGTAAAAAATGTGTGATTAGGTACATGAACAATATGCAAATTCATTGGAGCTGGTGATTAACTACCATGGTACATTTTCAACTTAGAACTTTTTATTTTATTTTATCTGAATTCACTTAGGTCAGTTGGGTTGTGGTTTTTTTGGCTTTGTTGTGGATTTCATGACTTATGAACCTGTTCCATTATGCCCTCCCCAAACATAGTATCTTATCTCATTGAATATTGCAGATAAAAAGAATTCTCTGGGCAAGGAACACAAGAAAGCTGCAAAGTTAGTTTTGAAAATATTTGATTTGCCTTAAACTCTGGTAGTGTACTTTGATGGACATTCCTCTTCCAGTAGTGAGGAATCTTACACCTTACTTTCAGCAACAGGATATGGGGTTACCTTTGATATTACTGGCATTGTAGAGGTGATGTTTAATGATTACAATATATGCCTCTTACTGTATAGGGCCTTTGAAATTAATGCTTAAAATCTCATAGTTATGGTGGTGGTGATAGGGGTGTCTTATAA
>NC_090881.1:6414417-6431917 GCF_036669935.1 Montipora foliosa
CAAATAACTGAGGAGAAAGTGCTGCCTTTTTAATTACATCTGCAAATGGTTAGACTCTCTAGTCTTCTCGGATAAGGACGATAAGCCGGAGGTCCCGTCTCACAACCCTTCAATGTTCATAATCCTGTGGGACGTAAAAGAACCCGCACACTTGTCGTAAAGAGTAGGGCATGTAGTTCCCGGTGTTGTGGTCTGTCTTCTGTGGTATATCATGGTTGGGAGGGTAAAAAGAGCTGCCTTGGGGGAGAGAGTGATGGGCTGCGACCAGAACTCTGCTGATAAAATATCCCGGTACAAGGCCCTGGTCCACAAACGACTGACGGGAACTAGGGCAAGCCCCATTGACACCACCGTCTCCACCAAGCCTGTTGCTACCCGTGCAGTGGGGTTACCGCTGGGCACAAGGGTAATCTGTTCACGTAGCCTGGTGATGCATTCAGGGGGAACGTGGATGCTACCTTCTTTCAGTTTGAGGGTAAACCCTAGCAAGTCACCCACTTGAGTAGGTTCCCAGCAGCATTTCTCTGGATGTGCTATGAATCCACTAGCGGCTATGTCAACCCTTCAATGTTCATAATCCTGTGGGACGTAAAAGAACCCGCACACTTGTCGTAAAGAGTAGGGCATGTAGTTCCCGGTGTTGTGGTCTGTCTTCTGTGATATATCATGGTTGGGAGGGTAAAAAGGGCGCACTTAATTTGGAGCCTTGCTTTGTTGTGCGATCCCCACCACAGTTGTGGTGAAAGTTACAGTAAAAAAAAAAAAAACGAACAAAACAAACTACTGCTCTTTTAGTTTGTTATTATTTCATCATTCTGTTGAGTATATTCAATACCTATAAGATATATATATATTATACACATTTAGAAGCTAAAGGTGCTTAAATTTTAAAGATGAGGTCAAAAGCTCTCTATAGTTGTGTTTACATAGTTGAGAAATATCCGTTGAGAATAATCCATTCTCACACACTGAATGCCATTCGTCTGCCACACAAGAAACAAAAGTATAGAGCTCAAGATTTCTGCTACTGGGCAGGACGAAGAATGGCTGCGTGCGACCAGGATCGAAGAACCTTCCCTGAACTGGTCGTTCTTTCTTTTTGCCAAGGAGATGGACATATGGTCGCCGGTTATAAGCAGACCGTGACGCCTCAAATCTTTAAGATCATCCCAGCGAAGGAAGGCTGCAAAACCAATGGAAATCAGGCATGTTATCTGGAGCTCGCTGAGGTTGCCACCGCCAAACTTGCGTACCACTTCCTTGACTTGGTCTGCTGTGATGGGCATTTTCCTGTTTTGGGGGCAAGTTCCTATTATTGTAGTGCATGCCTCAAGCAGTTGTTTCACCAGAGTGTGATGAGAGGGGGACCGTAAGCAGGCTTTTTGATGTGCCCAAGCCAAGCCACCCGAAGGCTGCTGCTCGGATGGAAGCCAATGAGGCAGTTGTCCGCAACAAATGCACTAAGTACAAGGTAAACTCCAGACCTGATATTGGGAGGACTTTGATGCCTTTGGGCTCTGTCCACTTCTGCCATGCTGAAAAAGCAGCGGAGTATTTCCTAACAGTACTTGGAGCCCTGTCCTGAATGACGATGCCAGGTACCGCCTCAGCTATGTGCCTCTCTTAGGCGAATGATGCCTCTTGCGGTCCCCATGTGCCTCTCTCAGGCCCATAACGCCCCTCACAGGCGACAATACTGCATGTGGGCCAAATACACAGCCATGTCCTCTCGCAAACAATAAAGCCTCTCACAGGCTAGTATCAACGTAGGGCCCTCGTTGGCCCATAGAATCTACCCTTTGCCACTCTCTAGCCAGATCAGTTGGGAGTCTGTATCCTGGGGTCCCTCACGAACTACATCCTATGTGCTGAAGTGGATCCAGAGGAGTCCTTTCAGGCTGAAGTCACCAGAATGGGATTCTGCGAACCTCTGGGAGGCAAGGATGGGTAAAAGAGACTTTGAGTGCCAGTACGTGGTAGTTTGGCCTTCCACTAAAAATGCAGGCACCTGGTTTTGCTGGGATAAGCATATTCCCAGACTGGGGGATGTCCATCCAGTCGAGGAGCAGATGTCCACAGTGGGATGACAAGCATCCCATACTCCTGGCCATGTTCCATATGTTTAAGCACTCGTGATGTCAGGTATGGTGGGGGGAACATCCAATATTATTGTTTTTCCCTGCCCAAGAGAGAGTAAATGCATCAATGCCTTCAGCACAGGTGTTAAGCCAGCGACTGCAGAAACGAGGAACTTGGCATGTCTTGAAGGTAGAGAACCTGTCGACAGTGTGGGGCCCCCACAAAATATCCAGGGCTGCAAAAGTATATGGGTTAAGCATGTAGTCATCATAGTCCACCTGTCTAGACAGGGAATCAGCCTCAACGTTAAATTCCCGGGGGATCCACTCTGGTTCAAGACAAATACTATAATAATATTATTGCTTATAGCGCACAAATTAACATTCGAATATAATCAAATGCGCGTTACACCTAAGATACCTGAAAACTATAAACAAAATGCTATAAGAAAAACTATATACATCATATAAAAGCTAAAATACATCATAAAAACTAATTACACCGTATTAGTCCGCAGAGAGTGTAGATGCCGACGGCCTCGGCATGCAATTTTGGACATGGGTTTCCCACCTTGAAGATGTTCTCCACGTTGATGTTATCAGTCCTGTGGCGTACCGTTTTACCTGAAAGCTTGTCTGCCACTGATAGGAGTACCAGCTTTACGCCCCTGAGTTCCCTCCATGTGGAGCTCTCCCTACTTTCTGTCTCTGACCAGCTGCCTGACACTTCGGAACCTGCAACGTTCTCGCAGTAACCCCACTCATCTTGTGTTCCTAGCATTGGAATATGAGGTGACATCTATTTTCAGATCTGCATCCCAAATTGGTTGACCATTGCAGTGATGAAAGCTGTCCTTCCAAAACTCAACTTCCCTAGCTGCCTTGGGGGAGAGAGTGATGGGCTGCGACCAGAACTCTGCTGATAAAATATCCCGGTACAAGGCCCTGGTCCACAAACGACTGACGGGAACTAGGGCAAGCCCCATTGACACCACCGTCTCCACCAAGCCTGTTGCTACCCGTGCAGTGGGGTTACCGCTGGACACAAGGGTAATCTGTTCACGTAGCCTGGTGATGCATTCAGGGGGAACGTGGATGCTACCTTTTTTCAGTTTGAGGGTAAACCCTAGCAAGTCACCCACTTGAGTAGGTTCCCAGCAGCATTTCTCTGGATGTGCTATGAATCCACTAGCGGCTATGTCCCCCTTGACGATATTAGATGCTGCTGAGGCTGTGGCATACCTCTTTCCTACCCCCGCCCCATCATCCAGGTATGTGAAAATTCTGATTCCTTGTTCACGCCAGTGCGTAAAAAGGGCCTTTTGGATTTTTTTGGAAAACAAAGGGGGCAGACTCCAGACCAAATGGGAGAACTGAAAAAAAGAAAACACTTCCTTTGCCCTTGTATTGTCCAGCTGAAACCAAGAAACATTTGGTGGGATGGAAATATGTCCACGTGGTGATTTATAGTCAAACTTTAAAAACCAATCACCAAACGAGAAAATGTCGCACACTGTCCAAATGTCCTCATATTTGAAGTTGGGCAAGGCTGCTGCCTAACGGTCGCTCGGTCGCCTGAGGTGCCTTACTTGCGAGAGCAGGCGACCAAATTTCTGAAGAAGTAGCCTGAACGGGCGCCTTACTTGATTCATCCTCACTTTCTCATAAATTTAATCCCAGCTGGAATTAATTAATTCAGGGCTCTTGAAAAGATGACGCGGGCTACTAACTTTTAATTTTGCAAGCCCAAAGGGCTCCTGAAAGATTTTCTTAGGCAGCAGCCTTGTTGGGGATTCGCAAGAACCTATTAACATATCGGTGATCCAGGATCAGTCTTTTCTTGCTACCATTCCTAACTACCCCCAGGGGACTGGTAACATGAACATTCGACCAGTTTGTCTCTGTAACACAACCTGCAGAAAGCAATTCCATGATTTTCTCTGAGACAAAAGCTTCCTCTTCAAAAGCGGACTTGTGGTTTTTCATTTCATGCCTAGGTGGTATCTCAAGGAATGGGAGGGCATAACCCTCACTTATAACAGAAATAACCCATCGGTTAGCTTTAATTCTCTGCCAAAAACCCAGATGGTTTTTCAAATGACCTTTTACATAGCTCGTCGGAACCTTCTTGCTGCAGTCCATGATCAAAATGTTTTCCCAGCTGAGGACACAGGGATGGGTGCTCGGCAGTTCCGGGCAAAATGGCCTGACCTCCCACAGCGAAAACAAGACTCACTCGGCCCCAATTCGACCTTTGGCCTGGAGGCGGGAATCATCACGCGCCTAGACATGGGGGAATTCAGTTGAGAATTGTATGGCTGCTGAGGGTGAGCTGAGAGCTGTGAGCGAGGTTTAGCAGCCTTTTTTTATTCCAATTTAAGCACTTTGCTTTCCTTTACTGCACGCTTAATGCGTTTCCAGCCATATTTTTCGGCAAGTATAATATGTTTATTTCTCTCTTACATTCGTCAAGTGCCTCATTACATTCCTTCTCGTTGCTAGCGTCTGCGGCCTCCAGTTTCTTGAGAACTTTGGCGTTCAGTTCATATTGAACTTTGTTCCTCTTGTATTTAAACTCGGGTTGAAGGAGATTTTGCTCGGCCAGGCTTATCGCTACCTGGGCGTGATTTCAACTCACTTTCGAGATGTTGAAGCCACTCTTCGCTTTTATTGTGCCTCCAAGAGCTTCTTAGCCCAGGCTGGCATGTGTTCGTCCTCTGTTGATTTGGGAACGGCTGAGCGGCATTTCTTCGAAGGAGATCAGGAGTGGTGGCGGGAACTCCTCAAGCTACCAGAATGGGCTCCTCTCTCGATCTTTTCCTGCCGGATTTAACCGGACTGCGATTGTGAGGCATAAGTCGCTTGACGGCCCTGGATTTTGGAGGCATATTGCAGAAGAAAATAGCAAAAAATCCCAAGAATAAGGAAGAAAGCTGTTGCTCGTATTGCAAGAAACAGAAAAAACTGAGTCACAGGACTAGCAGGACACGTGATATCGTAACTCAGGCCCAGCCCCCCTTCATTGTGTGGGAACCTCATTTCCTGCCTCTTTCACAAGCTCAGCCGGCGGGAAAGCCATTTGGTTTTCAGTATCACCTTGTTTTAGTTGAACCGTGAAGCATTCATTTACAATAAGAATCAAACACAAATTCACCTCTTTAGCTTGCATGTTTTCCCATTGCGGACCATGTGATGTTCTCGAAGGAATTCTCCTTTTTTTCTCCTTTTTTCATAAGTTACTCCTACAATTAGTCTGACTATCCTTGTGTTACAGCCAAGTTCTTTCAATTTTACGTGTGTCAACAAGGCTAGTCTGGCTAATTAACAGAAAGACAAAAGAGTAATTTGTTGACAGCCATATTTGTATTCGGTCTATTGGGTTCAACAGGGGCTATGATGAATACATTGTTATTGGGCTTGCAGGGCTTTAATGTGAATTGTTGGTTTAAAAGTCATCCTTAATGTCACATTAATTAGGCAAATAACTTAGTGAGCATGCTCATTGCAGTTGTGAGCAACTTAACTGAGGGTTTTCACAAGCTCTTCATCCACAAAGTTTCTTTTCATGAAAAACAAAAGAGATTAGACTGAATTTAATTGGGTAATTTTGGCAACGATTTCTGTTTCCTTGTCCTTCCAGGCGTTGCTTGGTCAAGACTGAGCACACACAGTTTGAGGCAGCGGTCCAGTAGCCAGTACTTGGTGTAAGCTGCCTGATTTGCTAACTACATTTGAAGCGTGACAATACGACATTTCGGTCATGTGTTCTCTCTGAATAAAAAAGCCAAACTTTAATGATATTAGTGCCTAATTTATTTGTGCTCGAGAATGCAGGAAATGTCTTCTAAAAGGTCCAAATTTCAACATTTTCCCAGGGGACAATGCCCCCTGGAACCCCCCTACAAGCTTGTGCCCTCGGCCCTCACAAAGTGTTTCTTCAATGTGCATTGTCCATTCCTCCGCCTACTCCTCAGACTTTGCTGCCTACTGAAATTCCTATTGAAAACCCTGCTTTAAGCAGTGGCAAAGGAACTGAAAAAATCCAGGCTTGAGCAGGACTTGGACACATGTCCGTGCAATTGTGGTTCATTGCTCTGATTCCTTGAAAAAATGGTGCATAACCAAGAAAGAATGGTAATCTAGTCAATTAGTAAAAAAAAATTGAAAGGAAATTGAAAAATCATTGAAAGGGCATGACATAGTTACCCATATTTAAAAACTTCAAGATATAGTGGACAATCTGTAAGCAATATTGCTGAAAAATACCGCTTGTCGTCCCCTTCAGTCTCAAAAGACAATGGACTGCGCCAGAAATGTCAGTTTGCTGCAGAGCAGCGTTGCAGAGCTGTGTCGACTGTGGCATTTAAGTCCAATTCTAGAATGGCAGTCTCTGTCACAGTTGCTGAAGTGTAAGATGTTGGTAGCGAGGGTGCTGAAGCTACTCTCGCTCTCTGTCACTCCTTCTGTTGTGCCACTGCTGTTCCCTCTTGGCCTCTCCTCTCTTCAACCCTGTCTGCTGCTCATGGTGTCAGTTGCGGCATTCAGCTGCAGCTGCTTCCCATGAGTCAAGGTTGACATTGACAGACTTCATGTCCTTTTTACATACGTCCTGAAAGCACAGCATTGAGTGGCCAACTGGTCTGGAGCCTGACGTGAGCTTGCTGTAGAGGACATCCTTTGGCAGGCATACATCCTCCATGCGCTGAACATGGCCAAGCCCACACATGCATCTCTGAGACAGCATTAGAAACATACTTCGATGTTCACACGCTTATGGACATCCTTGTTGGGCACTCTGTCCTACCAGGTTATGCCTTGAATGGGTCTCGGGCAGCGTAGGTGGAAACTTTTGAGGTGGGTTTCCTGTTGGGCATAAGCTATCCACGTTTTGCTGTTGTAGAGTAGGGTGCTCAGCACATGTGTTGTACACGGAAATCTTGGTGTTTGTGGTCATCTTGGGTGTTCTCCCACAGACTGGACATGGCTGATGCTGGTTTATCGATGCGCTTGTTGATCTCGCCCTCAAGGGACAGGTTGAGCCAAGTTAAGTGAAATCCTCAACAACTTCCAGGGTGTGCCGACACCCTCGCCCATCACGGCCATTTTCTTCTGCAGTCCTTTTTGTGTGAGAGAGGGCAGGGCAGCATTACTGGCAATTTTCTCAGAGCAGGAGCTGGAGTACTTTTGTCTTGGCTTGCAGGCAGGACAGGTTAAGCAGCTGATCATGTATGGAGGAACACTCCATCTTCTGATTCTCACCTCTTTCACACTACTACTCCCACAAATTCTCTCTTTCACTTTGTGTCAATGGTCCTCATTCTTCTTTCACATATTTCTAATAGTTGTAGGTTGTGACAACTCCCATTAACTGTCCTTGAAGGTTCTTACTCTCACAAAAACCAGAAAGCATGGCCATAGTATTCCTGTGAGGCCGGTCTTACATGTAACTTGATTTTTTGGTAAAAGTACTTTACATCCTTTCCTTTCTTTGGTGAAAGTAAACTGTTACAAAACAACAGGAATGTGAACCAAAGATGGACGTTTTTCAAAACTGTGAAATATTTGGGAAAGTTCCTTGTCTCAACAAAGTTCAGTTTAATATCAAAGAATCAAGAAATTGACTTTTGTCTAAGAAATCTTTGAAAATTTGAAATTGCAAATTTTTTCAAAAAATGTATCTCACTGATCATTGTATCCTTAAGATACAGACACAAGTGTAAACAATGCTGTTAACAAAAACTTGCGTGACAACTTGCCATAAATTTTGGTGGTATTGCAGTCAAGTTTAATAAGATTTATATGTCTCTTCATTCTGATTCATGGAATATGTTCATTAGGTTTTTCTGTTTGGGTATAATTGGCCCTGTTTTCAAATTGAGCTGCTTTGTTTTCGATGTGATCTGCTGTGTAGTTTATTCAGTTACTCTTTCTGAATTGAAACTTAAAGGCCCACATTTACCCTACAAGCATAGCATGCCATGGAACAATTTTCATCAGGAAAATCCCACCAAAGCTGAAATTCATCCATTCAGATCGCTACAATAAGCAATGCGAATTTCCACAACAAAAGGAAGTGGTCAAAGAGCCTGCGGGTTGAAGGTGGGCTTTTAATGCTCTTCGTTTTTGGGTATTAAAAATTTTAGTCTTTGTTTTTAGTTTCTTCATTTTCAATAATGCACTTGTTATAGGCAAAAATTAGAATTTCGTTATAAAGCATTCGTCGTCACCTGTTTTTTTAACCTAAGTTTTGCTTGACTTGATGGGTCACAGCTCTAACGAATAATAAGTATTAAGGCTAGTACAAAAGTCAGACCGGATCAACTCAAATTGCTCAGCTCAGATTGATATTAAAAAATGACAAGGCCTTGAGAAATCACCCTAGATAACCTCAAGTGGTGAAGTGAAATCAGGGCAAATGTCAAATAACTTTAATGTACAAAGGCATTTTTTGCTCAACCTAAGGCGAGCAATCAGAATCGATCCAGTCTGACTTTTTTACCTGCCATAATTATTATTGCGTGAAACACAAATTTATAGAGATTGATCACTTCCCTTTTGGTATTTCTCTTTTAGTTTGATGTTGCAACAAGTGAGCTTGAAATTTACAAAAGCAAGCATGAAGCAGCATTAAGTCAACTAAAGGAAGCGAAAGATAATTTGGAAAAGGCATTGGAGACACAGGAACAGAGGAAAAGGTATCATACACAAAATGTGAAGAGTCTTACCTGTTGCTACATAAATTCTTTAAAATTTAAGGCGGGGTTAAACTGCAAGTCACTTTTCACTTGTCATTGTTTTACCTATACTAAACCAACCCAAAACCTTTAAATTAACTAAACTTAGGCCTTAACATCGTTTTTAGGCATAATTAGGCCTTAAAGTTTATCATTAGTAAAGGTTTTGTAGTGTGTGACAAGTTTGTGAAAAGTGACCTGTACTTTAGAAAAATTTATTAATTTTATGCTTTTCTATCCAGTGAAATCCAGTCTCTAAAGGATGAGGTTCCTGAATTACAGAAGAGATTAGTAAAGACAGAGGCAGAGCTGCTAAAAGCAACTGAGGGAGAGAAAAAGGCTTCTGAAGAGGTTAGTTTATAAGAATTGAGATGACAGAGATCAAGGTGTTGAATTGTAGTGCAAGAATCAACTTGTAATTAAATTCAAGAGTATCCCAAACTTTATGCATAATACAGAAGTACGTGCCAGAACAATCAAAAGTTAATTTTTTTCTTCAAAAATTTCGGAGTTTGTTTGCTTAAACACTCAACTGCCAAAAGTGGAAAGTCTGGGACCTAATGAGGACCCCTGAGGAACTCCACAACCAGTGGGTTGAAGACCAGATTTCCAGCCATTCACCACTATGTACTGTTGTCGTCCACTTTAATAATCCATCCCCCAATCAAACAGGTTACCAGATATGCCAATTGCCTGCAACTTTAAGGGCAGAATATCGTGGGCCACTGTGTCAAAGGCCTTACAGAAGTCAACAAAAATTGCACCTATCACTGGACCTTTTTCCAAAGCAATCTTCCATCTTTCTGTCATTGCAACCATCATTCCCTCTGAAGACAAACCTTTACTAAAGCCCCACTCGGACGAATTTCTTAGAGGTGAAGAACTTAATATGTGATCATCAATAATTATGCCCACTTGGGACTCAAGCAATTTAGCCAACATGGATTCCTCTACATACCTAGCAGACCTTCAAACATTCTTTGGTATGACACAGTTCCTCAGTAATTTCATACCAAATCTTGCCTCAGTGTCAGCAATCCTATTGGGGCCCAGAGCGCACCAGTGAGCAGTCCAACAAATCAATGGACTGGTCACATCACCAAATTCCCTGTGCTACTTTGATAGTTCTAAGCCAGAGACCATACAGTTGTATGCACAGTGTGGCCTTAGTGCAGTCCTCATCCAAGACAACTGCTCAGTTGATTACTGCAGCAGAAACCGAAACTTGTTATTCAAACATCGAGGAAAAAATGTTAGCAGTTGTCCAAGGCCTGGAGAAGCTCCACTATTATGCTTATGGCCGCCATGTCATTGTTGAATCAGACCACTAACCTTTGGAAGCTATTTTTAAGAAACACTTGTCTAATGCTTCACCATGAATTGCCAGGATGATGCTATGCATTCAGCTGAAGTACATGTATCATATTGAAATCAAGTATGTGCCCGGGAAAGACATTCCTTATGCTGATACCCTATCAAGTCTAAGTCCATGCGAAGGTGAGACAATTGCAGATGTGTGATGATCTTTGCCCTTGTCTCAATGTTACATCACTGTTTGGAGGTGATGGATGGCACAGGCTCCTATGTTACATGTAGGATATTAGGAAATGATTCAATTTGGTTGTTCATAACTGTGACTCTTATTTGGTGCACTATGCCACAAAGATCAGATGATGATAACTTTATTTGATAACATGTACATTATTTACTATTCCGTAAGGCTGTTGTAACCAGGGAGTGGGTTGTGAGGCTGGGCTGTCACAAGCTCTTGAAATGCTCCCAATGGCGTGTGACTCTAAGAGCCTCTGTCAGCTAAGTCCAACTTCTGGCCTCCACGCAGTGGAACTGGCGCCACCTACAGGAGAAGGGGCAAAGGCAAAGCCACTGGTGCCTTAAAACCACTTGCCCAGGGGAGATGGGGCTCTTAGCCTGTGAAGGCAGCCCATCCAGGGAAAGGTAAACCCTGATTTCAAACCTCCGCTGCCTTGCAGCTATACCTGATCTCAGGAAGGCTTCTGGAGTAAACCTCGAGGACAAACCCAGAGTGGAGCCCCTAAGCCGGATGGCGGGTGCTCAGCACTTCCTTCCGGCAGCTTCTGCAGTGGAACTACAATCTTGGACAAAACTCTTGGGAAAAATTCTAGCTTAAGCATCATTTGGCACGCACTCACAAAATATCTTGGTCCTTCCCCCCTTCCCCCCTTCCCCCCTTCCCCTTATACCAATGTTGGTAATGTGATGCAAAATACTGTGCAAGCCTTTGGTCGCTTTTTAAAACAACATTGGAATGGGGGGAGGGGAGAAAGTAGGAAGAATTTACTCTTTATCGCACAGACAAATTAGAGCATCACATTTTCCCAACAAGTTTTGTCCAAGATTGTAGCTCCAAGTTGTATTGGTTCTTCCTTTCCCTTGGACCCAGCCAGTTAAACTGAGAGGGGGACACTGTCATATGCCCAGCGTCTCCTTATCTTCCCACCCAGGCCTTAGCACAAACGGGAGAGGGCACTCCAGTGGTGTTGCAAGACTCCGGCACAACACGGGAGGAGGCAGTTTACCGCTTCCAAGCTCTGACTGATTGGCATAAGAAGGAGGGGTCTCATCTGACGAATCGCAAGCTGAACATTCGCACCATGTGCCCTGTGGACAACTCCTGCAAGACCACCATAATCAACAAGGAGCTGGCACGACTCAACAGTGACGTCGCCTATCTTCAGGAAACCCGGCTGGCTGACAGGGTTACTTATGGAAAGAGACTACACCTTCTTCTGGCAAGGCCTGTCCCCGGATGAGCCGAGGCAGTACGGTGTAGGTTTTGCCGTGAGGAACGCACTGATTGCCACCACAGAAACCTCCGCCGGAGGAGGCATGAATTCTTGCCCTTCGCATGAAAACGTCGGCGGGCTTTGTGAACATCATACCTGCCTACGCCAGACTCTGAAGTCCACCCCAGAAGTCAAGGATCAATTCTACAAGGCTCTACAGGAAACACCATCCCCAATCCCAAGTTCCGAGGGCATATATTTGCTAGGTGATTTCAACGCTTGCGTTGGGACCGACTGGCAAGCATGGCTGGCCTACCTGCGTCGGCCACTTCCGCGTCGGCAGGAAGAATGAGAACAGGCAGAGGTTGAACAAACTCTGCTGTCACCACGGCCTCTGCATCACCAACAGCGACTTTAAGTTTAAGGTGCTGCACAAAGTGTCTTGGAGACACCCTTGGTTGTTCCACTGGCACAAACTAGACCTCGTCATCACTAGGAGAGCGGACCTCTACAGTGTCCTCCACATAAGAAGCTATCACAGCGCTGACTGTGATACGGACCACTCGCTGGTTGCAAGCAAGGTCAAGCTGAAGCCCAGAAAGATCCACCATGGCAAGACCAAGGGTCGCCCCCGCATTAACACCTGTGGCACTTCTGATGCCATTAAAGCTCAGAGCTTTGCTAACAGTCTCCAGGAGAAACTTGCAACTTGCTGCCTAACCAGCAATCCGGATGCCAAATGGTTTCACCTCCGTGATGCCATCTACGACTCGGCCATGGCTGCATTCAGCAAGAAAGAGTGCAAGAATGCTGACTGGTTGGGGGCTTGCTGGGAAGAAATGCAGGCAGTCACGGAGGCCAAGAGGAAAGCAATGCCGGCTCACAAGCAGAACCCTTCCCCAAGCACACGCAACGCCCTTCGAGCAGCTAGAAGCAAAGCCCAGCAGACCACCCGCCGCTGTGCCAATGAGTATTGGCAGGACCTATGCGCCAAAATCCAGCTAGCAGCAGACTGTGGCCATGCAAGGGGATGTGTGAGGGCATCAAAACTGCCACTGGCCCTACGAGCGTCAAAACAGTCCCACTCAAATCAAAGACTGGCAAGGTCATCACTGATCAGAGCATGCAGCTGCAGCGTTGGGTGGAGCATTATCTGGAGCTCTACTCAACCCAGAACATCGTCACAGACACTGCCCTCAATGCCCTGCCTGGGTTGCCAGTAATAGAGGAGCTTGACAACACGCTAACACTGATGAATGGTATATGAAATGAAACACTGGAAGAGCTCAGCATAGCCATCAATGGTCTCACCTCTGGGGGAAGGACAGTATCCCACCGGAAGTTTTGAAGCATGGGAAGCAAACCATCCTGCAACCGCTTCATGACCTCTGCCTGTGCTGGGAGCGAGGTCACATCCCCCAAGATATGAGAGATGCCAACATAGTCACCCTGTACAAGATCAAGGGTGACTGTACTGATTGCAACAACTATCGCGGCATCTCTCTTCTGAGCATCGTTGGCAAAGTCTTCTCTCAGGTCACCTTGACCCGCCTGCAGAGCCTTGCTTCACAAGTCTACCCCAAGTCACAGTGTGGCTTAAGAGCCGAAGTTCCACAGTGGACATGATCTTCTCCCTCCGTCAGCTGCAGGAAAAGTGTCGAGAGCAGCATCGGCCATTGTTCCTTGCCTTTGTGGACCTCACCAAAGCTTTTGACTTGGTGAGCACAAGTGGGCTCTTCAAGCTGCAGGATCGCTAAAGCAGCTGCTGTCATGGCCAAACTCAACAAGCAAGTGTGGGGCAATGACCTGTTGAAAGAAAGGACCAAGATATGCACCTACCAAGCTTGCGTCCTGTCGACTCTCCTTTATGGCAGCGAGTCATGGACAACCTATGCCAGACAAGAGCGGCGACTCAACTGATTCCACTTCCGCTGCCTTCGGCGCCTGCCGCACATCAGGTGGCAGGACAGAGTCACTAACACCGAGGTCCTGGAGCACGCTGGCTCACTGAGCATGCCATCACTGTTCATTCAGCGACCCCTTTGATGGCTTGGCCATACACATCGCATGGAGCCTGACCGCCTGCCAAAAGAAACCCTTTATGGAGAACTGTGGGAGGGCGTCCGTTGCATGGGTTGACTGCTGCTGCGCCACAAGGACATTAGCAAGCGAGACTTGCAATGTGCACTAATCGACACCAGTGCATGGGAGGACATCGCCAAACACTGAGATACATGGCGGCAAAGTGTCAAAGCAAAGGTTTCAAAGGCAGAAGCGAACGCTAGAGTCCAGGCTACATGCAAGAGAGCGGCGAGTAAAGAACGCACAGCTGCGCAATTCCACAAGGCACGTCTGCGCCACCTGCAACAGAGACTGCCACTCCAGGATCGGGCAACACAGTCATACAAGGTCAAGGTCCTGCCCAAATCCCCAGCGCTAACCATCGCTTCTTCGAGATGAGGATGCCACTACTACATTATTTACTATATTTATTTGTATATTATGTATTAAACTTATTAGTTTACATCATCAGTATTATAATTGAAGCACATGTAATTCAATTGTGAGACTGCAAGATGTTATCTTGATAAACGTTTTATCATTCTATCTGAACATCTAAGTGCACAAGCTACACCTGCATATTAGAGAATTACTCAAAATCAGAGAGAAAACTGTCAAGGATGTTGACCTTAACTCCCTCTAAGCAGGGTGCTGAAAAATGCAAACCCAGAGTCAAAGGATCTGTATTCTGGGTAAACGTAATTGCAGGCATCGAAAAGACTGTGAAAGGATGTGCTCCCTGCCAGCATCACCAGAATGTGAACGTGAAAGAACCTCTTCCTCCTCATGACGTTCTACAACAATCATGGCACACACTAGGATCAGATTTGTTCTTTTGGAACAATTCAGCACACTTAATTGTCTGTGATTAATCCCACAGATTAGAAAGCTGAACAACATTCAGTCGAACACCACCATTGCCCACCATTTTATTTATTTAATCAATTTGCCAACAAAGGCAGGTGACAACATTCCACCAACAAGATCCACAGAACCAAAAACTCTTGTGACATCTTTTGTCTTCTTTAAATTCCTCTTGCTCACCAACTCGTCAAGCAGGTTGCAAATCGTCTTGCTGGTGGTTTGGGTAAAATACCTGCTAACAGGTTAAAACGTGACTGAAAGGAATTCAGTGGAATATACTTATCTGATCTCATACCTACCAATTCCCTAAAGTGAGGAAGGGCAAGAAGGGATGGGGGCTAAAATTCGCAAAGATTCACTAAAATACAGGCAGCCAAATAAAATACTTGCAAAGATCAGCTCAAAAGTCACAAGGCAATAAGCCCTTGCAACCACCCCACAGATGATATAAAGTAAGCTTGAAGACAAACCCACCGGCCACATTGGCATGGGCTTAACTTTGCGTAAATTACATTTACATTTAGCCATAGTGATATTTAAACTCATTACCAATAGATGAGCTTGGGAACTGGTTCCTTTAAAGTTTGGTAAGGAGCCTGAGCAAATTCAGGCCTAGCAGGGAGGTATCCATGACAACCCCATAAGTGAGAACCCTGAAGGTGCTTAGATAGTGGAGGCAGGGGCCTCAAAACTCCCCCCCAAGAAACTCTAAGCACCCCAAGAATAAGAAAGGAGACTCACTTCTGTAGGAAATGCATACCTGGCAGAACTGCTGCTTCATAGAATGGATGCAAGTAATGCACCTCCAAGTCATTTTATGTTATGTTGAACTAAGAGAAAATATGTTAAGGAGGCTCGAAAGGGTTTTCAGCTGAGCGCGCGCGTACCCACACACGCAATTCGTAAACTGCTCGTGTCAGCTCGTGATTCAAATGGGTCACAAGAAATAAGCAAATACCGCTAATTTCGCTCTCCTTTCTTCTACTTCCTATAGACATGAATATAAATAGACATCTCCTATTCATGAAAACTACGAAAATTCTACACAAACGGTTTAATGGTCATTTAAATCCGTTTGTGGTGACCTTCAGCTCAACTCGCGCGTGCACTCGAATGAGCGGGTGACACATGCGTAAATGCCGATCTTGTAAGCGCTTCATTTTTCCTGATTTTGGAACTTTACTCCTTTATATCTCTGCTTCCGGACGGTGAATTTTTGTCATTTTTTGCATGTTAGCATAGATTAATTTAAAACATTTGTCTTTCAAATTTAAAAAAATTCTGTAGGTGAAAAAAAAAAATTAGAGGCACATTTCAAAAAAACTTATTTTTCTGAAAAACTGACCTACAGATTTTGTTGAATTTTAAATTTTTTAGAGAGTATTTTTATTTGATTGAAAAAAGGAGAAACTATTTCGAGCCTCCTTAAATGCTTTCTGTCTGGTTATTATTATACTCAGCAAAACTGCTTCTGATCTCTCTACGAGCATTTCTGCAAAATAACCAGCCCTGCCCATTTTGTTCCAGCTGCGTAATATAAGAACTAAAGTAGAGGAAGCTAGAAGTTCTCTACAAGCTTCACACAGCAGGTGGGTTTTTCCAATATATTCGTGCAATGTTGTGGGTTTTAAGGTATTTTTTGACTATTTGTTTATATATTTATTTAGTTTGCAGACGTTTCATTTTAAGCGGGCTACTTTTTCGAAAACGAACTTTCAATAAATTACACGATTCTTACTGACTCACTTTGATCCATTGTAATTTATTTAATTCAGTAAAACAACTAGAATGTCAAGAAACCTTTTGCTGTATATTCTGATCCGTTTTGGACGTTGCATATTTATATGAATTCCTAGTTATTTGCACTCGCCTTAGCCACTCACCAACGTGATAACTACACCAGAATCTGTACAGTAGTCCGCCATGTTGGATGAATAGAGGAGAAAGCTGGTGCAAAATGTTGCCTTGGTCCTTTCGGATTTCTATGTGTTTTTTATTTAAAATGGAAGACAACTAGAAAGTGTGCAGCTGGAGGCGATGTTTTCTTGTTCTTCAACAAGAGATCAAGGGTGTAAACAGATGCAGGTACTAAGTAGGCACAATGGATCTCCAAATCATTCAAGTCGTTGTGGAAAAAAATTGTCCTCTAACTTGGCCATGTGCAGCTACGTGTGAATAAATATTTGATGCCCAGATTGCTGGAAATGCCATTTCGGAACCCCTGAGTTTGTTAGTTAGCGGTATTTATTTTTTGTTGCAAGTTTGTGTTTATCAGTTTTGTAAGGTGTTGGTGAATTGTGCTCATTTTCTTGCGAAATATGTCTTGCAGAGGTAGAGTTTTAGAGGCCCTTATGCAGCAAAAGTCATCAGGAAAAATTAAAGGAATTTTTGGTCGTCTGGTAAGGGTTATCAACATCCAGTAGGTTGAAAATAGTGATGACCTTATTTTTAAGGTTTGCTCGAGGACAAGTTTTTTAAAACAAGAGCTCTTGCAAACATCTGAAACAAAACTGGTGTTTCTTCTTTCGACTCCCAGCACAAAACAAGCAATTATTTTCCTGGATGTTCGTTGTCTTTTTGACTCTACACTGAAAGCATAAAATGCAGGATGCTATATTTAGTTTATAGCAGGGAGATATTTTTTTTATTTACAGTGCTTCTTGCCACTGTACCAATAGACTTTTAATACATTGTACATTTCCAAGGAAACACTGAAAAAACACAATTTAACAAATAGATTCCATGTTGCCGTGCGTCTGTTCAGTAAAAGATCACAGATGACGTCAAAATGTGGTAAGAACAAAAAAGTGGCACACGAGGCGATCACAGCCGAGTGTGTCACTGATGTTCTTACCACATTTTGACGTCTTGTGTGATCTATTACTGAACAGACCCACGGCAACATGGAATCTATTTGTTTTATATAATAAAGAATTAAACTTTATTCACATAAAAGCTGATGGTGACGTCAATCGTGCGTCTGTCCTTTAATAGATCA